>NC_135537.1:164248741-164557881 GCF_045843805.1 Urocitellus parryii | reverse complement strand
GACCACTCCTTTTTATCTGTCACAGTCCTACCACAACACCACTATCAGAATAAGAGATGCATGCATCAATAGATATATATATATATATATATCTGTGTGTATGTATATGTATGTGCATGTGTGTGTGTATAAAAAATAACCCAGAACTGGAATTTCCACAAAAAATCTGAGATGTGGAGTTTCAATTTCTAATTGTTCTCTCTTAGCAATCCACACTAAATCAAATACTCTGTTTTTTGGAAAACCAAGTTTAGAGCATTAAATAATGGCTACGTTTGGAGGACTGGTGATTACTCTGAGAAATAAAATCAGATCTTGCTTCCTGACTGAAGTCTAGATCCATCCTATTTCTCAGGGCTGCTGTTGAGCTGGGGTAGAGGCAGCTCTTACCTTGGAACGCCTCTTCACACTCATCCAACCTTCGCTTCTTATAAGTGGGCTGAGGAACAAAAAGGCAGGAATTAGCCTGCCTTCAACACTCACATGCCCATCACAAGATACCCTTCAAGCAAGTTTACTCCCTTCCTCAATCCCATAGATTGTCTTTTAATCTCTGCACAAATTCCCAAGTACATATAAGGCTTTCAGAAAAGGTTTTTGCCACAAAGCAATCAAGGGAGAGGGAAGATGATGAAGTACAGGAAAAATAAACGAATCAAGGCATGGTGAAAATAATCAAAGAAATATGCACAAATATGCTGGTTCTACAAATAAAGACAATATTCAATCAACAAACATGTAATTAGCACCTGCTATGTACCAGGAACAATACTAGGAGTTGAGAATACAAAGTGGAGACAGTTCCTGACTTCCAGATGTGCAAGGTCTATCAATGAGACAGTGATGCAAGCAAAAAACAATACAACTTCATTGGTATTATAACAGAATGTGGACATATGACTAATGAGGACTAGGTGCTAAAGATGCACAGCAAAGACAGGGCCTGTAATTATATAGTAAGAATTTCTCATCCCATAACAAGACTCAAGACATTGAAAAGAGGTATGAAAAGTCTTGTTTAGAGCCATGGAAAAAGTCAGGCAACCTAAGGTTAATCCTATTTGAAACTCGCTCAAACACTAAAAGTAGCATTAACATATTCACCTCATGTTATAAGTGAGAATCAGGGGTTAAAAGGAATATACTGAACCATCATGTCTATAACACTCAAGAATCCTAGTCCTCATATCTGATTCCCATTGTCTTCTATGTACATCTTCAAGTTACCAGGAAATAGAGGATCAAGAACCTACTGCTTAAGAACACAAAGATAAATAGACACTTACACCATCCAGTCCATCATGGCTATTTGTGAGAAGAATGGGATCAGGGACTGGGAGATTCATGTCCGAGTGGATCTGAGTTAGGTCATGGATGTTTAGGATTGGTTCCTAAAAGAGAGACACCAACCCCCAAAACCATATTAGTTTTTTCAAGCTGAACAAAGAAATACTTCATTTGAAGGTCAAGGAATGAAGTGCTTTACAGTACAAAACAAAGCAGAATCAACACAATTTGTCACTTATCAGAAAGATCAGGACCCCCAAAATGGGGAATTTAAGAAAAAGGTCTCTCACCTTCAAAAAACTATCAAGTTCTAATAACTTCTTTGGGAAAAAATTTGCCACCAAGTCTTCTGCCTAGATGAGGGGAAATACAGCTGAATTAATAACTGTGGGAAGGTCTGTCTCTCTACAGATCTCTCTTCTCTGGGAAATTACCAACTATTAATCAACATTCATTTTTCTATTTATTTCACTTACCTCACTTGTGATCCGCTCCCTGAAAGAATCAACCTAAAATTAACAAAGAGAGTTACTCAGTAGGAGCAATTCAGTACCTGGCAAAAGAGGTAAGGGCAGGATGGGAAATCCCAAACCCAGCCGTCTCCCTCACCTTGAAATTGTAATGAGAAGGTGAGAGGCCCCCAGACTGCAGATACTTTATTTTTTTGAGGATCCATTTCTCCATCTCAGGAGAGGGAAAGTCGGGCTTGAGGGCACCCGTTTGTGTCCTCTCCTCTCCCCTTCCTCCCTCCCTCCTCCCTGTGTCTGAAGCTGTTTGAATTTGATTAAGCAGACAAAAGACAGGTAGATAGAGAGATGTGAGCTCACAAACGTGCCAACTCCCACCCAGGCCTGGCCTATACACGAGCCAGGCGGGCCTCCAAGGGCAGGGTCAGCAGCAGCGTCTGGGGGCGGGGACGTTGCTGGGCTGAGGGACTTCCAGCTGTCACTGGCCTAAAGCACTGAGTCCAACTCGCGTCCGCGGAGGTCTCCTCCGGACTCTCCAATACCATACGCAGTACAGAAAGCCACCCAATGTTATCCTTTCCCCCATGCCATCTCCGGGAGTGGGGGGCTGGGCTGAACAGAGCGGAAGCTCAGAGCTGATGTCCCCAGGGAGACAAAGACGCCATGGAGAGTGGGGAGCTGTTCAGGCTGCTGGGGGTTCGAAGCCGGGGGTAAGAAGTGCCGGACCGGTGCGGCTACCTTGAGCTTCACTTCCTGATCCACTTTCAGCAACGAGGCCATGGCCGGGCCGGGCCGTGTCCGCTCCGCTGGAGACCGGAGGCGCTGTGGGCTCCGGGGAGGGGGCCAGAGGGACCTGAGGAATCTCGGCAGCCCTCGGGACCCCGCCGCCCTCTCTGGCTTTCTCACTACTCGCTCGTTCCCTCCCTCCGTGCCGGCCGTACGTCCGGCGGCCCGCCTGCTGCCTGCTGCCTGCTCGCTCCCTCGCTCGCCCTCCCGGCTTTCGCCGCTCACGCCGGAAGTTACGTCACAGCCAATCGCCGAGACTCCTGCGAGGATGTGCACGTGCTCCGCGCAGCCTCTCTGAGACTTAGCTCGGTGTGCTCATGGGGTAGCTCGTCTTACCCGGGCTCCTGTGCTGAGTAGTATTGAAATAAAAAGGAGGGGTGGAGGGGTTACTGAGTGCTCAGCCTCCAAGAGATTTAGGAATGTTTGACCCTTCATTGGCCCGGAACTCGCCTTCACCAAAGGGACCTTCTGAGCCGCTGCGGACCGGGGAACTACGCTGTCGCGCCCCAGTGACGTAGACCCGAGGAAGCCGGCCGCCTAGGTTCTGAGTTCAGGGGTCTAGTCCGCTATCTTCTCCCTTGGGCCAAGGCTTAAGTATTTAGGCTAGAGCTAAGTTCCTTTTTTTTTTTTTTTTTCAGGTTTCCTGGTATAATTCTGCGCCAGTTATTGTTACAGGCTTCCAGATCAACAACCTGATAGGTGAATTGATGCCCAGAGCAGGATAGGGTTTGTCCAAGGCAACACAGCGTTTCCAGTATACTCTGGACCACGACCTAGATCTCCTGACTTCTAGGACAAAGCGGTATCCGTTTTCCTAGTAGAAGACTACCTCTTCGTTCACCAGTCATTCAGTATATATCTTAAGATTGGTTATTTCACTCAATAAAATGGGCCCAAATTCTGTGCTAGGCTCTGGAATAGCCCTGTCCCAGAGCCAAGAAATATGTGAGTTCCATATTTAGGTTAAACTCTCTTAGTAGCCACATTTCCTTTCAAAAATGAAGGTGAAATTAATTTTGCTATATGTTTAGTCCAATTTATACAAGTAAGTCAGCTTTCTGTGTCTGTGGGTTTCAAACCACAGGGTTCAACCAACTGGATGGAAAACATTCAGAAAAAAAAAGTTGCATATATTCAGACATTTTTTTTCTTGTTGTTCCCTAAGTAATACATTTCAACAATTATTTACATAACATTTACATTGTATTAAGTATTATAAGTAATCTATGGGTGATTTAAAACATAAAGGAGGACGTGGGTAGGTTGTATGCTAATACTATGCCAATTTCTAAAAAGGACTTGCACATCAGATTTTGTTATCTGCAGGGGTCCTGGGATTAATCCCCTGGGGATACTAAGGGGAAAGAATATATTATCATTTCAACATGTAATCGATATGAAAAAAATAATGCAATATTACACATTTCTTTTCTCATACCAAGACTTTGAAATCTGGTATATATTTTACCATCTCAATATAGAGGTGCCACTGGTACTCAAGAGCCACGTGTTTAGTGCCCCCTCTATTGAACAGAAGAAATTGAAGATAAACAAGATTTTCAAGGTCTCTGATTTCATGGGGTTTAATATTTTAATATTTCCTGACTCCAGAAATTAAGCCAACAGCATAATTGGAAATTTTGATAAATGTTAGGAAACAAATGGATAACAGACAATACCAGTGATCTGTTTTAGATAGAATGACCAAGGAAGTCCTCTGATGAAGTGACAATTAAGCTGAGAGCTAAAGGATATAAAGAAGTTAGCTTGGGAAGAGTGAGAAGAGCTTTCACAGGATCAGGCAAATAGGGAAAGGAAGAAGTTGAAGAAAGTGAAATAGTGAGCTGGGGGTGTTGGAGAAGGTTGTTAGGAAACAATTTGGATTAAGTGCAAAGATTGGTCATTAGGTTTACATTTTCCGGTCACTCTTGTTGCTGAACATTTATCCTGGGCTGCTATTGGTACTAAAGGCTAGGGAAAATGAAGGAATAGTCAGTTAATTGAAAAAAGGCATAAGAACACTGACTATGGCCTTTGGAATCAGAGTGATCTGGCTTCAAATCCCACGTCAGATCCTTACTAACTGGAATCTTGGGCAAATTACTGAAATACTGAGACTTAATTTTTTCTTCTATAAAGTAGAATTTTAATAATTATATAAGTAATTAATGATATGTAATTTTGTAGGGTTGTTGTGTATATTAAAAATTACATATGTGAAACAACTAGCACATTGCCTAGACACAGTGCAGGCACCAGAAAAAATAATAGCCATTGTTAGATAAGTGATCTAGTGCTCAGCATGAAGAGGTTGTTACTTAAGCTGTAGTAGTGTTTTTTTATCCCTGCTTTCAAGCTCAAAGTCCTTTTCCACTTATTCCTAGCCATAGCCCATACTATCCATCTGGCTTATTATTAACATCTAGTAATTTTGCCCCTTTTCATCTGCTTTTTGTTAACATGCCCATAGTAATTTTTGAGATCTGATCTGAAAATTAACTTCAAGAATTCTTTCCCAAATTAACTTCATCCTATTTTAAATATGCCATTATCCTAAATTTCTTTTAGAGTTTATAACTTCAACTTGCAAAATTAACATGTTTGTGCTTATATTCTCAAATAATCATTTTTTGTCTCCTTCAAGTAGGTTGTAAGAAGACATATGCGTTGTTTATTTCCCTTCTTCCTTCCCTATCCAAGTTTAATATTCCACCAGTGTGCTTATTCATTGAGTGAACAACTGGAGGGTATCATTATATTTAATAAGCACTACTTGTCAGAGTGCTTATAACTCACACGTAATCACTGATGACTGGTTTCTTTTTAAATTCATGTCCACAGATCTCAAGTGAAAGCACAATACTGCCTGACCTCCTACTCTATGCTCCTGACAAATTTTCTCTTCCATACCTCAAATGGTCATTATACTTTCTCCCAGAACCTCCAGTATTCCTTCCCATTTGCCTTGAATTTATGGTCTTGGCTCATTCTTCATTGAGAAGAAAAACACAAATGAGAAGTTTTTTATTCCCTCCCACCATCATATCTACCAACCTGCAAGTACTTTCTGCTTTTCTCCTTTTTTCATTGATGGAAACATCACTCTCAACAAAACCCCTCTTTCATTTGTGCTTTTTATCTCATCCCTTTTTACTTTTCTAGGTCTGCACCTCAGTGATTGCCCCCTTTCTATATCACATTTGCCTTTTTTACTATATCATTTTCAAACCTAACATAATGGTGCCCATATTTTTAAAATTATTTGTTTATTTATTTTTTACAGTAGAATGCATTTTGACATATTGTACACAAATAGAACATAACTTCATTCCTCTAGCTGTACATGGTACAGAGTCAGTCCAGTAGTGTAACCATACTTGTATATAGTGTAATAATGTCTGTCTCATTCTACCATAGGTAGGGCCTCACTAAGTGACCTAGGACCTCCCTAAATTTCTGAGACTGGCCTCAAACTTGTATTCCTCCTGCCTCAGCCTCCCATGTGACTGGGATAACAGGCATGAGCCACTGCACCCAGCTCCTCTACTTCTTAGTGGTGGCATGCTCCAGGACTCAAGTCTTATGTTCTTTATTCTTCTCTCCTCACATTTTCTTTCTCCTTAACAGTAATATGTATGCTGATGGTCCCAAATGTATATCACCAGTCTGAACTCCAACTGTCTATTTGATATCTCTACTTGGATACTTAATAGGTATCTCAGAATTAACATGAGCAAACTAGAATTCTTTATTCATCTACACACTTGTTATTTTCCTGTTTTTCTACATCTCAGTAACTGACATAAATATCCACCTATTTGTTCAAACCAAAATCCTAACAGTTAGCCTGATTGCTCTGTTTCCCTCATCCTCCCATAATCAATTCATTAGCAGGTCCTGTTAGAACTTGTATACCTATATAGTGTATATTGTATGAGTATACTTTTCTCTATTTCCTCACTTGTTATCCCAATTATAGCTACTGTGATTGTATGCTAGGACTATTACAATAGGCTTCTATCTGGTCTCTCCATTTCCACTCTTGCCATCTCTCCAACTACCATTCTGTTATTACCATTCTGTATATAGTATTATCTTTTAATATGTCAACCACAGATATGGCACTATCTGTTCAAGCTGAAATATATATCTGTGATCCAGAAATCTCAACTTTAGGGAATATACCCAACAGAAATTAATGAACATATTCACCAAGGCACACAATGCTCCAACTAGAAACTACCCAAATGCTCCTCATAGGAAGATAGATAATTACACACATACACAACATATATGTGTATATATATATATATATATATATATATATATATATTTTATTTTTAGTTGTAGGTGGACACAATACCTTTATTTTTATGTGGTACTGAGGCTCGAACCCAGTGCCTCATGAATGCTAGGCAAGCACTCTACCACTTAACCACAACCTCCACACCAATAATTACCTTTTAATATAGTTACACAGCAGAATACTGCAAAGTATTGAGAAAGGGTGAATTAAAATCATCTGATGGGTGAATTTCATGAACATAATACTAAGTGAAAGAAAACAGAAATGAAAGAGTACATAATGTATGATTCCATTTACATGAAGTTCAAGTGAATCTGTTGTCAGAATTGAGGGTGTTAGTTACCCTTGGGGTAGGTACTAACTAAAAGGGGTATAGGGAAGGGGAGTTGAGTACCAGAGAGTTTTTTTTTTAAATTCATTTTTATACACTTAGGATTTGTGTATTTTTCTCTATGTATTTTATCCTTAAGTAGATAGCTTTTTTAATATTTATTTTCTAGTTGTAGTTGAACACAATACCTTCATTCTATGTGGTGCCAAAGATCGAACCTGGGGCTTCCCACGTGCTAAGCATGTACTCTACCACTGAGCCACAACCCCAGCCCCAAGTAAATAGTTTTTTAAGAAGCCAGCCAGATCATGTCTCCTTCCTATGTATTACCTGAAATGGGTTTCCCAGACAACAAAGCCCTTTCTCAATTTCCCAGTTTAAGTAGTTCCACTCACCCCTGCCTTTATTTATTCTCTGTCACATCATTCTCTTTTATTTACATCCTACCTACTATATTAGTTTGCTAGTGCCACTAGGAAAGAATCTGTTCCAGACCTGTTTACTAGCTTCTGGTAGCTTGGTTCAAGATGACCTTGTGTCTCTTCACTTCATCTTCCCTCTGTATATGTCTGTGTCTGTCTAGGTTGCCCATTTTAATAAGGATACCAATCATGTTTTAGGGATTATTTAGCCTGATGAACTCAAGAACTTGATCATTTGCAAAGACTCTATTTCCAAATAAGGTCATATTCAACATTTTGTCAGCACCCACCATTATCTGAAATGATCTTACTCACTCTCTCCTCTAGAATATAAACTATTAGAGCAGTTTACTAGTGTGTCCTCAAAGGTGTAGAATACTGACTGGCACATAGTGGGAACCTGAATATTTATCAATATTTATTAAATATATTTATCAATATTTGATAAATCAATGAACTAGGATATGTTGATTATTCACAATCCCATAAGCACTATATATAGCAACTATCATATACTTTCCAAATATCAGGGTACAGGGCATTTACTATGTGCTAGGCATTGCTCTTTGCTTCACATGTATCAGCTCATTTCATTATTACACTACACCCTATAATATAAACTACTGTATAATATTCTTATTTTGTAAATTATAAAACATAGAAGAGAGCAGTTCTCTCCCCCCCCCCAGTGTTGGAGGTTGAACCCAGGGCCTCATGCAAGCTAGGCAAGCACTCTACCACTGAGCCACATCCCCAGTCCTGGAGCAGTTTAATGATTTGCTCAAAGTCACAGGTTTTGTATATAGCAAAGATAGGTTTTGAACCAAGGAAGTCTGGGCATCCAAACCCTCATTTGTAACCCTACCTCTCCAGAAGTCCAATAATTCTCTAAGCCTTTCTGAGATAGTGTTAGTGACAGCCATGCAAGAAGAAATCTAAGACTGAATCAGCCACATCAGGCCTAGGTGAAAATTCTTATGACTCCACTCATCTCCTCTAGAGGGGGTCTCATGCTGAAAGATCCAAGAGGAAGAAAGATTGAAAAAATTCTAGTTAGCAAGACCAGGAGAAAATTAACCTAGTTTCACATGTAATATCATTAGAAGGGCAATATATATTTAAAATAATAGGAAAGTCACATCTGGAAATGGGAATAACTTTCTAAGTCTCCAAGAAAGATAAATTTGACTTTATAAAATTTTTAACCTTTTGCTACATCTGGATAATACCTTAGCTAAACCATTTATGAAAATTGCTAAAATTTTTTTTGAGAAAAATATTAGGAATCCAGTATATGGGCCGGAAATGTAACTCAGTTGGTAGAGTGCTTGCCTAGCATGTGTGAAGTTCTAGATTCAATATCCACCCTCCGAACACACACATCCAAGAGATAAATTAGTGAAAAATGCAAACAGATGGTTCATAAAAGAGGAACTACAACAGGCAAATATCTGGCAAAATTTTCAGCCTTACCATTAACCAACAATGCCAACTAAAACAGAGAAGTGTATTTTTGTTTTGTTTTGTTTCCCAAAATATGATGCCAAATAATGTCAAAGCATCATGAAACAGATTCCCTCAAGCATTTCTGGAGGCAGAATATAATTATCTGTAATAACTTTTTGCCAGTGTTAACCAAATGACAATTGCCAGTATTAACCAAATGACATAGAACAGCCATATTTTAAGTCATTATTGCCAATTTTGAAGCTCTTTAATAAACATTCATCTCTTCATTGTGGCATTATCGTAATCACCAAAATTTGAAGCAAAAAAAATTTCAGCAATAAAGAAATACATTAAAGTGGCATATGTGAAGTAATATAATGTAGCCATGAGAATATTAATAACAAAAACTAAAATCAGGATATATCCTGAAGTGTAACTCAGTGGTAGAGTGTGTTTAGCATGTATAACATTCTGGATTTGATCCCCAACATCACAAAAACCAAAACAACAACAAAGCCACAAATAAATATGCACATAATGACTATAATCAAAAGGAAAAATAACAAGTGGTAACAAAGATGTAGAAAAAAAGGAACCCTCATACACTGCTTGGTGGAGATACACAAGGGTGCAGTCATTTTGGAAGATAGTCTGGCAGTTTTTCAAAAGGTTAAACGTAGAATTACCATAAACCCAGCAATTCCACTATAGGTATATACCCAATAGAAATGAAAACATATTCCATTTAAAAAAATTGTACACAAATGTTCACAGCAGCATTATTCATAATAGCCCCAAAGTGGAAACAACCTAAATATCTATCAACTAAGGAGTGGATAAATAAAATATGTTCTGCCACACAATTGAACATTATTTGGACATAAAAAGGAATAAGTGCTGATAAATGGTACAACATTGATGAATTTTGAAAAAGTTATTCTAAATAAAACTAGTCACAAGACACTATTAATTGTAAGATTTTGTCTTTATGAAATGTCTACAAAAAAAGACAAAATCTATAGAGACAGAAAGTAGAGTAGGAGTTGCCTAGAACTGAGTGATCTGGAACAAAATGGGGAGTAACTGCTAACATGTCTGAGGTCTTTTGAGAGGAAAATGAAAATGTTCTAAAACTAATTGTTATGATGGTTGCACAACTCCACGAATATACTAAAAACCTTTCAAGTCAGGTGCAGTGGTGCAGACCTGTAGTCCCAATGTCTTTGGAGACTGAGGCAAGAGAATCACAAATTCAAGGCCAGGCTCTGCAACTTAGTGAGACCCTGTCTCAAAAAAATAAAAAGGACTGGGGATGTAGCTCAGAGGTAAAGCACCCCTGGGTTCAATCCCCAGTACTGTAAAAACAACAAAAAAATAAACATTCAAGTATACACTCTGAATGGGTGAATTGTATATTATGTGAATTATTTCTTACTAAAGCTATTTAAAGGAAATTAAAGGGAAGTTTATTTTTATTAACATTATTGTCACACAAAACAAATGGAAAAGGACAGACAAAAAGACCATATATCATATGATTCCATTACAAGGAAATGTTTGAAAAAGGCAAATTTTTTTTTAACTATTTAGTTGTAGATGAACACACAGTATCTTTATTTATTTTTATGTGGTGCTGAGGATTGAACTCAGTGCCTCCCTCCCACTTAGGAGGCAAGCACTTTACCTGAGCTACAGCCTCAGCCCCTGAAAAGGGGAAATTTATAGGGATAGAAAGTAAATTAGAGGTGGCCTCAGGCTGGAGTAAGAATGAGGATTACCTATAAATTTCCCAGAGAGTGACAGGAAGTATTCTAAAATTGGATTTTAGTAATAGTAGCACAACTCAGTAAAGTTATTAGACTTTACATTAAACTTTACAGTTAAAATGGGTGACTTTAATAAGTTCCTTTGGTTGAGACCCAGACTCATTCACAAAGAAAGCCATATCCTTTCTGTCCTCTCCTTGCTCATCCTCTAGCCACACCAGTCTCCTCACTATTCCTCAATCAGACACCCTTTGTCCTTAGGGCCTTTGCTCTTGCTGTTCCCTTGGCCTAGAATGCTCTTCCTTCAGATATATACAGAATTTCTTCCTCACCATTCAAGTCTTCATTTAAATCTCTTTCTTCATGAGACTTTCCTTGAACACCTTCCTAAAATCATACGCCTGCCCCTAACCTACACACATTCTTAAATCTCCTTTCCTTAGTTTATTTTTCTCCTTAGTAATTTTCTTTTTTATTTTATTTTGAGACAGAGTCTTGCTAAGTTGCTTAGGGCCTGGCTAATTTGCAGAGGTTGGCCTTGAACTTGGAATCCTCCTTCTCAGCCTCCCCAGTTGCTGAGATTACAGGCATGTGCCACCATTCCTGGCTCTTAGTAATTTTAATTATATGACAACATACTATATTTATTTATTTTATTTGTAGTCCTTCTTTCCCAGTAGGACAAAGCTCTGAATGTATTGATAGTTGTCTGTTGTTAGTTGTTGTATATTCAATGCCTAGAACAGTTCTTAGCACATAGCACATATTCACTCAATAAATTAATAAATTTATTGAGTGAATAAACAATATTTCTTTTTTTTTAATATTTATTTTTTAGTTCTCGGCGGACATAACATCTTTGTTGGTATGTGGTGCTGAGGTTCGAACCTGGGGCACATGCATGCCAGGCGAGCGCGCTACCGCTTGAGCCACAAACCCAGCCCAACAATATTTCATAGACTTCTTTCCATACAAGTTTACTTCATTCTTGGGCTCAGTGGTAGAGCACTCGCCTAGCATGCGTGAGGCCCTGGGTTCAATCCTCAACACCACATAAAAATAAATAAATAAACAAAATAAAGGTATTGTGTCTAACCAAAAAATAAATATTACAAAGAAAAAAGTTTACTTCATTCTTTTTAATGGCTACATAGTTTCTTCTCCTTCTTCTTCTTTTTTTGGACAGCATTTCTATTTATTTTATAATGTAAAATATAGAGCTTTGAGAAAAAAAATAAGATTTATTAGAACCTAAAGAGTTTTCTTAGGAAAGCAATGCTTGCTGAAGGTATTGCCTTTGCTCCAGCCATGATAAGCATCTTTACTCTTGGCAATCCTTGTCAAAGCTCAGAGTCAGTGTAACTCCAGATCTCTCCTACTCAGCTGTGAACCTTGGTCCTGGACTGAATGTGATTAGAGGTTGTAGAAATATTAAAAAACAAGAACAATATCCATGAAAGCCATGCTCAGAAGCCAGTCCTCTTTTCTTCAGGAAAACATTTTTTCTATTCATTTGGCTTTTTTGGTTTGAGGTTCCAGTGTGGAGCTGAGCACTCCACTGTCCTTCCTCCACTCACAAATGTCTGCATAGTTGCATGTACGGCACTTCCAAGCCTCTTCCACATCAACCCCTTGAAGCTCTCGGTGGCCCATCCAGTAAGCCATATAATGCTGTACCTTGTCTCTCATCTCCTTCTCTTCAAAGGCTTCAATCTCTGTACCTAATGCAGTGGCAGTCTCTTGATGGATATATTCAATCTTTAGAATATCAATAACTGGGAGATCAGATATTGTGAGAGACAAGAAGACCAGTTCCATGAGGTCACCCAAAGACTTCACAGAAAAGCCTCCCTGCCAGGCATGCTGCAGCACTGAAGGCCCCAGTGACTTGTCTGGACACAATTTTGTGTGGTGGATTAGGATCTCAGGGGTTACTTTCCCTTGCACCATGGCATCAAAGATAAATTTGTATAGCCTAACTTGAAAACAGTCTTTCTTATTTCTGAGCTTCCAGAGGGAGTATGGGGTGCTTACATGTCTTGAGTCCAGCCAGATCCAGTTCCCCTTTGGCTGTATAATGGCTGCATAGTTTCTACTGAATTAATAATTCTATAATTTGTTTGAACAATTCCTTATTACTGAAGGACATTCGGTAGTGAAATTTCTTGTATAATGAGTCAGCCCTTCAACTTAGGAGTCGACCAACCACTGATTTAAAATATTTTTTCAATTGCACCTGTACTGAACATATACAGACTTTTCCCTTATCACTATTCACTATCTAGTATAACAACTGTTTACATATCACTTACTTGTATTAGGTATTGTAAGTATTCTAGAGATGATTTAACAAATACAGGGGGATGTGCGTAGATTATAAGCAAATACTATGCCATGTTAATATAAGGGACTTGAGCATCCATAAATTTTGGTATGTGAAGGGGATATTGGAATCAATTCCCTGCAACACTGAGGGACAACTATATATATTTGGGCACTCATCTATTCATTATAAAAAATTCCTAGAAAGAGATTTTGTGAGTCAAATACTGTGAACAAAATTTCAATAAATATTCCCAAGTTGATCTCCAAAAAGATTACACTAATTTACACTCCTAGTCAATATTATTCAAGAGTTCCTCAATCTGTCATCCACACTAGATGTTATCAACTGGTTTAGTCTTTACCAATCTCATTAGAAATGTTAGCTCACCTATAATTTAATTTTCATCAATTTAGTTAAAAGTGAATTGAGATATATTTTTAATCAAACATTTGTATTTCTATGAGTTGCTTTTATTGGTATTTTAATTGATAGATCAGAGTTCTGGATATTAGGGAAAATCACCTTCTATCTTATAAGCTCCAACTATTTTTCACATTTTTCTTCCATAAATTTTGTTTACAATGCCTCAGATAGTTGGTCAACTTTTAATTTTCAAGGAGTGAAATCAATATTTTCCTTTTTGGATTCTGATTTCATACCATGCTTAAACAGACCTTTCCTATTCCAAGATTTTATATATATATTTTTTCCACTCATGCTTTCACTTGATGCCTTTAAACTTTTTCTTTCTTTTCTTTTTTCCTTCTGTTTCTTTTTTTTTTAATTGTAAGTGATGCTGGGATTTAACTCAGGACCTCCTGCATGCTACAAAGCACAAACTCTATCACTGAGCTACACCCCCAACCCCAAATATTTATTCTTCATTAAAATTTGTAGTAAATTTGAAATTTATTTTGGTGTAAACAGTACAATAGAAGATTCAGATCCTGCCTGGATCCCAACTGGCCAGACTTGGCCACAGGCCTGCATAAGAAATAAGCTAACTATGTGAAAGGTTACATTAATTTCATGCAATTGCATTAATTAAAAGTTGCATTAATTTCATGCAATTCTATCAAACAGGAAGACATTGCTTATTTCCTGCATGGGCAAGCAATGGTTTCCAATCGGCCGGATCCAGGCACGTCCCGTCACTTGGCTACTAGTACAACTCCACTCATTTATTAAATAGTTCATTCCTCACTGATTCTAAATACCATTTTTATCATATAATTCTCCATATATTTGATCTAAATTTGAACTCATTGATCCATCTATTCCTGCACCAAGACAAAATATTTTAATTTTTCTGTTTTGTTTGAATGAACGTGGGAGTGACAAATCTTTAGAGAATAGCATGAGGAAAACAGTAGACCCTCTTCATTCTCTTCAACCCAGGGTTTCCCTTCCCCAGCATCCTAGTTACACCTGCCTATGCCGGCTGCTCTTCCCGGCTCAGCCTCTGGAGGCCGCAGCCGGGAGGGTAAGTCTGCGACCCAGGACCTTCCACGGTCCTGGCGTCACATCCGGCCTCTAGCGGAAGTCTTCTGCTGGCGGACCAGGAAGTAGCTGCAGACTGGGCGATGGGAGTTCAGGAGGCCTTGCTCCGGACGGGACCCGATGCTACTCTGCCCCCGCGGTAGAGCAGACCTGGGCGGCAGGCTCCGGGTCCCGAGGTGAAGAGCTGTGGGGATGACCTGGGACCTTAGAGAGGAGCCTGAGAACCCTTACGGCCTCTTTCCTGATCCTGGCCTCTAAATTGCCTTTGCCAGGCTGCCCCAGAAGCAGGTCCATTTGATATACCCCTCCTCAGAGAACGGCGCGGACCAGGATTTTACCCCCTCACCACCGTCACCAAGGCTGAGGGTAGCCCCGGGCTGGAGGTTCAAGGGCGCCGATTCTGCCTTAACAACAATCTCCTCTCCACCGCCGCAGGGATGGAGGGATCTAAGACGTCTAGCAGCACCATGCAGGTGAGCTTCGTGTGCCAGCGCTGCAGCCAGCCTCTGAAACTGGACACGAGCTTCAAGATCCTGGACCGTGTTACCATCCAAGAGCTCACAGGTCAGCAAGACCGTGGAAAGAGGGTGGTCAAGAACGTGAAAAGTGGGCAACTTTGGAGACATAGGTCTTGTGGTGACAATCTGTAGACTGCCTTAGTCTCGCCACGTGAATCTAGGAAAGTCACATCATCTCTCATCTCTCTGGCTCCCTGTTTTCTCATCGGGAACATAAAAGAGTTCTGACGTTGTGTGCTTTCTGAAACAAAACAAAGGTCCTTATTTTTCTGCTCCTGCTGTCTCAGAGTAAAGGAATATGTATATATAATAATAAATGGCATTTGTTGAGTACTTACTCTACATCTAGTGCATTACATGTATTACTTCACTTATTCCCTTCTGCAACTCTGTGGAGAAGTACCATCATTGCATCATTTTACAGGTGAAGAACTGAGGCTTAGAGAGGTTAAAGTGACTTCCCCGAAGTCCAACACCTGGTAAGTGGATAAATAGAGACTCAAAGTCCCAAAAAGCGAGATGAAGTTAGAGGAGACTGAATAGGCTGTTTAAGCTCATGGGCCCAGAGTCACACTGCTTGTGTTTCAATCCTGGCTGTCATGCAATGAAAGACTCTGTTGCGGTTTTTTCCACTAGTACTGGAGATTGAACCCAGAGGCACTTTACCACTGAGCTACATCTCCAGCCCTTTTTCTTTTAAGAGGGTCTCAGTAAATTATCTAGGCTGGCTTGGAACTTGCAGTCCTCAACTTCCCCAATTTGGGATTACAGGCATGTGCCACTGTGCCTGACTTTGCAAGTTATTTTACCTCTCTAAACCTTGGGCTTTTTTTTATCTTTAAAATGTAAAACAGCCTCATAAGTTAGTTGTAAAGATTATACATGACAAAGCACATAAGTACTTAGGAATATGCAAAGCAAGTAGTACTCAATAAATGTTAGATATTATTATTATTATCTCATTTCTCTATTTTGCCAAGTTTTCCTGACTGGGCTCAAACTTGTGATCTTCCTCCCTCAGCCTAGGAGGAGCTGAGGAGCTAAGTCTCAGTAACTACAGGCTTGAGACACTGGACCCTCATCTATACCTCCTCTCACCTCCCATCTGTCTCTTAATATGTTTTTAACACTTTTTTAAAGTTTAATTGTGTGTTGAAATGTGCAAATCTTAGCTCTGTGTGTTTGTAAGAGTATGTTGGGTACTAAGGATTCTACTGAAAACCTCTAGCATGCTAGGCAAGCATATTACCACTGAGTTTCACCCTCAGCCCTCCAACTTTTTAAAATTTGGTACTAGAGATTAAATCCAGAGGCACTTGACCACTAAGCTACATTCCCAGTCCTTTTTATTTTTTATTTTGAGACAGATTCTTACTAAGTTGTTGAGAGTCTCACTAGGTTTCCAAGCTGGCCTTGAATTTGTAATCCATCTGCCTCAGCCTCCCAAATCACTGGTATTATAGGCGAGTACCATCATGCCTGGCTTCCCACCCCTTTTAATATTTTATTTTGAGACAAGGTCTCATTAAATTACGCAGACTAGCCTCAGTCTTCCTATCCTCCCTCCTCCCAAGTAGCTGGATTTATAAACATGGACCACCAAGCCTGATTGTTTTATTTTGGTGTTTTTTATTGTTGTTGGTTTTTTTGTGTGTTTGTGTGTGTGTGTGTGTGTTGCTGGGAATTGAATCCAGGGCCTTGTTCATGCAAGGCAAGCACTCTACGCGAACTGAACTATATCCCCAGCCCTATTGTTTTTTTGATTATGGGGATCAAACCCAGATCTAATGTATTGTATGTTTTACCACTGAGCTATACCTCCAGCATCTACATTTATTTATTTATTTATTAGTTATAGATGAACATAATACCTTTATTTTATTTATTTATTTTTACGTGGTGCTGAGATCGAACCCAGTGCTAGGCAAGCCTCACATGTGCTAGACAAGCGCTCTACCACTGAGCCACAGCCCTTTACCTATATTTTTTTTTCAAAACATGGTGTCATTTTTTTTAAATACCTTTATTTTGTTTGTTTATTATTTTATTTATTTTTATGTGGTGTTCAGTATTGAACCCAGTGCCTCATGTGTGCTAGGCAAAAGCACTCTACCACTGAGCCATAACCCCAGCCCCCTTTACTTAACATTTTTTAATTGATATATTTATGTGGTGCCATGTGTTGTTTCAGTTAATGTTCAAATCAGGAAAAGCATGTCTGTCTTCATCAATGTTTATCATTTTTTTAAACATTTATTTTTTAGTTGTAGGTGGACACAGTATCTTTATTTTATTTTTGTGTAGTGCTGAGGATTGAACCCAGTGCCTCACACATGCTAGGCAAGTGCTCTACCTCTGAGCCACAACCCCAGTCCAATATTTATCATTTTTTGTGGCAAAAATATTCAAAAATTGTTTCTTCTAACTTTTTTGAGATATAAAGTACATTATTGTTATCTACCATCACTGCACTGTGTGATAGAACCCCAGAACTTATTTCTCCTATCTAACTGTAACTTAGTTCCTATTGGCTAACCCTTCCTCATCTCTCCAGCTACCTCCCCTCTACTCTTCCCCAGTCTCTAGTAACCACCATTCTTCTCTCAACTTCTATGGAATCAAATTTTTTAGATACCACATATAAGTGAAAACATGCAGTATTTGTCTTTCTGTGTCTGGTTATTTCATTTAACATAATGTCCTCCAGTTACCTTCATGTTGTCACAAATAATAGGATTTCATTCTTTTTTTATGACTTAATAGGATTCTGTTGTGTGTATATTAGCTGTACATTTTTTACAAATGGATACACTTATGTAATTCTAATCATTACGATGTGGAAAGATTTTTATCTTCTCAGAAAGTTCCCACATGTTCCTTTGTTCCTTCCCGGTTATTCTAGGGGAAAGGGAATATTACCTTTTTTTTTTTTTCAGTACTGGGGATTGAACCCAGGGATGCTCTACCCCTTCTACCACTGAGCCACATCCCAGCTCTTTTTATTTTTTATTTTGAGACAGACTCTCACTGAGTTGCTGAGGACCTTGATAATTTGCTGAGGCTGGCCTCAAACTTACAGTTCTCTTGCCTCAACCTCCCAAGTCACTGGGATTATAAATGTATGCCTCTGCAGGCAGCAAGGATGTTAACTTTTATGATAGAAAATTTCAAATTGTTATGTATCCATCACCTAGTTTCAACAACTGTCAACACATATTTAATCATGTTTCATCTACAGCCCCATCCATTCCTCCCCACCTTGAATTATCTTGAAGCATATTCCTAACATACAAAAGTTATAAATATTTCTGTAAGTATTTTTGAAAAATAAGGACTCTTTTAAAAAATTATTATTATACCCATTACCCTTTAAAATTTTAACATTTCTTTGATCTGATTTAATGAGGAGATGGGAAAGACATTCTTCTGTGTGTAAATAGTAACTTTAAGAAAAAATTAAGGGTGGGGGTAATGATGAGGATATTTTAGATTCTTTGCCCATACTTCCCTAATCCCTCCAGCTTTGATAAGACGTTTCTGACTCAGAATTTTCCTTGTTCTTAGCTCCATTACTTGCCACAGCCCAGGCAAAACCAGGAGACACCCAGGAGGAAGAGGCTAACTCAGGAGAGGTAACAGATGTGCCTTCTCCCCTGTCTTCCTCATACAATAAATATGCTTAGTGGGAGATTTGATATGAAAGTACAGGCTGGGTTCCTGCAGGGTACTTGTGCTGTAAGAGCTCCCAGACTTTGGGGGTTAACGAAGAGTCTGGTTAACAAGAGATGATATACATGATTAGGCCACTGCAGATCATTGAAGGTATCAAAGTACTCCTAAGGTCATAGGTTACTGAATAAGGCATCCATTAAAAAGTATGATTAAAAGTTACTAAGGTGATATATAGGTCATTCCAGGGCATTCCTGGTTTGTGTCTGTTGTTCTAGTTAGTTTTTCACATCTACTTCTCCCATTCATAAAGGTACCTTGGTTTGGACAGTGAATTATATGATTACCCTAGACAGAAAGGATTATCAGTGTTAGAGAATATTTAATTTTTAAACTCTGACAATGCTGATGATAATTTGCATTGCCAAAGGCAGATGTTATGAGATTTTTTTTTTTTTTTTAAGTACAAGTCATTTATTTGGAAGCAGATCCCAGGAAACTCTGGTAGGAAGCAAGGATGTGAAATGGGAAGTAAAAGAAACCAAGGAAGGGGATATGGTCAAGCCAGTAACACCTGTGGGTACTTTGAATTCCATCCTGTGAGATGGTGTTAAACACATACCTGAGACTTATCCTGCCTGAGTAACAAGAGGGCTGTAGTATCCACCCACTGTTACCAGTGTGTGAGGGCAGGCTGACCTCAGGTGGGATGAAGGATTTTAATTCTGGCTGAGACCTTTCGCAGACAGTGCAGGGGCAGGGGACAGAGAAAGCTTTCAGCAAAGAGGCACGTGGGACTGGCAGTTGAAGTTAGTAGATGTCATATAAGATTTTGATCACATAAGTGGTATGAATATATAAATTATCCACTTTGTCTTTGCTGAGAAATTTCATTGCAGTCAGATCTGACTTTCTCCTTGTACCATGATTTAGGGCATTTTCTCCCCTACCCCTGATTAATAAGTGTTGAGAAAATGCAAAATTAACCATAAATAAAGTATAGAATAACTAGAAAATGCTGTCCCCCCCCCCCCCACACACACACACAAAAGCTGTCAAATGGACATGGGGCTTGCTTTCCTTTCTTAGTTCATAAATATAAGGATTAGATAGATAGTAGCTATTTCTTAAGTTTTGTGGTTTTTCTTAAGTTTTGTGGTTATCAATCAAGGGTGAAACCAAGTAGTTCAGAGGCTGTTTGGGAAATAAACTCCATCTCTAAGCTTCCAGAACTCTAATGCCCACCTGTTTCTTTCCCAGGAGCCATTTATTGAAACTCGCCAGGATGGTGTCTCTCGCAGATTCATCCCCCCTGCCAGGTGCCTACTACTCCTTGGCCCCTCGTTCCTTGCTAGTCAAATTTTAATTAAAGGCAGAAATTGAGACCTGGGGCTAGGTGATGTAGACAAATCATCACCCAGCCTGTTGGCTCTTCTAGAAAAAAAATGTATTCCCTTATTCCTGGCCTAGTATTAAGTTTTTCATGAAGCCATTCACACAGTGGGAAGGGATAGTAGCTTAAATGTGAAGAATTGAGAAATATTGAAGGAGTGATTGGGCTCTTGAGAAGTTTGAAAATAGCAAATGTGGTCAGGTATTCAGATCCTTAGTTCTCATTAATACAGCAAGTTAAAGGTTGCTGACAATGAGTGTAATATTTAAAAAAATAGTCATTCTTAATTCTCCTTCCATTTTTACTATAGACACATGTCAGTTTTTTTGTTGTTGGGTTTTGGGGGGTTGTTTTTATTTTATTTATTTATTTATTTTTGGTTTTAGTATTGGGGATTTAACCCAAGGACACTTTACCACTGAGCTGCATCCCCAGCCCTTTTATTTTTATTTATTTGTTTGTTTGTTTATTTATTTATTTATTGAGACAGGGTCTCATTAAGTTGCTTAGGGCCTTGCTAAGTTGCTGAGGCTGGCCTCAAACTTGTGATCCTCCTGCCTCAGCCTCCTGAGTCATTGGGATTACAGGCGTGCACCACCATGCCTGGCCATATATCAGTTTTTGGTGCTCCCTCTCCTTCCTTAGTCCATCCAGGCCAACCTTTTGCTGTGGAAGACCAATATGACCTTCTCTTGGGAGAGAGGTGCCCTTGGGAGGTGAGGCTAGGAATGGATGTGTGCCTTGAGGCCCCTCACCTGGTGCTTGAGAGTCTCTGCCACTGGCAGCACAGTAGGTGGAGGAGACCTCTCTGCTCCCTCATGTGGCCCATGGGCGGGGGGCTGTCTGCAGGATGATGTCTACAGAAAGTGCTAACAGCTTCACTCTGATCGGGGAGGCATCTGATGGCGGCACTATGGAGAATCTCAGCCGAAGACTAAAGGCAAGTCGGCCTCATTCCAATGTCAAGCAGTTGAACCAATTGGTAGAGGGTGTGGCTGGGCAGGTATTATAGAGGAGACCCTACCCCACCTCTCCAACACTTCCAGGTCACTGGGGACCTTTTTGACATCATGTCGGGCCAGACAGATGTGGATCACCCACTGTGTGAAGAATGCACAGATACTCTTTTAGACCAGCTGGATACTCAGCTCAATGTTACTGAAAATGAGTGTCAGAACTACAAGTGAGTGTCTCCAGAGCCAGGACCCGGCAACTAAGACCTGGGTCTGGAAGGCTATTTATCCCTTAGCCAAGACCTCTACTGCACTTGGAACACACAGAACAACAGGTTCCTTTGGTAAGTATATTCTGCCTGCATCCTCGGCAGATGCTGTCTGGAAATCCTAGAACAAATGAATGAGGATGACAGTGAACAACTACAGAGAGAGCTGAAGGAGCTGGCACTAGAGGAGGAAAGACTGATCCAGGAGTTGGAAGATGTGGAAAAGAACCGCAAGGTAGTGGCAGAAAATCTGGAGAAGGTCCAGGCTGAGGCTGAGAGACTGGATCAGGAGGAAGCTCAGTGAGTGCTCACCCTGTTCTGTCTTCTTGCTCTCCAGGCACCAGGAGAGAGAAGGGTTCCCAGCTGAATGTGTCTGATTAGTTTTGTAAACTGTAGTTGGCTGTCATTTGGCAGTATGTCTGCTCCAGATCCTGCATGTTGTTCCCAGGCCCTGTTTCTAGAGGATTGTTTGGAAGGTTGTATATGAAGAGTCAGCATGATCAAGTGAAAAGGTGTTGGTTAGAGAGTGCCAGCACCAGAACACTGGTTTTGGTTCTGTCCTCGAGAGAATGGGCCTATTTGGATAATATACTTTGCAGCCATCATCTGGAAAGATGAGCCTATTAGCCTACATTTGTTCCCTCCCAGAGCAAAAGTTTCATGGGTGTTGTTTTTTGTTTGTTTTGTTTTGTTTTTTGTGGTACTGGGGCTTGAACCCAGGGGTGCTCTACCATTGAGCTACACCCCCAGCCCTTTAAATTCTGTTTTGAGGCAGGATCTTGCTATGTTGCTGAGACTGGCTTTCAACTTGATCTCCTCCTATCTAAGCCTCCAAATAGCTGGGATTACAGGCATGTGCCACCATGCCTGGCTCATGGATATTCTTGACCTGAGAGAACCCTCTGTTGAGTGGAGGACATAACAGTATCTGCACTAAATTTGGGGAAATGAAGGAAAGAGAAAAAAGGTCAATTTTTCACAGTGATATAAAAGTTGCACTGGAAATGGTGTATACTAACTACTTAAAGGATAATAAGTGTAGAAGTGAAGTTATAGGGGCCAATTATTGCCAGTTCATGAGAGAAGCCCGTCTTAATGCATTCACCTCACTTTTGAAAAAGATTGGAAATATCAGAGTTTTTTGGTCTAGTTCAGAAGAGTCTTTTTTCCTCCACCTTTACACATATGGGCCAGCTGGAATTTGAGACATTTTTTTTCCTCCTAGGTAAAGGCATGTATGTTCCTCTGAGAGGGATCTATGCCAAATATAGAAAATGCTATAACTAAATGTAACTATAATCATTAGAATAAGTTGTTCAGAGGTGTGATTGGAGAGAAATCAGTCCCCAAACTAACAGTCTTCAATGGCCCCCTTTGTTCTCACAGGTATCAGAGAGAATATAGTGAATTTAAACGACAACAGCTAGAGCTGGATGATGAGCTGAAGAGTGTAGAAAATCAGATGCGGTATGCCCAGATGCAGCTGGACAAGCTGAAGAAAACCAACGTCTTTAATGCAACCTTCCATATCTGGTAATGAGGCTGGAGACATGTCTGGGCAGCACTGCCAACGTGGACCTTAGCTGTTGACTACTAAGTCATGGTGTCTGTCTCCTCTAAAAGAGAGACTGTAGATCATCTTCACCCCATCTAAGTTTCTGTCATTCCTTGTGATGGGATAGGCACAATCAAGGGCTTAGAATTCTAGAGCTTGGTGATATCTACTCATCCAAGGAAAGGGAAGGATCTGAGTCTTCCAGCCACCAAGTGAGAACCTGGTCAGCTTCCTGGTAATTTCTTACCCCAAGGTCTTTCATGTATTCATTTCATGTTTTATCCACTTAGCTAGTAACTGTTGGTGTGCCTACCTTTTGTAGGGGCTGTACCAGAAAGGCCACAGCAGACAATATGCAGTCTGCCTTCAGGTTACTTATAATCTGGTGGAAGGGATGGATAAATAGTAGGCAAGGATAATACAGTATGAGAAGGGTGCTGTGGGAACTTTACCCAATTCAGGGAGGCAGCATGAAAATTCCCCATAGAGGTTGATGGTTTAGCTGAGAGGTGAAGAAGATGTCTGCAGAGGGGGAGTTATTCCTGGCAGAGAGAACATCATGTGCAAAAAGAATAGGAATGAGGGCGTGGTAAATTCAAAGAAATGAAAGGAGCTTATTGTGACTGAAGATTGAGTGTAAAGGGGTGAGTGATTGGATATGAAATTAGAGAGTTACCATTTCCTAAAGAATCTTGTAGACCTCATTAAGGGGTTTGCACTTGATCCAAAAGGCAGAAGGAACAATTGAAGCATTTTAGATGAGGAACTGACATCATTGAATTTTTATTTGTAAGGAGAGCCTTACCTACTACGTGAGAAATGACTGGGAGAAGTAGGTTAAGGAAATTTGTCAGTAGGAATCTAGACAGGAAAACAGTGGTTGGAAAGAAGACGACATAAGAACAGTTGAGTTGGAGATAAGTGGACAGAATTAAGAGATTGAGGAGTTAAGATCAACAGAATTTGATGGGTTTTGCTGGGAGGGAGCTGAGAGAGAGCATTCAGTGGTGACACCCAGGTTTTTGCTTTGGCATCTGCGAAGCTAGGAGAAAGTTGATGACTCAAGTTTTGGGCATGTATTTAAAAGGCCAAGTAGATGTTGGATACATGAATCTGAAGATAGGGAGAAAAATTTATGCTGACTTGGGAGTGAGAGTGGGGAATCTCAGAAGTTTTATTAATCCCTGTATTTTCCTTCTACCTTTCTGCCTTCCTCTACAGGCACAGTGGACAATTTGGCACAATTAATAACTTCAGACTGGGTCGTCTGCCCAGTGTTCCTGTGGAATGGAATGAGATTAATGCTGCTTGGGGTCAGACAGTGTTGCTGCTTCACGCCCTGGCCAATAAGATGGGTCTGAAATTTCAGAGGTAAGAAACAGTCCTTCCTTGGGGTGTGGTGTATCTTTGACATAATCTGTATCTCTCACCTACTACTTCTCTCTACTGTGGCAGGAGCCCTTGCTGCCAGCAGACTGAGAATTTTCTGTGGGTGGAGGCTCTGTCTGCATGAGGTTCTTCCTTTATCACTGGGCTCGTTCCACTGATAGAGCAGTCATCAAGCTATATGATGGGAGTAGTGGTCCCCAGTACCTAGTGTCCCTCAAGACACTTAAGTTTCAGGGGTTTTTGTTGTTTTACGGTACTGGGGATTGAACCCAGGATCTGATGCATGCTTGGCAAGCACTCTACCACTGAGTTACAGCTCCAGCACTTTTTATTTTTAAAAATATTTTTTAGTTACAGATGGACACAGTACCTTTGTTTTATTTATTCATTTTTATGTGGATTAAACCTAGTGTCTCACACATGCCAGGCAGGTGCTCCATCACGGAGCCACAACCCCAGCCCCCCCTTTTTATTTTATTTTTAAAATTTATTTTTTTTTATATTTATTTTTTAGGTGTAGATGGACACACACAATGCCTTTATTTTTATGTGGTGCTAAGGATTGAACCCAGATCCCTCCCATGCTAGGCGAGTGCTCTACCGCTGAGTCACAATCCCAGCCCCTTTATTTTTTAATTTGAGGCAGAATCTCACTAACTTGCAATCATCCTGCCTCAGCCTCCTGACTAGCTTGGGTTACAAGCATGTGCCACTGAAACTAGCTCAGTTTTTTCTAAATTCTAAACTAAAACATATATTAGTTCATGAAAGGCCCCCAGATAGTTATATAATAAATGTAATTTTTTCAGTAAACAAAATCTTTTAAACATGGATCTATGGGTAGCTTGGAGAGAGGGTTGGGAATAATAAAAGAGTCCTTGGGTAGGATGCAGATCAAAAATCTACAATTTCCCATTACTCTTTAGGAGTCCTGTATCCATCTCTGTCTGCATCTTGATTTTAGGTATCGACTTGTTCCCTATGGAAATCATTCATATCTGGAGTCTCTGACAGACAAATCTAAGGTACTATGGGAGGCCCCTTTTTCACTGGAATAGAGTTCCTGTTCCTCCTAACAAAGTGGTTTAGTTTGATATTGGTATTATTCAGTTTCTTTCTTAAAATGAGATAATCAAAGAGTCAATGTCTTGTTCAGGCTTAGCTCTTTGGGGCTTATAGAGAAAAATTAGGTTTTTAGAACTTGTTGAGAAGGAATTTGGGCAGATCAGAGGAGAATGTATGTACTAGGATGGAGAAGGAGTCACTGTGAGGTAAAGTACATTTCCACTAATGGGAAAGTAGTTCTAGGTGCCTTGTTAATTGTATTTGTTCAAGGTTATGGAAGATACAGCCCAGCCCCGAACTTGTTGCCAGTGGATACAGACAGAATATGACTTGAAAGATTGATAGGACTTAGAACAATCTCTGGTGGCCTTTCTTTGCTTCCATCCAGTTTTCTTTTCTTGGACAGGAGCTGCCATTATATTGTTCTGGGGGTTTGCGGTTTTTCTGGGACAACAAGTTTGACCATGCAATGGTGGCTTTCCTGGACTGTGTGCAGCAATTCAAAGAAGAGGTGGAGAAAGGTGAAACACGATTTTGTCTTCCTTACAGGTCAGTATCCCCCAGTACCAAATGAGCTTGTAGTGGGACCCAGCAGAACAGAATTGAGGGACAGTCAGAACAGAGGCGAAAACACACAGATGGGGGGAAAGCAAAACATGGTGTGGAAAGCACGTGATACTGATGGGCAAGACGGATCCAATACTGCAAGCTAGATAGTGTGACACCTGGTCCTATAGTAATAGAATGTTGTTTTTGGTGGTTTTGGAGATTTTCTTGGCACAAATCTCAAGCCTGATTTCAGGAAGCTTTTTCCTTGAAACCTTTGGAAATATACAGGAATGCTTTGGGTCAGATTTGGAGCAGCCTCGTAAGGAAACTCTAGTTCAAGAGAGGAAGCTTGGCTGAGGATGTGGCTCAAGCGGTAGCGTGCTCGCCTGGCATGCGTGCGGCCCGGGTTCGATCCTCAACACCACATACAAAAACAAAAGATGTTGTGTCCGCCGAAAACGAGTGCCCCTTGAGTACAAAAAAAAAAAAAAAAAATAGAATGACATTTCACATCAGTGGGAAGGGATGTGTTCAATTAATGGTGCCAATCAGTTAGCTATCCATCTGGAAAAAATACAAAGTTTGATCCTTAAATTAAAAAAAAATAATAAAAATTTAAAAAAAAAGGAAGCTTAAGCCACTCCTATCACCCTGAAATAAAGCATTTTTTCTTTTGCTTCCTTCACCCTTTATTATGAGTTCAGGGATGGCCTAGGAAAACAGTGTACTGTAACCCTCACTTACCCCTGCGCTTCTGGCTTCTCATATGTTTGGGTGTGTGTCTTGTCCCTGTACTCCACAATGACAATGAGGCTCTTGTGACAGCCTTCTTGATTTTTGGCTTTCAAGCAAATCCAAAATACACTACCATTTCTCGCCAAGAGTTCTTTATTAGATGACGTGAATGGTCCCATGATCAAATCCCTATCCATTTGCTTGAACTGACTTAACTCAGATCTCAGTTACTAATGAGTTCTGCTGTGTCCATCTGCAGGATGGATGTGGAAAAAGGCAAGATTGAAGACACAGGAGGCAGTGGCGGCTCCTATTCCATCAAAACCCAGTTTAACTCTGAGGAACAGTGGACAAAAGCTCTCAAGTTCATGCTGACGAATCTTAAGTGGGGTCTTGCTTGGGTATCCTCACAGTTTTATAATAAATGACTTTCTTGTTTTCTTAGGATACTTGTCTTAAAGGCTTTAAATTTTGTTTTTGTTTGCAAAAAAAAAAAAGTTTTAAATTTGGAAAATATTAAACAGCACACGTTTACAATACCAAAAGAGATAAAAGCCACTTTATTTTAAAATATCATATGACAGATAATTTCCAGAGCTACAACATGCCATGTATAGTTACCAGCCCTTGTCACAATTTCACTCCTAATCCCATGCCTTCTCTTCCCTTTATCCCCTGAAAAAATAACTAATTTAAGTTTTTTTTTTTTCTTTGAGTTGAACTGAGACTGATGTGTTTTCACTGGATTTTATCTCTCTCAACTTCCTGCACTTAAAATATGAAATACAAGCTTTTGTCTCCACTGAGACGATGAGATGTTTGAAATACACAGTTGGATAATGTGGGAAAATGACATCTAAGCTTTGCCTGGTCACCATGTGATATGATCAGAAGCTTGAAATTTAACACTTCTCACTCAGTTCAAGTACTGAATGCCTATTTTGCTCTGTGTTAAGAATAACGTTATGAAATGGTGTTTGATACTGTTTGAGACATTATGGAGAAATTTATTTGTAATAAAATTTTGCTATAGTCTAATAACTGTCCAGAGGTGTACTGTTGAGTTTTTCTTTAACTAAAATAGAGTACTTAGTATTCTGGGAGAATTGAATTCAAGTGCAGGTATGTGGAAATTCTTTTGAAACATGTTTAGAGATGGTATGGTTTTAGAAAAAACAAAAAGTAGTGAAAATAGCTATAGAGAAAGCCCTGTGTAGACCTTGATAACAGAGAGAAACATTAAACTAAGGAGAAATAAATAAACACTATCTCCTTGATACTTAGTCAAGGTCACCAGATAGTCTGTTTTGAGACTCCAGTTATGCTAATCTCTATGTCTTATTGTCCTGATTAATGAAATTAAGTCAAAAGCTATGAATATACTCTTAAATAAAAATGAACCAACTTCACTAATCTATATCCTCTAAGCTCTTTGACACTTTTAGTTTTATATGACAAAAAGGACATTCTTATCCACCCTGACTCTCTGATGTAAGAAAATGTGCATGAATTTGGAATAACAGCCAGGTGTGGTGGCACTCACAATAATCCAGCTACTTCGAAGACTGAAGCAGGAAGATTGCCAAATTTGAGACCAACCTGGGCAATTTAGCAAGACCCTGTTTCAAAATGGAAAATAAAAAGTATTGGGAATATAGCTCAATAGTGGAGCATTTGCCTAGCATACAGAAGGTCCTGCATTCAATCCCTATTATGCAAAAAAAAAAAAAAAGGAATACAAAATACAGTTCAAAAGAGACTTGGAACTCTTGTACACTGAGTATGAAAGTAAACAAAGGGAGGGATGAGTACAGTGATGGAAGGCTGTTTATATTTGGTGGATTCAGCCTGCATCATGTGTTAGAGGAAGCAGCAGCCTTCAGAGCTCTGGCTGCCAGGTGGGGAGGAACAGGCTGCTGTCGCCCTGGAGTGTTGGCTCCCACGCTGTGAGTCAGGATTGCATAAGAGAACTCAGCAATGCTCTCCGAGGCAATACCAGTGATGCTCTGCAAATGTTCCACAACCTTCACAAATAGAGACAGATTTTGTATTACTAAATAATTTCAATGTGTTTTGTGCACATGTGCACATGCACACAAACACACACACACTGCTTGGGATGTTCTCTTAAGCCAAATATAAACTTTTTCATTTCTCTGAATTTATGGGGAAGAGTCCAGATTCCAGTGTTCGCCAGTGGCCAAATTACATTAGGATACCTTTGTCCTGCTAGTGTTGGCATGGAAATTTTCTGGTGTACATATCTCTCTATTGGAGATAAGTTTTGAGAATATAAGGGGGATATTTAGCTTTAACATTTCTTTTGGGGGAGGATATACTTATTAGACTTTAAACATAATAGTGGGTCAGAATTTTAAAGGGAAATGAACATGCTAAATTTGAGCATCTATTTCTAATTTCATAAGGGGAAAACTAGAGAAAATATTTCAATCCTGCCTTAGTTTTTCCCCTCCCAAATCCTATTCAATCACCCCAGTTCTGGGTCTTGGTACTTATCTTTTGTAGGTTGTCTTCTGTTTAACTGATGGAGAAATGCTTTCTATTAAATTAATTCTGGCCATGCTGGTCCTGCTCAGTGATGCATACCTGGCTCCAACACTCATGGTTTTGGATGAAAGCACTTGCTGCAATGATTCCTACTGCCAAGAGCATGAAGTCTTCCTTTACTGAAATAAACTTTTCCCTGAGTGATTAAAACCATATTAATTTTGGAGCTAGAAAGAAATTTCCAAATCCTTGATCTTCCAACTTATACTATAAATTGCTTATATTGATCATCTTGGATGTTTTGAGACATGGAAGGAAATGGTCAAGTAATAGCTAATTGACCTGCTGCCCTATACTCCCCCAACTCAACTGGCATTAAAACATGCCCTCATGTCTTTGAGTGATAAGGCTTTTTATTGTTCCATCTGTCTCCCTAACAAATGTATCTGTAAGGCCTTTGAGCAGCCTGAATTTACAGTAATCAAAAACTTTTGTTCAAGTTGCAACCGTATGACTGTTTTCCCCCCCCCTAAGTAACTATAAAAACAGTCTACTAACCTAAAATTATAAGCAGCTATAAAGAAAAACCTAGGAAAGTAAGTTAATTACTTGAAGTAATTTAAATCCAGAAGTAAAAGCTTTTAGAGTTTTCCTGATTGGGTTCAGTCATCTGCATCCAAGCAACATTTAAAAAGTTAATAAGAACCAGTAACCTGTGTACGTTTTCAGTGGACTAGATGCCTTACTAGGGTAATTCCATTCTCCACAATCTTGTGATCTATCTCCCATTCCCTGTTCCTGGAAGGAGCCAACCCTAGAGGAGTTGCTTACCCTTGGAGTTGACTGGGCGTAGAATTCTCAATTGAAGCCCTCAGCAAACTTTCATATATGGGTTCATGTAGAAGATAGACCAGGTCAAGCAGGATCAGGCAGGTTGCATGCAGCTGTGTTGCTGGGACCAAACAACCATTGTATCCTAGATGGAGTGTGAGCAGAGTAGGAAACATTAAGTGGTTGTACTCTAATTGTACTGACCATTGTCTTATGACATAAAGCTGTTTAGCTACTAATGTGCTTCCTGGTTCCTACATTCTATAAGCAAGTCAGTTGTAAAGGACAAAGGGACAGGTAGAGAACCTCCATCTATAGTATACATACAATTACAGTATTTGTTCCTATCTTATGTCTCCATAAAATCAACCCTTAGATCCTGCAATAAGAAAGTACCTAGCGAGTCCAAACAGAAACCAGTTTCTGAGACTTCTGGCTCCTTCCCCTATCAGGTGCTGGAGGGGACACCTTTTTCAGTCATTTAGAGACAATATCAGCTTCCTACTGCTCCTCATTGGCAAGTTCTGCCTGCTGTTCCCATACCCCAGGCACGTATTTTTATTGCCTTCTATGGAAATCTCCAACCCACATTTCTTGACACAACAAAGTACCTAAAACCTCTAGGAGCATTTCTACATATGCCAGGGGAGTGGGTAGATTGATTTGAAAATTCAGGGACTTCAAAACATCAAGCTCTGACTCCAGCAGTTCTTCTTTAGTGTATAGATACCCCAGAGCCTGGAGGAAATTCAAGACTGTAATGTTGCTGATTATCTGAGCAAAGAAGAACAAAACAGGGAGGGAGAGAAGGATGTCAGGATATAGGTCATCTTATCTTGGCAGACTGTACTAAGTTCTTCACAGCCCAACCCATGCCTTCATTACTAGTCTCCCCTCTTAATTCTCTCTTAAACTCTATGCTTATTGCACAGAATGTTTGCTGTTCCCAAATCTACCAAACTGCTTCCTGGACCTAGATCTTACTTTCTTCCCTCCCCTTCTTCTCTCACTGCCCTCCCTAACCCTCTTTTCTTGGGATTCACTCTTCTGCCACCCACCCCTACTTCAAGAAATCATATTCTCTAAATACACTTCCTTAACTCTCCAAGGCCAATGAAGTAGTCTCACCCTCTATTGTTTATATTAATCATAGCACCTTTTTACCCTGTTTGCATATTTGTCTTTTCTTATTAGATAATAAATTCCTTGAGAACACAGATAATATATTTACTGTTGTGGCCATGGTACCTAGTGCAACATCTGGCCATAGGAGAAACTCAAAAATTTAATGTCATTTTGCTGCACAGGCACTGGGTAGTCATGTGGTAACATTTTATCCCTTTTAAATGTAATACTTTTCCTTAAATGGTGATAGGTATGTTGGCAAATCAGGCATCTTATGCAAACTGTCCTTGAATCCAAGGAGAGGAAAGGTGACCTGTATGAATGATGGCATCTGTCCAGTAATTATACTTTGGGAACAGAACCTCAGGTTATTTAATAACTACTTCGGTGAGAGAGAGAGAGAGAGAGAGAGAGAGAGAGAGAGAGAGAGAGAGAGAGAGAGAGAGAGAGAGAGTTTTTAGGAGGTATGCTTAGGAAACATAATTACACTCTGGAATTTCCACATGAGCAGTACCACCTGGCCTAGGAGTAGGTTTCTGAGCCACCTTCAATGAACTAGTTTCTTTCTAACACTCAGGTGCCCACAAGCTACCCCAGCTCCTTACTTTGTAGTGGAAAGAAAGTTTGCTGGCCAGCTGAACACATGACACCAGGCGAAGGATAAACTTATTGAAAAGCTGCTCTTTCAGAGCCCTCCAATTCTGAGACTCTGTCTTCTCATTACCCCTCAGCTGGATTGTGGCTTGCCTACAGATGTTCTCTGCCTGCTTAACCATAAACCTGCAAGGAAGGGAGAGGGAGAGGAGAGAACGCACACTTAAACAAACTAAAGGGAGTTTGTGCTTCAAACTATGCTATATTTTAACTTCTCGGGTATCAAGTGCTGGCTAAGAAATTTATACTTGCAAGTAAAAGAGAGAGGATGTAAGAGTAAGGGGCAACTAGTACTTTTCTGTTTTGTTTTTCAGTACTTAGGATTGAGTACTTAGGATTGAGTGCTCTACCACTGAGCTGCTTTTTGAGACAGTCTCAAGTTGCTGAGGCTAGTCTCAAATTTGCCATCCTCCTGCCTCAGCCTCCCAAGTTCCTGGTATTACAGGCATGCACCACCTCCTCTGGATGAAATTTTTTTTTTTTTTTTTTTTTTTTTTTTTTTTAAGATTTAGGCACATTAGCCATTCTGAGAAGTACCACTCACAAAGGCTCAGGGTTTTACCTTTCTAGGATTTCTACAGCTTGGTAGCTCACAGATTTCTCCAAACACCATTGTTCAGACAGGAGAAAAATAAACTCTGCCAAAACAGGAAAGAAGAGCTCATTTACAAAATGCAACCAAAGCCACTCTGTGAACTCTTGGTGTTGTGTAAAAGCCATGATGGGGCTGAGAAGAGGGTCAAGAGGTTAGAAAGATGAGACAGAAACAACCAAAGCAGAGCTTGATTTGCTTTGCTGCCAGTAAGGCAGATCAGAGGCATGAAAAGGAGGCTGACTGGGTCATGGGCTTCACAAGCGCCCTCAGTAGCCCAAAAGCATTCTTGTGGGTCTCGGCTGATAAAGGCCTTGGCCAGTTACACATAAATATAGCAGCTACACCATGCTAGGAACTCTCAGCTTCAAGGAAGATTCTCTGATAAAAATCCTAACCTCTATATTCTGTTTTCAGTGGAATATTGGCAGGGAACAGAAAGGTCCCTCCTGGGGCTGTCTTTATAACACTGTTTGTTTAGTAACCACCCTCTGGAGAACTCCCATTGCTTTACAAACAGGATTCACCTTACAGCTGGACACTACCTCCCCACCACCAGTTTGTTGGGTAAATCTATGGTGGCTGAGCCTCTCCCTAGGAGCAAACTTATTACTGTGGAGTGACTTGTCTTAAAGAGACATACCCTAAATCAGAGCACATAGTTCAATTTAGTGGGAAAGAATCATTGGGAAGGTGAGAAGACCAAGACACTTTGGCAAGATTTTAGTCTGCCTGTTACTCTTTAAAAGAACATCCCCAATATAATTCTATTTAGCTTGTAATATCATTAGAAGGTGAAAACAAGGGTAAATGTCCATTTTCAGCAAAGAAATCTCCTACAGACCTAAGAACTTTTACCTTGATGACCAAAGAGTACAGATTGAGTATCTCTTATCTGAAATGCTTTGGACCAGAAGCATTGCAGACTTCAAGGCTTTTTGAATTTTGTAATATTTGCATCCCTAATCTGAAAATCTGAAATGCTCCAAAATTTTTTATGCATGATGTTGGCACTCAAAGTTTTGTGTTTGGGGATTAGGGATGCTCAATCTGTACACATGTAGTTGAATTATCACTTGTCTTAAGAGAAAAATCTCTCTTAAAAAAAACTATTTTAAAAAAACACACATGATCAGTTTAAAGATCTACCCAACACACATTATACACATATATGTACAAAACCTTATTACAGACTACAGCTTTGCTAGCAATGTCCAATGCAGAATAGAATTAGTTTAAACAATTCAGAAAAAAATTTCCCTAATTGTGTATTACTAGCCAGTCTGGACTTCAGGCTTTATTTCTTAGCAGTTTTGGGGAGTGTGTGTATGAGCGCGCACGTGTGTTTGTGTGTGTGCGCGCATGCACATGCATGCCCACATGTGTGTGTATGTTTACATTTGTTTTGGTTTTGGTCTGAATAATCTAGGCATTTATTTCTGGTTTCCATTTTAATTTTCCAAGAAAACAGCTTGGCTTAGGAGGAATAGATGATGGTTACATCTCTCCCTCAATACTGGCTCCACCTCTTCTGCTTACAAACATATTCATATCTGCTATTAAATAAAAAGAAGCTCCCCTACCATGCTCATAAACTGAGTCTCCATCTCTCTCCTTCCTATCACTGCTGAATTTCTTACACACCCGCTCTTTCCACTTTTGTCACTCCCTAATTTCCTGCAATTTGGCTTCTACTTTCCCCAAATTGCTGAAATGATTATATGTCCAGATTGTGAAATATCATGGTTTTCTTTGCAACCTTCATTCCTGTTGATATTCCTAAAATGTCTGAACCTGCTGACATCATCTTTCTGGAAACTCTCCTCTTGGCTTCCAAAAGTCCTTGTTTCTGCTCCTGTATCCCCAACCACTCCATTCCCTTCACAACTCTTCCACCTATTCTAATCCCCTCAACACAAAATGTTTCCCAAGGAAATGTCCTTGACCTGCTTTTCTTTTCTCCTACACATTCATCCTCTCCCACAGTTTCAACAATATCATTATGAAGATAACTTGCAAACCTTTATTCCTAGTTCTGACCTACTTCTTTGTGTGTGTGTGTGTGTGTGTTTTAAATGATTGGTAAGAGGGGCTGGGCTTGTGGCTCAGTGGTAGAATGCTTACCTCGAATGTGTGAGGCACTGGGTTCAATTCTCAGCACCACTTATAAATAAGTAAATAAGGGTCCATCAACAACTAAAAAAATATATTTTAAAAAAATGATGGGGGGGGGGGGCTGGGGTTATGGTTCAGAGGCAGAGCTGCTCGCCTCGCATGTGTGAGGCCCTGGGTTTGATCCTCAGCACCACATAAAAATAAATAAAATAAAGATATTGTGTCCATCTACAACTAAAATTTTTTTTTTAAAAAATTTTTTTAAATGATTGGGGGCTGGGATTATGGCTCAGCAGTAGAGCCCTCACGTAGCACGGGCAAGGCCCTACATTAGAGCCTCAACACCACATAAAAATAAATAAATTAAATATATTATATCCAACTACAACTAAAAAATTTTAAAAATTTAACAAAATGATTGGAAAGCACCCTACCACTGAGCTCTCTCCCCAGCCCCTGATCTGCTTTTTAAAACAGCCTGTTAGAAAATTTCCTCTAGATGTTCTTCAAGTACCTTAAACTCAATAAATCCAAAACCAAAGCAATTATTTTTCTCAAAGTCACAGATCTTCCTCTTTTGGTTTTTGGTGTGTGTTAATGGCACCATTATACTCCCAGTCTCTCAGACTCAATCCTTTGGCAGAGTCATTTTTCCTTCTTCATGTCTTTAAGTCACCTAGGGAAGAACCCTAGATTTTGCCTAAATGTTTTTAATCCATCCTCCTTTGTCATTTTCTCCATCCTGTCACCTAGGCTCCTCTGGTCTGCCTACTTCCCATCTTTCTCTAGTCAAATTCATCCTTTACATAACATCCAAAATGAGTTTTGCCCAGGCAAAAGTTAGTCATACCACTGCCTTATTTCAAAACCTCCAACATCTTCCTATTAAATATAAAATCCTCCCCCTTGACATTCAAACTTCTACATGGAACTTCTCCAAACTACCTTTATGTCTTCAATCCAACAACTCTTCCATGAACTCTGGCTGGTGGGCTACTCTGACCCCCACACATCCTAAGCTTCCTTCACTTTATTCTTGCTATCCCATTTTGGTAGAAAGGCTGTCCCCCTCCTCCACCTTCACCAACCAACCTTCCTTAAGGTCTACTTCAAATGTCACAATGCCTAGACCACTCCTTAATTCTCCCTATTACCCCATCCCTCCTTTCAATCCCCCTAAAAGTTTATCTCTTATGTCACTTATCTAACCAAGCTTGTACCTAGTCATTTACCTATTTGTCCAAATAACCCCCCAAAGATTGCACATAGTTTGAGAACAAGGGCCACCTATTTCTTCTTTCTATGGCAGGCAAAATGTCTAAGTACTCTATATATGTTGGAGAAGTGAAGGTCTTGGAGAAGTTCATCACTATGGCCCTAGCACCCGGCAATAAAGCAGGTACAAAGTAACAAAAAAAAAAATTTTTTTTTTTGAATAAATAAAATTAAAAGAATCTTAAAGTTGGTGCCTCAAAGGCTCCCATCAACCCCACTCCCAGGCCCTGCATCCACACCCACGATCCGGGTCTCCCTGAAGCTGCCCAGGCGTCCCCCAGCCGCCTGCACTGCTTGCTCATTCTGCTGGGCCAAGTGAAGCAGGGCGTCTTCAATAGTTTCTGTGGCAACAGCCCCAAACTGCAAGTCACCGAGGGAGCTCAATCTTGGCCTCATAGGTCCATCCATATTCAGAAGCCTTTGGGGACCCTGGGACAGTTCACTGGATCCATAAATTCTCCCCCTTAGCTTCTCTCAGAAGCCTTCAGCCACACCCTGGGTTCCTCGTCCCCTTCCAATGTGTCTGTCCCCGCCTCAAGTCTGAGGAAAACCTAATTCCCACCACAGCCTCGAGCTCTCCACAGTTTTTCCCCGCTCCAACGGCCGGCCGCGGGACCCTCAGCCAATCAGAAAGCACAGCCCCTTCCCGCCATTCCGGGCCTTCGCCCTAGGGCCCAAAGCCTCGGCTCTTCCCGGGAAAGTGAATAAGGACTACAACTCCCAGCGTTCCTGGCGGTGGGCAAGGACTACTTTCCCAGCGAGCCCCGCACTCCGGCACTGCGAAGGGCGGAGCGGCAACATGGCGGCGCCGGGTGGTGGTGACCCTCTGGATGCCAAGAACGGAAAGGCTCCTTTTGCTCAGCGCATCGACCCGACCCGGGAAAAACTGACTCCCGCGCAACTGCAGTTCATGCAGCAGGTGCAGCTTGCCCAGTGGCAGAAAACGCTGCCACAGCGGCGGATCCGGAACATCGTGACCGGCCTGGGCATCGGGGCCGTGGTGTTAGCTATTTGTATCCGTCCTGATAAGGGCAGGGGAACAGAAGCGTGTGGGAGGACTGAACCAAGCATTTAATGTTTGGGTGAAATAGGGTTAATACCAGATGTTCTATTTTTAAGGTTCTTTTAAAATGTGATTTGGGAATGATGAGGGAGTTGTTGAGGTCAGGGTTCAAAAAGAGCAGTGTGAGATTCTGTAATCACTGATTTGGGAGAATAAAGGGTGATAGGAGAAGGGAAAATCTATATTCCAAGTAACTTCCTGAACCCACCTCTCTAGATGGATACACCTTCTACTCAGTGTCCCAGGAGCGTTTCCTTGATGAGCTGGAAGACGAGGCTAAAGCTGCCAGAGCCCGAGCTCTTGCGAGGGCATCAGGACCCTGAATGGGCGGACGGGCATTATCTATCTCCAATCTGGTGGAGCCCCTTCACATGATGGATGATACCCCATGATCCTGTAGAAATTGCCTGCTCACAGTCTCACTGGCCTACTTACTGACTTTGGATCATGATTGAACTCAAGAGACTATGCATTTGGCCATTCTCAATGGAATCTTGTCCGTTTCCTATGCACTGTGTACAGTGACTCCTTTTTGTTTTTTCCTTGATTGAGCGTATGCAACATTGGCTTTTCTCAAACTGTCTGTGGTTTAGCCTCCTTCACTTTCCAGAGGCCCAATTGTTTGGGGTGGGGGTGGCACTTCTGTGCAGTGTTAGAAGCTAAAGTGGAAAAGGTAAGGTTAAGTTAAGAATAATAAACTGAGTCATTTCTCCTGGAGCTATGCTGGGGTGGGGGGCTGAGAGATGCATGGTACTTAATGCTGGAAAGCTCCATGGGCAGCAGTTACCACAGTGGCATTGCCTCAGGGAGCTGTAAATGTTTAACTAGAATCACTTTTTCCTGAGATCTTTCCGCCTGATTTAAGGGAGAGATCATTGGGCTGTTTGAGACTGAACCAGGTCTTAGGGGAAGGAAGGTCACTTTTCTGCCCTCTACCCTCAAGAACAAACTTACTCAAACTTTACTGCCTTTTCTTATCCTTAGGTAAATGGATGAAGGATGTGAGACAAAAAAAAAACAAGCCTTGTCTTTTAATTTTCACTGGTACTGCCCTTTACAGGCTTAGGGTGGGATCTGAAGGGGATGTTAGCTTGGTCTAGTGGATCACTGACCTTGCAATTTCCTCATGACCTCTGTGGCAGGAAGCCTGCTCGGCAGCTTCCACTCTGCCTCCCATTGTGAAAGAGAGTCCCTTTAAATCCTCCCCTGACTCAGTGCACAAGACTTTGCCCTCAGTTCTAAAACATAACAGAGATTCAGTCCTTATTTCCAGCATTTTTTATTGCCTGCCACTAATTCTGATGTGAGCACACCATCTACACTCTTCCATCTGGGAGTGAGCCCTCTAGAAGCATCCGAGCTTGTGTGGGATTGCTTAGTGGTTGGCCTTTGGCTGGGGAGGGGTTGGAAATGAAGATGGTAGCTGTAGAACTGACACCTCCACAAAGCAAACAGTTGCCATGTTTGACTCATAAAAAACAACTGCATTCTCCATGCCACCCTGGCTGTTTGCCCCTCAGTACTGGAGTCTTTCTTGCCGAGTTGAGTTGGTCAGAAAAGCATCAGGTTCAGAGAGCACAAGCACCATGTTGAGCCATGGTGTTGGGGGAGACAAATGGCTTCTGTTCTGAATTCACTGGAAGGAAAAAAAAAAAAAGCACTGAAGAAAACTTGAAGGTGAGAAGAAGGCAAAAGTGCTGCCAATTACCATTCCCTGGGCTCTCCCTCCCTTGGGTCCACCCTCACCATCCTGCTAACATCCCCGGCGAATGTCACCCCTTTGCTTGCCCGCTGCTCCTGGGAGCCGGTGCTGCTGCCACTCAGGGAGTTCCTTCGCATGATGCCTGGGAGCAGGATGGGGGAGAGAGAGCACTAAGTGAGGGAAGGGCCAGTGAGAAGAGGGAGGCTAGTCCCCTCAAATCAAGAGGCAGACCCCTAGGTCCTTACAAGAAAACTGAATTGATAAGGAAGGGGTTTTAGGAAAGATGGAAACTGTGCAGCTGCAGTCTCACCAGGGCCTGGGGGCTCTGAGCGCTGCAGACTGTTGCGGCGCGAGGTAGGGAAACTGCCCTTGGAGAGGCGACGCTGGCGACTGGACAGCATAGCTGCCGGGGCCACAATACCAGGTGGGGGCTGCTTCCCAAGTCGGCTGTACAAGTCCTCAATTTCCTTTTTCTGTAGTGTCTGTAATGTTTCCACCTCTGACAAGTGCCTGAGGATGTACCAAGGGCATGAGAGAACTCTCCCATGTTGTTCCTCCAAGTTCACCTGTTGCTCCACCATTCTCCCCAGACTCACTTCTGCCGAAGATTCTGCAGCTCAGCCCAGAATTCCTCATCTTCCCCACTGCTTTCTGACTCCTCACTGCTTAGACACAGGCTGCTGTAGGAGTAGTTCATCCACACTGGGCTGGGATGGATCAGGGGTGGGGGACTGCCCCCAACTCGAGGTTCCTTCCCATCATCCCCTTCCTCCTCAACTCCATCCCCCAGACCCTCAGTTGCCCTGTCACTCTCCGCCAGAGCCTCCCTGGTCTCAGGCCCACTTCCAGCACCATCCTCTGTGTCTGAACTCTCTGAGGTCAGCTGAGGAGATGGAAGCTTTACAGAATTGGAGAGAGTTGGGGATGTTGGTTGCATGGAAAGAGATTCCGTTGGTTCCTTAGATGAAGTCACATGGAAACGCCCAACAAGCTGTGGTTTTCCCTCTGCAGGAAGACAAGGAGAGAATGAAGAGAGAGAGAAATCTGGTAGGATATAAAGCAGATTGGGAATAATGGGCAGGCAGAGGCCTCACCTTCAGAGATGGGTGCCAGTCTGGCTTCACCCAGGAGTGGCCAAGCAGGATTTGGGGAGGCCTACAAAGTGTGGGTTCATGAGGAGGGAAATGATCCAGAATGGAGACCCCCTAATCATCCCTCTTGATTTCCTACTTACCTCACTCTCCATCTCAGCTGCTTGAGGTGAAAGGCTCTCCTGGTCACAAGGAACAAGGGCAGTGGACAGGCTAGGTAGTGGATCAGGAGAGGCTGGAGGAGACTGGGAAAGGAGCCCCGGGGAGGGGGACAGCAGGGACTGGGCCACAGTCATCACAGCCAGAGAGAAGGCACTAGCCAAAGAGAGGAGAGGGGCTGCTGTAGTGGAGGGGAGGGGAGAAGGGGAGGGGCAGAGAGGAAAAGAAGGAGGATTAAGAGTGAGCTGGGAACAACTAGGAGAGAATGGGGGTGGAGAACTGGTGGAGAGAGAACTCAGAGGAAATGGAGAGGATGGAATTGGAAACTGGGATGCACTGGAGGAGAATGGAAGTGGAGAGCTGGGGGAGTGTAGAGCGGGATTTGAGGAGACCTGGGAGAGTGGGAAAGGGCTAGGATGACACGGAGGAGAAATGATGGGGAAAATGGGACTTGGAAGGATGGGGGTTCCAGGGGAAAATGGGTTTCCAGGAGACAAGGGTGTTCCAGGAGAAGTGGAGAAGGTTGCCCAGCTTCTCTGTTCTGGGAAGGTGCTGTACTGGGGCTCTGCTGAGTGGGGAGAAGTAAGTGTTGAGATTCCAATCCCCCATGCCCTATGTCCTTCCCAGAAGCCACCATAAGAATGGGATACACAGTACATACCAGTGGATGGGTCTGGGAAGGGGCCTGAGAGGGCAGGCAGTGGTGGTGGCTCCTCCTAAGGGGAAAAAAAGGTGTGGTGGCACAGTCACAGTGGGGAAAGCTGAGTCTTAGATGGAAGGTTTCAGACTGGGATTTTTAAGCAAGGATCTATGAGCCTCTAGAGTCCAGACATGAGTTTCAAGGGATTCAAAAGTATGTGCTGAAATATTTAGGGGTAAAGGGGCATGAGGTCTGCAACTTACTTTCAAGTGGCTCAGAAGAAAATTATGTATATTTATATGTACATACACATACATACAAACAGGGAGGGGAGAGAGGAAGAAAGAATGATAATGCTGATGTCATGAAACAAAAAATTGGCAAATTGCAAATTCTCTGAATAATTCTTGCAACTTTGAAAGTCTGAAATTATTTCAAAATAATGAGCTAAAAGAAAAGTATGCATTCAACACTTTTTTTTTTAACAAGAGTCCATGGCTTTCATCATATTTTCAAATGGGGTAAGAGCCACTGTTTCAAGGTCCCAGAGGTAAAGAGGAGTTAATCCAAGGGGAGTGTGGAGGAAAGAGTAGTGAACTCTGGCAGAAAATCCATTCTTCCTGGAGATGTCCAGAAGGGCCTGACCTGGGGGCTTAGTGCATCTTCAGCAGACTCGGAGGGGCCATTATCTCTCTTCAACAGGGTCTCTACTCGCTGGATAATCTCCCGAATCCGACTCAGGAATCCATCTCTCTCCGAAGGCAAAATGAACTCATTATACACCTAACAAGGGTTAATAGGATAGGAAGGATACTCATTATCTCACTCATCCCTGGCCCTTGCTCTTGCTCTTTAAAAACCAACCATTCACAGTGCCATTTCTGCCAACCACCAACCTAAAACAAGTATTTACCAATATCTATTATGTGACAGACTAACACTCAAAGGATGCATGTACTGTATATACAAGATGCCTTACATATATTATCACATTTAACACCAATAACTTTCTGAGGTCTGTATTAACATCCTCAGTTTAGAGTAAAGATAACCAGTGCTCAAACAAGTTGAATTCAGTGCTCAAACAAGTTGAATTCACAAGATTTGAACCCAGGTCTACTAACTAGAATCTGAGTTCTTTCTTCTGTTGCCTGGCATGCTTTTGGACATAACTCCTGCCCTCTTAGGATTTATAAACTATATCACACAGGCTTACATACACACATGACAAAGTGAAGTAGGAAATAAGGCAATAAACGGTAAATATCACATTCAACTCCACACATATTTAGTACCTACTACATGACATGCATTTAATACATGGAAACATGAAGCAAGGTCCTAATCGTGAGCCCAAAATCTAGTGGAGGGGACAAACAAACACAAAGGCTACTGCAAGTTAGCCTCATTGGTAAGGTGCTCATAGGTAAGCTGCTTATGAGTCTTTTCTTAGATAAGGACAGATAGAAATACTACCCTGCGGCTAAGGAGAGCTGTTTCATGGATGTTCCACAACAAAGTGAACATACCAAACATTACTGAACTGTACACTTAAAAATGGTTAAAATTGTAAATTTTATGCTGTATTTTTTTTACCACAATAAAAAGATGCTAGGGCTGGGGCTGGGGCTCAGTGGGAGAGCCCTTGTCTAGCATGTGTGAGGCACTGGGTTCAATTCTCAGCACCATATATAAATAAATAAAGTCCACTGACAACTAAAAAATATTTTTTTTGAGGAGGAAATGATTTATTTTCTCTTTTAGAAATGCCTTCATACAGAGTAGATTAAGCCAAACTTTCCTTCAAATTATTTGAAGTAATTTATGAAATTTTGATTGTGTACCATCATTTGCTGTCAGATCTACATAAAAGTTTCTAAACAATTGACTTAGGTTAATAGAATATTTACTTTCTATAAAACTTGAAACTTATGTGTCTTTTAATATTGCTTTTCCTTTAGTCTGTTTTTATTTTCCTACTGCATCTTTATTCAAACATTTTAGATGTTCAGATTCTCCTTCATGTATCTTATATATCTTAATATTCCTTAAAAAATATTTTTTTAAAAAATGCCAAAAGTCTGTTATTTATCACCCTCCCCAAATGTATTCCCATGAGGGAACAGGTCACACAACCCTGGGAATGGGAGAACCTGGGACAACTTTTCGGAGTAAGTCTTTGGAGCTGAACTTTACTTTGTTGGAGTAAGAAAAGCAACCATTTTTTGAGCACCTACCATAAGTGGCCACTTCTCGTGCATTATATCATATCATATCAGAACATCTTTGCAAAATGAATATTACCACCTGATAAGCAAATGAGATTCAGAGAGGTAAAGAAACTTGCCCAAGGGACTGGTGATGTTAACTCAGTGGTAGAGCACTTGCCTAGCATGCACGAGGTCCTGGGTTAGAGAGAGAGAGAGAAAGGGAGAGGGAAAGAAAGAGAAAAAAAACTTGCCCAAGTTCACCAAATTTCAACAGAGCTGAAATTTACACTGAAGTATTTACACAAAAGCCCACCCTTTGCCAGGCATGGAGGCACACACCTGTAATACCAGCAATTCAGGAGGCTGAGGCAGAAAAATTGCAAATTTGAGGCTAGTCTAGCAACTTGGTGAGTCCTTGTCTCAAAATAAAAAAATAAAAAGACTAGGGTGTGGCTCAGTGGTAGAACACCCCTGGGTTCAATCCCAGTGCCCAGGGTGGGAGCTTAGAGGGAGCAGGGGGAAAAGCTCACCCTTTCATCTGTTCCGCAGTTTAGGCAGAGAGAACAGTAAAACAGCTTTGAGGCATAAGCATGGCACATTCTTCAAATAGTGAGGACTCAAGCATAGCTGAGCAAGCTGTAGATGTTAAAGGCCATGCTTTGTCATTTGGACCTTACTCTACAACCAAAGCAGCCACTAAAGATTTTGGGGTGAAAAGCAACAAGATCAGATCCAAGTCTCAGGAGAATTGGTAAGAAGAAAATAGAAGGGAATTGATCTTGAGTTCAGGGGCAAGGTCACTTTAGTTGTATGTGGTCTGAGTGGGCATGAGAGCCTAGAAGAGAAGGCTGTAACAGTGACAGATACCTGAGCAGATGGAGCAGAGGCAGGAAGGCACCCAGCCTCTTTAGAGGACCACTCAAAAACCAGTGTGGTTTGCTGTGCATAGTGGTACATGCCTGTAATCCCAGTTACTCAAAAGACTGAGGCAAAAAGAATGCAAGTTTGAGGCCAGCCTGGGCAACTTAGCAAGACCCTGTCTCAAAATTTCAAAAAAGGGCTGGGGGTATAGCTCAGTGGTACAGAGTCCCTGGATTTACCCTGGTAGTACAGAAAAAGAAAAAGAAATCAGTAGTGGCTGGAGGAAAGACTCTAGAAGGGGTAAGTGGCCTGATGGAAGAAGACAGACTTGTGTACAGGGTGACATTTTTCTTTGTCCTAGACACAGGTGAATGACATGATGAAGATGATTTATAGTTTCTGAAGCCTGACATTTCTCTTAATGCCTTCACTGCAACATCCCAGAAGCTTGTGTCTACCTACTCTATTCTATTGAAAATAGTCTCCCACAAAGACCTTCTCCTAAAAAAAAGCTAGTGTGGTCTTGCCTCAGCCTTCACCCTATGTCACTAGAAACTCTCCTCACTCAGATTTTACTAACATCTTCCTACCTCTTTGGCTCCATCTCCATGCCCTTTAATAACTTAGTTTCCCCCTTCTAGAACAGGTGGTATCCACTGAGATGCACTCAAGTCCTATATGTCTCTGACTTTGCAGGCCCATCTTTCTTCAATCTCAACTCTGTACTGATGACTTCTGAACCCACCTCTCATTCCAAAGCATACCTGTCCCCAGGAGAAAACTCACTGCCAGGGCCAGTCCAACCCATATCCTGTTGCTATGGAGGATCTTATCTTGGCTGTCACTCAAGCTCAATACAGCCCCTTAAAAGCCTGCTTTTAACATTCTCTCTCTCTCTCTCTCTGGGTGGCCTGCTCCTCTTAGTTCTGCCAAGCTACAAGTCGCCCTTGACATCACCCCTCCCTAACTCTCTATCATATCAACTCAGCAAATATTTATTGGACATCTATTACCTTCACTGTACTATATCAACAGGTTACTAATTTCCTGAAACAACCCTCAGATTTACTCCTTCTTTTCCCATCTCTATAATCCATCTTCTCCTTCATCCACATCTAGATTTTCTTTTCTTTTCTTTTGCACTGGGGGTTGAACCCAGGAGCTTTCTATTGCTGAGCCATGATCCCGACCCTTTTTATTTTTTGAGACAAGGACTCACTAAATTGCTGAGGCTGACCTGAAATTTGCAATCCTCTTGCCTCAGCCTCCTGAGTCACTAGGATTATAGGCATGTGCCACCACACCCAGCCACATCTGGCTTCTTGTGTTTACCTTCTAGCTGGATTCTCTACCTGTAGTCCCCTCCCACATTCTATGGCAGAATAGTCTTCATTCTTCAAAACCTTCTCTTATTGTATTACACACTGCCTAACTCTTATGACCATCTATAATCTGTGCCCACTCCAAACCCACCTCTACATCCCATAATTTTCTTATAGCATTTACTTCCAGTGACAGTAGTTGCCTCATGATGTCCTCACAGCCCCATACTCCAAGTGACTCCCTACTTGGAATGCCTTTGCTTTTGCTGCACCTCCAGCTAGGCATACCCTCCTTTCCTTTCTTATTTATCTTTCAAGACTTTGGGTAAGCCCCACTTGTTCCACTGCTGCCCATCCATGCTTTTCTTACAGCCACAGTATCACATCTAGCACGCAGTTCACATGCAGCACTTGTGTACACCCAGTCCCAAATAGCTCCAGCTGAGGAGCCAATCCTGACCAGATAAACAGAAATCTTCCCCAAAACAAATGCTGAGATGTCTTCAGAGTCACTGTGCTCAATGCTAAGCAGGGTTTTATATTCATTCCCCTTGCTGTGGGATCAGGCATTTCAGTACCAATACACATCAGGAGGGAGACTCTTTTTTTCCCAGATGCATATACTCTGTCCTTATCTCTCTCACCCCCCTCACCATGGCAGCTGCAATTTCTTCTGGGCTGTCCCCATCCAGATCAAATCGGAAAGTCACCATCTTGCTGTTGTGAGTCTGTAGCTGGCACTCGACCACTCTGTCATTCTGGTCTGAGACCTTCAGAGTCAAAGTCAGGAGAGGGGACGTGGTCAGTGCCTCTGTCTTCATCATGTGTTCCTACTCTACTCCAACCAAGCGGCAGTGCCAGACTGGACTTGGAGAGAAGTAGACTCTACCCCCAAAGTCTAGTATTAGAAACTAGACTAGTTGCTTCATGGCTAGTCATTTACATTATTCTGCTTTCTTGGCTGACCTTCCCCATCCACTGAAAGTGCCCTCCTAGCCCTGTAGGTCATTCTCCATGTTCTTTCTTACACTAGTGACCCTTAGCCGGGATCGGGGTCTACGCCGGAGATTCTTCCCTGGAGGTCTCCTCATCTGTCCCATCCCTTCTCCTATGTCGCTGAGGCCTGATGCTGCATCTGAGGCATAGCTGGAAAAGGGAAGGGAGATGGAAGAGTCTGTGTAGACAATGGGACCCCAGAGTTCCAAATATCTCATCCTGGCACCCCAACTCATTCCAAAACATACCTGTCCCCAGGAGAAAACTCACTGCCAGGACCAGAACATGGAATGGACAAGGCAAAAGCCTGAAATAGGATAAGGGTTCATGAGGTCAGGGGAAGATAACTATTGAGATCCAGAGAGACCACAGCAAGGATGTTGGGAGGATAGTAGGGATAGGGAATTGGGGAAGGTAAGGACAAAAGTAGTGAATTTCCAGGACATGGGGACAGGTTAGGGGGTTGGGCTTTCAAGGAGAGAGATAGGTCATAAGCTTGGAATGGCTGGGAGCCCCCATGTAATCCCTTCTCACCGAGGGTAGGCAGAGATGGGACTCATCGGGGCTGGATGGCACCCCCCCAGGGGGCTGAAGGGCAGGGTCTGAGGCATCCAGGAAGCCAGAGGAGCTGAGGTAGCCATCAGTCTCACAATCCGCTAGTGAGGGAGGGAGGGAATCAAAAAAATAAAGGGAAGTGGTGGCAGAGAAGAGGCCCTGTCTGAGCACAGGGGTCTAGTGCAAAGAGGGAGCTGTGGAGAGTTCTTTCCCAGAGGGAGCTTCATGGCTGGGGTGGAAGGCAGGATGAGTGACAGTGCTTCTGGGTTGAACTTGTAGGTGGGGTGCAGAGAGCCAGAGTTGACCTAGGTCCACCATCAGACATGACTTACAAGTGGTAGATGAGTAGCTGGCATGGCGGAAGAGGAAAGACTGGTGCTGGTCTGCCTCTGGCTCCTCAGGTTCTAGGGGGAAGGCAACTGAGGGACCAGGAGCCATGGGAACAGTTGCTGGCAGAGGTCCTGGCTCAGGTGGGAGAGCTTCCAACTCCCTAGCTTTTCGAAGCTTCTCACGCTTTCGCTGGATGGCAGCAACCCGTTCACGTACCGCACGGGCCACTGGCTGGTAATCAGCTTCACAAACCAACCCCAGGGCTACCTGGAATTGGAAGAATGAGGAAGACAGTGTGGGATCCCCCTCGAAGATCCAGCGGGACATCTTGAGGATAAGGGAGGAAGAGAACCATTTATTGATTAGTCACTATGTCCATTAATTGGCAACTCCTTAACATTGTCATCATTAAGTCCTTCCAATAACATTGTGAGATAGGTCTTATCAGCCCATTTTAGAGAAAAAAAAATTGAGTGACCAGTTCATGTAAGTCAGTGGCTCTTATAGGGGGAGAGCTTGACAAAATCTAGAGTCTTTTTTTTGTACTGAGGATTGAACCCAGGGGCACTTTGCCACTGAGCCACACCCCCAGCCCTTTTTTACTTTTCATTTTGAGATCCGGTCTTGCTAAATTGCTGAGGCTGGCCTCAAATTTATGATCTCCCAGCCTTAACCTATCCAATCATTGGGATTATAGGCATGTGCCACAATGCCCAGCTGCAAAACATTTTTAATCATCACAACTACAATGTAGATGCTACTGCACTTAGTAAGTAGAAGCCAGGGATTCTTTCAACATCCTACAATGCACAGAACAACACAAAATGTCAGTAGTGCCAAAGTCAAGAATCCCTTGTACCTACTCAAGTAGGGTTTGATGTCAGATCATATTGGGCTGTGCTGTGAAGAGCTGCTGTTATGCCACATTCAAACTGTCTCAGGTTCTTCACCCACCTTCAATGATCCTCACCTTAGCAACTGCCATTTCTCTATTGAAGATCCCATCCTCTCTCCCTTTCCCCTACTCAAGCCTTCCTAAATCTCTCCCCATGTTTCTGCCCTGGCATCTTCAACCTCCATTTATTCACACACACCCTCTTCCACCAGCATCTATTCATCCCTCTTCTTTCCTCCTCATTAATTTCAACTGTTAAATTTGTTGGGTGAGTAGAGGTAGTAAATACAGGTGATCTGACTGCAAATTTAAACTACCTGAGTTTAAATCCAGATTTGCCACTTACTTGGCATCTTGGACAAGATATTCAACCTCTTTGAACTTCCGTTTCCTCATCAATAAGTTAGGATAAAATTACTCTTCCTGTAGGATTGGTAGCAATGATCAAATGCATTTTAAAGTACTTTAAACCATATAGGAATGTAGGCTACCACATGCCAAACACTATCATGGATAGGGGCGGGGGTGACAGTCTCTGTCCTCAAGGAGTTTATAATCTAATGGAGGAGAAAGACCAGAATGTATCCATACAACTAGACCCACAGCTTGAGGGCTACTCAAGGATGCACTGCCATGGAAAGAAGCTTTTAATTTTGATTCTAGAGGGGAAGCCTTAGTGAAACCGAGGGTTCTGCATATACAGAAAGGAGGAGGGGGGAAAAAGAAGAAAAGCATGGGGGAGGGGAAAGGTGGAAAGGGAAAATAGGTAAAGGGCTTTCCAAGATAAACACATCTGCAGGAGCTAAAGCAGGGGAATTAGAGAATCCAGGCTTTTTCTGGAAAGAAACACTGAATGTGTTTGCAGGTGCATTAGGACAGGAGAGGCAGGGAGACACCTGTAGGAGATGCCACAAAAGTGGGGAGAGACCACCTCCTTCCGCTTCAGGGTCCCTCTGGTCATTGCCAACCCGCCCTTTACACGCTCAGCCACAGCACAGTCTGACCTCCGCTCACCATCTCCTGTGCCACCTCCTCTGCCGCGTCCCGGCCCAACTGGAAAAGGAACTCAATGGCCTGGTTGTCCCGCGGGCGCCCCCCGCGTCGCGCGCCCTCCATACGCAACCAGAGCTTGAGCCCGGGTTTCTCGCCGTCGTCCTCCTCCGCCAGCTCCACGTGCACACCGCGCTCCTCACGGAAGAAGGCGTGGGCCAGGAGATCCTGGATGGTGAACCTGTGAGTGGTTCGGCGGTGAGCTGAGCCCGACAGTGTTTGCACCTCTTCCCCACCCAGCTCTTCCCGGTACCCCACCTCTCATTCTTATCGGTACGAATGCAGCCTTCAATGATCTCCTTCACCTCGGGCATCTTCACTTTGTAGAAGCTGTTCGGTTTTGTACCCTAGGAGAAGGGGTTGCTTGACGTCTCCGGTCCTCCACACCTCAGCTTTCTGCTAGACACCCCCCAACACACACCCCAGCTCCAGTGCGGGCAGCAGTGCAGGCATTCACCAAAGCTTGGCGACTACTACTAGAAGATTTTAATTCCAATCCTAGTCCTTAGGGCTGAGGGTGTAGCTCAGCAAAGCAAGCACTAGATCCTGGGTTCAATCCCTAGCACCAGGAAAAAAAAATTAAAAGTTCCTCCATTATTAACAGTGTGACCTTGAACAAGACTGACTGTTTTATTTGTAACATGAAGGATAGAACATTTGCCTCCCTCAACTTGCAGAGCAGCTAGAAAGACTGGATAAGAGAATGGATATGAAATCCTTTGTAAAATTCTGGGAACCCTAGATATATTATTAATATTATTAGCTTGCGGGGATTGGGGAAGGCATTGTACATCCAATATTCTTAAGTGTTCACTAAGGTATCTTTTTCTTTGTGAAGGGAAAGGGCATTGACCACAGGCTAGCTGGGGCAGGAAAATGAGAGGAGCATCTGGAATCCCTTCTCCCCTAGCCGCACCCCTCTCACCGAAGTGACCTTGCGGTAGATTTGCGCAGCATTTTGGCACTCTGAATAGGGATACTCTGAGGTAGCCATCTCCAGCATGCACATGCCAAACGCGTACACATCCACTGCCTCATCGTACTTTTCCTCGTACATCTCGGGGGCCATGAATTCCGGGGTCCCTGTAGGATCCACAACAAGGATCAGGCTGCCAAATCTTCCTTCTGACCTCATCCCTCCACATGGGCATATCATGGGCTAGGAAGTGCAGGGGCAAACCCAGGAGTTCTGAAATGCAAGTGACCAACCCTTGCCTATAATGTGTGTGGGAGGGATGCCATAGGTCTCCCCAATTCCCCGGTGGGCTCCTAATTCGTGTATCTCTAAAGCTCTGCTGGGGAAGGGAGGATCCCATTTCTCTTCTGAGGTGGGGGAGATATTAATGGCAAGGACCCTCCTGGAAGGACGCACCAATGACGCTTTTGGCGAAGGAGGCACGCTTGAGTGTGGCCAGGCCCAGGTCCCCGATTTTGACAGAGCCTGTAGGGCCTGTGATGAAGACGTTGTCACACTTGAGATCCCGGTGCAGTATAGGGGGGACCCGGGAGTGTAGAAAATGAAGTCCCCGGAGAATTTGGCGGCTCCAGCGCTGAAGGACTCTTGGTTTCATTTCGCGGAACCTTCTCAGGTACCTGGGAAAGGGTGCATAACCAGGGCAGTGGTGCAGGAAAAGTAAGCAGGGGAAGGGCTCCCACTGAGAAGTTCCCCTTCATCCCACCCTTGCCTCTGCACCTTCTACCAGCCTTTTTCTAGCTTAGCTCCACACTAGGTCCCTGGGAGAAACTTAAATTGGGTGTGGTAGATAGCCATGAGATTACAAAATGGGTCTGATGATAAATAGATAGGGTCACAGCCAAAGTGTTTGTGGGAAGGGATGACTAACTGTCCCAAGCATGGAGGAAAGCTTCACAGAGGAAAAACTTTTGTATCTTACAGGAAAGGAAGTTCAAGTGTGAAAAGGGTAAGGGATGGAGACTTTCCAGGCAGAGAGGACACTGCCCTCAAAGGAAGGGACAAAGCAAGTGACAGGGGAGGGTGGGAGGAGTTCCTGAGAATTCTGGAAGTCTGGATCTTTGGCTGAAAGCAGAGGAGGCTGAATCCTAAAGATTTTGGAAATGGGTTAACCAGTATGGACATTACCTCCAGGGACATGGGAAACCTAGGAAAGATCCTCCAGGTTGCAGGAAGTTAGGAAAGCTCCGAGGGAGGGCAGAGCCAAGTGAGGCCCTTTAGGATACTGCTGCAGGGAAGGATGGGGTGGGAAAAGCCCAGTGTGGAGATACTGAGGAGGAACTTGGAGACTGTACTGATGAAGGTGAGGGTGTAGCAGAGAGAGAGAGAGAGAGAGAGAGAGAGAGAGAGAGAGAGAGAGAGAGAGAGAGAGAGATGTCTGGGAAGACACCTAAGATTTTGACTGAAGTCCTGGGTGGACATTGCTATTCATCCAGGCAGGAACATAGGTAGGTTGGATGGGAGACGGTGAGCCTGGTTTTGGACCTGGATGTAAAAACTTTGTGCAACCTGGGAAAGTTCAGGAAGCAGTGGGGTGACAGTGAGGAGATGTTCCACCCTTTCCCTCCCACCCCGGCCAGAGCTCACGTCTTGAGTGTGCCCGAGGTCATGAGTTCTGTGACCAGCACGATGCAAACCTGGCCCCTCAGCACCGACTTCCAGGAGTCATAAAAGCGGACGATGTTGGGGTGCTGCAGCCCCTTGAGCATCTCCACCTCTTCGGAGAAGCGCTGCCGCTCAGCCCGAGACAGTTTCCGAGTCTGTGGAATGGCGAATGGGATCCCATTAAGCCCAGAGAAGGATGGGGCACCTAGAGTGGAGCAGGGGGAAAGAGTGATGGAGCCCATGGATGGGGTCGGGATGATGGGATAGTTAGCCCAACGGACTGTAGACCCAAACTCCTTGTCAGTCCCTTAGGTTTGCTCCAAGAACACACCCATCCTAGGCCTGGGGCCGCCCCTTGGACCCCCTGGTGGACACAAGCGCCTTTATGCAGCCCGGTCCAGGAGCCCTGAGCTCAATAGCGCCTTTGTGGCCGCCCGGGCCTGTCGTGGGGCGGGAGGGGTGCCTCGGGGGCTGGCAGCAGGCGGACCTCAGGCAGGGAATTGGGGCCGGCAAGGGTTTGGCCCCAGATACTGGGAACTGCTAGATTCAGACAGAAGGCGGAGGTTGCAGAGGGACGTATAGAGGTCGAAAAACTCCCAGGAGCCCTTCCCCACCACCACCATGGCTGCCCCGCCCCCCTCTCCTCTCCCTCCCGTACCCGGGTTTGGCCTCCTCTGTTGGCCTGGCCTAGAGCCTGGGGCGCGGCACTGGCAGGCGCAAGAGGTGAACCCAGTGCCAGGGCCAAAGTGAAGGGAACCTTCCTCCAGGCTCTGTCCCCCAATCTGAATCTGAAGCTTCTGACCAGAGTCAACTGGGTTCTCCCCATGCATATGTAGAAGAGTAGCAATAGGAAGAAAGTTCTGCCAACCAACATCTTCCTGAAGTCCAAGAGCTTAGAGCCTTTGGGTCTGGTAAGAAAGAACCCAGGTAGGCAGAGGGATGAGAAGCAGGACTGAAACTCAGGCCAAGGCTGGAGCTTCCTGTCCACAGACCTTCCCCACTACTCCAGAAGCAGCCTGGGAAAGAGCCATTTTGTGGAAACTGCCCTAAATCCTTCTGGAGATGGAGAGGAGAGGACCCTGACCCATCTCCTGATCTCTAGCATCCCAGTCTTTTGTTCAGCAGAGGAGAAGGGGGAGCAAAAGGCTCAGGGTCACAACGGAAAGTCTCAGGACTTACAGAGAAACGATGGGGAAAGATTGTGGGTATTCAGGGAAGGAAATTGGTAGGGTGTCCCCTCCCAGATCTGAACTGGCTCCCCCATCCTATTTCCCATCCTAATTTCCAACTCTCAGGGATTTGCAGAGAGATTTTAAAATGAGAATGTCCATGCCCCTTGGGGAGCTACTATATACTATCTGCCTGTTTCTCCTGAGTCCAACCAGTCAGCCAGATATCTCAGTAAGGGCAGGGATTTCTGGGCATTCAGCAGGAAAAATACATCCTTCCCTTGATGCTGTCTGCCCAGTCTCCCATCCTAATACCTCCAAAAGGTCCCATCCCGAGGTGCCACAGAGGGGGCACCCAGCCGCACCTGCAGCTCACACCAGGCCACCTCCACCGTGGTGTCAGTGTCTAGCCCTCGATACACTGTCTTGAAGGAGCCACGTCCAATCTCAATGTCAAACTTGAGGTATCGGCCGTCTGGGGATGTTGCCACAGCCTGGGTCTCTGTGTCCTCCTTTTCTTCTTGCTCCCGCTGTCGCTCCCGGGCTGCGGCATCTGAGACTCTCGGCGGCTCCCCAGACCGTGAGCCTCCTGCAGATCCGGGATGCACTGAATCCACAGTCTTCACAGGGGCTGCCCCGGTCCGCGTGCCCTCGGGGAGCTCTTTGAAGCAAGGTGGTGGGCTACTCGAGGGGCCTGGAGGAGCAAAGTCAGGAGGATCAGGAGGTTCCGGAACGGGTGTCGCTGGCTGGCACCAAGAGTTCAGCAGACCCAAGTCGACTGAGCTGCGGCGGGTGACACGGGAAGAGCGAGGCCGGGGCTCAGCCTTCCCGGAGAAGCGGCGTGCTCTGCGAGAAGGGGGCCCGATGCGGGGTGGCCCCGTAGTGGAGAGAGACGGCGGGGGCAGCAGAGCTAGGTCAGCCTCGGTCTGGGACATGGGGACCGCGTTCTCCGTGGTCCGGGGTGCCAGCATGGGGAAGGACCGAGCGCCGCTGACCAAGCCAGATGACCGAGGAGGAGGCAGCTTGACAGGCTGACCAGCTGGGTGCGCAGCTAATCCGGTTGAACTGTAGGGGCCCCAAGCCCGGGTTGCCTACTCGCGGCCCCGCCCCCGGCCCCGGCCCCGCCTTGCGCCCGCCCCCCCTTACCCCCCAGGGCGGTCCACTCCCAGCAGTGAACCGCGCGGTTCAGAGCCTGCAGTGCATCCCTCCTAGCCTCAGCTGCTGCCAGTGCACCCCCTCTGCGTGCGGTCTCTGAGCACTAGCCTTCTACCTCAATTCCTGGCAAGGGCGGAGTGTAAGGCGGCAGTGTGTTCTCCCGCACTGCGTGCGCAAACCTGTTTTTATTTTTGGGGGGGGAAGGGGGTGTGGCAGTGGGCGGGGATTGGACGACACTGGAGCAAACAGAGAAAGGCTCCGGGGCCGGACCGTAGTGTGTGTGGGGTGGTTTGGGGAGGCCACTACCCGCCTGCACACCCCAGATAAGGAAACACTGCTCGGTTCTAATCATCTGGAGTAGCCCCAGGCCGAACATAGAGGTCAGTGGAAAAGTATGGTTCTCCAACTCTGTTGTCCTTCTGGTATGCACAAGGATGGGTGTGAGCACCCAGGACAAGGCCCTCCTCTAAACCAAGGGCTTAATCACTCATCCACTCTACCCCACCTTGGCCGCAGCCTGGTCCTGGCCAGAGTGGCTGTTTTTGCTGTGGGCTCCTTCCTCCTCCTTCTGTTTGCCAAAGTCTCCAATAAACCGAAGTCCACATCCGGTTTACCCCCCTCAGCTCCTCTTGGCCATAACCACCCCACCCAGACCAGATGAGTGGAGGGACGGGCTTCAGAGTAGTTCAGGATTTTCATGCGGGAGATGGTGAGGGAAGAGGGAGCCATTATGCCACTCCATTTCAGAGATCAAGCAGTTTTTCCTCAAGCTGTGTTCCATCAGCAATCCACACAGCCCACACAACAGATGCAAAACCATAAGCTCATTGGAGCCTCCTGGGCCCAGTCCACAGGCCTTCTTTTTTCCCCTGGGCTGAAACTCAGGCGGAACACCTTACAGCCCTCTCCAACCTCATTTCAACAGTGACTTAACATGCAGGCAGTAAGATTTAAGATTTTAATATCATAAATCAGGGTCAGACCTGCCTCTCATGGCCAGGTCCCTTCTGGAGCCTCCTATCTTCATATTGCCTGGAAGGCTGCCTGCAGCCAGGGCTTCTCATTCCCTAGGAAGGACCAAGCATCAGCCTGAGAAAGGAGGCAACAGTAGCAAATGGTGGGAAGGTGGAGACAGAAACTTGTGCAGGTGCATATGTATATGTATTTACTTGTGTGGACACATGTAAAGTGTCGGTTTACAGACCCTGGCTCAGGGACAGTCTAGGATGGGAGAGGAGGTACGGCACAAAGAAGCATATCTTTTCTCCTTGGCACCTTGGACTCACCCATCCCAGGGACAGACATATGGGGTAGCAGGATACTCATCCCTGGGGCTCAGCCTTCAGGACTAGAGCCCTTTTAAATCTAGTGGATTCACAGATCCAGTCTGTGGGGATACTAAGTCTGTCTTTTTTTGAAAGCCCTAGAAGGGTGGGAGGTAAGAAGTAAAGAGAGACAAGTCTCTTCTAGAAGAACTTGACACCACGGCCATCGCTGACGGTGATGATCTCAGCCTTGTGCTCCTGCTGTAGAGCCTGCAGAGCCCGAAGTAGGGTTGCCTCATCCAGACCATGGAACTCTGGACAAGAAGAGATGGGCAATTAGGGAGGTTCAGTTCCTAGGTGCACTGAGGAGAACAGCCAAACTGGAAACTGAGACATTCCAGAGCCAGGGTATGCACATGCCATCTACACTGCTGCATACGCCACCCACATTTACTGGGCACTCCTTAAGAGTCAGGGTGGCAGGCCATTTCTTAAGGACAATACCTGATAAATCACCTCCCATTCCCCTAATCTTACCCCTGTTGCAAAATTCAGAGATTATATCTATCTGCCAGTCTTCCCTATTATGGAGTTCTGAATGTTGTGGGCATTACTAACATTTTTATTTATAACAACTTCATTAAGATATCACTGACATAAAAATTGTATAAGTTGTACAACTTGATATTTTTATATACATGTGCATTGTGAAATGATTGTTGCAATCAAGCAAATTAATATACCCATTATCACTATATTAAAAAAAAAAAAAGTAAGGGCAGAAGAAAGCTTAAGTTAGCAAAAAGTGAGTTCAGGCTTATTTCCCCCTCCCTGGTTCTCCTGTAACCTCACCCCCCTCAGCCCTCCTGTCCCTTGCTCCCATTAGTGTCTGATGCACATGAGTGATACCATCTGCTTTTGGGGCACAAAGAAGGGGCCCTGCCAATCAGCCCTCTGGAAGTCAGGGCCCTTGTCACCAGATACTGACTCTAACTGCATATTTGAACAAATTAGGGTCTGTCTTAACACAAAAAAGTACAGCCACTAGCCCTCACTAGAGACTGTTAAAGTCCAGCACTGATATCCTTCTTAGTTGAAAGGGACAGAGCTAGGAGCCAAAGGCCAGCTGAGTATAGAGATATGGAAAGATATTGCAGGGAAATGTGAGAGGCACCAGGCAAGCCCTGACAGGCTTGCTCACCTCACCTCCTGCATGGGCCCAGCTCAAGTCAGGGAGACTGCATTCAGAAGAAGGCTCCAGCTTTGCCCAGCCTGAATGATGGACTGGGCCAGGCTACAGCACTGAAGTCATGGGGTGATGGTGGGAGTAGCAAGCAGAGGCCTGCAGGGCAGTAGAACAGCCAAGAGTAGTAAACTCTGCTGATGCATCCAGGAGCTAAGAGAAAGGGAGGTACCCCCTGTTGCCCCAGTAAAGACTGGAATGTTTGTGATCCTGGGGATCAGGATAAGGAGTCAGAGAGAAAAGAACTAAGAAAGTGTTTACACTATGTAAAAATCAAAGAGAATACAAATCCTTGCCTGGCCAAAACCCAAAGTATTTAAATGGGTTGGGGGTGGGGCTGGGGGTGTTGGCCCAATTCCTTTAGCTGACACCCACAAATCTTGAGCCCTCTAAAAGAATAAAGGGTGAAAGAGAGCCTGAGTCAGCAAGGAACAAGAGTTTAGGCTTAATCCCCCATGCTGGCTCCTCAACTGGCATCTACAGCAGTAATTCTTAACTTTTCATGGGTAACACATGCCCTGGAAATCTTGTAATGTTAACTCTATCCCTAGAAAAATGAACATATAGCCAGGCATGGTGGCAGCTAGGGAGAGGCAGCTGGTTTTGAACTCACGATCCTCCTGCCTCCCAGCAGCCAGAGAGACTGAGGCAGGAGGATCATGAGTTCAAAACAAGCCTCAGCAACTTAACAAAATCCTAAGCAACTCAGTGAGACCCTGTCTCTAAATAAAATATAAAAAAGGGGTTAGGGAGTTAGGGATATAGCTCAGTTGGTAAAGTACTTGCCTCACATGCTCAAAGCCCTGGGTTCAATCCCCAGCACCACAAAAAAAAAAAAAAAAAAAAAAAAAAAAAAGAGGGTTAGGTATATGGTTCAGTGGTTAAGTGCCCTTGGGTTCAATCCCTGGAACCAAAAATAAAAAGCACATAAACCCCCATAAACAATACTAGGGTTTGGGGGCGGGGTTTGGATTCGAGTTTTTTTGTATGAAATCTTTGGATATGGGTTAAGAACTTTTGTATTGTGGAATTCAGAGGCATAGAAATGGGAAGTCTGAGTATCAAAGTAGGATTGGAGAGAGGAGGTTTCTGATGATAAAATTGAAGAAGGAAAAGGCATTTACCCTCATTCTCTGTGTCTTCCCCATTGGTCAGTTCATACAGGGTAAATACAGAGTTATTTTGGCCACTCCTGGAAACCTGTAGACACAGAAAATGAGGTTAAATAAGAATTAAGAGACTCCTGAGAGAAGGTAAATTCACAGCTCTACTGCTTTCATCCATGAATGGTACTTATTCCCAATCCAGAACTTATGGTCACTTCTGCAGAGTGGCCCAAAACCCACAATCCAACAGTTGCTATATTTATATATGTACACACACATTTAAAACCACTAAACCACAGGCCTTCACGTGCCTGGAGTATGACCTCTCACTCTGGTTGTTTTCCTGTTTCAGGAATGGGTGGTGTGTGCTTGTTATATTTGGGTTGTTGATGCTTCCTCCTCTCCTTTCTCCCTTGGGAATGTTTGGGGTTGGTGGTGGCTAGGAATTTGGGGAGAGAGTGTATTCTGTCCCTAAACCCACACTCCTTCAGAAAGCCTCATTCATGTGGATAGCTCCATAAGAGTGCAGTGGGGGAAGGGCCCCAGGTTCTCCCCCGACCACCACCCTTTCCTTTCCCCATTTATCTCCTGTGGCCAGAGGCTCCAGCCCACAATAGCACTTATAGTTCCCAGTACTGCATTCTCTAAACATGGCCTCATGTACCCTCTGGCCTCCTACAGCCAAAGAAAGGGAGGTTCTATGGAGCCAGAGAAATTGAGTCACTGAGGGTGTTTGCATGGAAGGCCTACACTTCCTCTCTCTGTCCCTTTCCCACTTTGCCAAGTCTGGATCTGGGAATACAAGATATCTGTTTGGGCACAGGTAAAATTTTCTTTTGCCATGGGTCACTTCTTAGTACTTGGCAGCAAGATGGTCTCACCCACTGATAAATGAGTTTCCCCCATTCTTCTGGCCTCCGCCACATGATCAGGAAGCTAGACTTGTTCTTATCCAACCACTCGAGATTCCCTGTAAAAACAGACACTTATGAATGCATCATGCTCTATAAGAGGGACAAGGAAGGCCGAGGTTGTGGCTCAGAGGTAGAACACATGCCTGGCACATGTGAGGCCCTGGGTTTGATCCTCAGCACCATATAAAGATGAATAAATAAAATAATGGTATTGTGCCTAACTACAACTAAAAAATAAATATATATTAAAAAAAAAGAACAAGGAGGACTACTAGGGTGGGATACAGTGGAAGAGACTGCTTTCAGAATAATATTTTACTATCTACAAGGCACCCATTCTCCTTAGCCCATCTCAGACATTTCAATTTTGTACACAAATGAGGGGAAAGACTCAGGAACGAGGTTGTCTACCGTACAGAATGCTCTGGGCTTGCAGGCAAGGGACAGAAAAGTTATTAAAGGGAAAAGATATGTCCTAATCTGCCCTCAGGAAAACCCAAGTAAGAGGAAAAATAAGAAATCTGGGGACTTGAACCCACCTTTCTTCCTTAGTTCCTCTAACACAATCTGAATTGATTCCACAGGAAGTTTCCCTGGTTTAAGGTTAAGGGAAAGGCATACATTTGAATTGGGTTGGATAATAACTCTCAGAGCTAATCCCATGCTAAGAACCACCTTCCTTTCCTCTCCCCACAAACATGCTTGCAATTTCTGAACAAGATATAATTGGATTTGAATACACAACTATAATCTCAGCAATTTAGGAGACTGAGGCAGGAGGATTGTAAGTTCGTGGTCAGCCTCTATAACATAGGAAGAGCCTGTCTCAAAATAAAAAATAAAAAGGACAGGGATATGGCTCAGTGGTTAAGCATGACAAGGTTCAATCTCTAGAACAACAACAATAACAACAACAACAAAAAGGCATTTCCTGGATATTCTGACATTTTTTTCCCCCTCACAAATTAGATATTCTAGGAAGAAAGGTTAAAAAAAAATTCCAGTTAGAAAAAAGAGCTTTTGAAAATGAAAGGTACTACTGTTCCTCATCCTGTGTTCTCATCTTTCTTCATCCTCTCTCCATAGATATTTAAGGGGTGAATCAGGCAGCAAAAACAAATGATCCTCACTTCAGAGAAGTGGGGGGTGTGGAGAAAATTATTAAAGATAGTATGGAGTTTGAGTCTCACACAGAGAAGATTTAAATTGTCAAAATGGGATCTGGTTGAAAAGCTTGGCATCTGGCTTCAAGGCAGAGATTCTAAGATTGGAGCACTAATCGCTGTCAAGGACAGAGGGTTTGGTACTACACCTGGGAGGTAAAACGAAGGCTCTCGCTGTTTTCCAAGTTCAGTTTGGGTAGAAACCTACCTAATGTGGGGAAAGTGGGAGGGAGGTGAAGTCCGGACTTGTGGAAAAGTGTGGAAGTGCATGTGTGTGGGCTGTAGAAGAGCCTGAGGGAGGATACGCTGTAGCTTGACGTTGTTGAAGAGTGGGCTCTCCTGCGCTTCCATCACCGTCATGCTGGACTGTTTGTGCAGGCGGCAGAAAGACAGGACCAGCGAGCACCAAGCAGCCAGTTGCTTCTGCCGAGTGTCCACGTTCGGCTGTAACCTGCCGGGTGGAGGGAGTAGGGTGCAGAATTACAGGACGCTAGAGGCAGCACTTGCCCCTGGGCGCGTCTGGAGGAGAAAAGTGGGGAACTAAGAATGATAGCGGCTGGATCCTTTCTACACCCCCCACCCAAGTGATGCATCAGGGCTGAGCCCAGGGCCCCGGGGAGGAGCCGGGAAGGTACAGCGGGGCTTCTCGGGGTCCCAGCCTCACGTAAAGAAGGGCGGGAAGCGGTACTGCCACGGCCACTCGAAACTCATCGCCATCGTAGTAGCCCAGAAAACACGGAACCTCCGCACACAGGACTTCCGGCATCCGCATCAGCACTTCCGGGCATGAGGCACAGCAGAAAGGTTCCGGACACCTTTCTAGGAGACTGACGGCCCCACGGAAGGGCATTCTGTCATCGGCCAGTCCTCTGCCATTATCCTTAAAAGCTTTATCTTTTAGACCAGAAAGAGCCTTATGAAGTCTTCTGGTTCGATGTCAGAAAAGGGGAGTGAGTTCCCCAACGCAGCATAGTTTGTTAGTAGAACACCAGTAGAACCCAGGTCTCTAGACTTAGTTCCACTGTACTACGCATCTTTTAATATTAACATGCATGTCAGTTACCATTTAATTAAAACTCCCCACGATTTTACAGTCTCTTTGATTCCTGTGTCTTTGACTCCACCGTTCCTCAGTCTCCCAGTAGGAGAACTTTGTAAGTTGTATCACTAGAGACAGCTCTGCTTCCAAAGACAGAGCTGCTATCTTTCTCACCTCACCCTAGTCCTCAACCTCCTAGTCTCAAGTTCCAGGAACCCTTTTGATGTTATCTGCCTCCTTACACAGTTGGTCAGTTCCCAAACCAGAATTGTTGCTCTATGCCCCCCACCCCCATCCTCTTTTTTCCCTATTTTATGAGTTTGAGGTCAGGCATGTGAACCCTTTAATCGTTCTCTCTTTGTCACTATATTTGATTCATACAAAGATTCCTCACCACTTTTACTCCTTCTTTTACAAGAGTCACCCTTAGACCTGTCTTCTCACCTCACCTTTCCAACTTCCTTCAGGACTTCTCTTTAATATTCTGTCTCTCTCTGTCTCTCTTTTCCCTGGTTTCTTTCCTTTAGGACACAAACATGTTTAGGCCATCCCTATTTAAATATATGCATACCCTTGATCCTGTTACCTCATCTTTGTTGGTATGTGGTGCTGAGGATCGAACCCAGGCAGCGTGCTACCGCTTGAGCCACATCGCCAGCCCCTCCTGTCTGATCTTTAACCTTTATTTCACACCAGTCCATCATTGGGCATAGTTTATGGTCCACAGAGCAATCAACAAATATTTTTTAATTCTTTTTTTAATATTTATTTTTTAGTTGGACACAATATCTTTATTTATTTATTTTTATGTGGTGCTGCGGATCGAACTCAGGGCCTCACACATGCTAGGCGAGCGTTCTACTGCTGAGCCACAACCCCAACCCTAATCAATCAACAAATATTTGCTGAATGAATGAATTTATCAGCTTCTTCAGAGACCACCATTTTCTTGGCCTCTTTGATGCTTTTTTCTATGACTACCTCTTTGATCTTATCTCTGTCTCCATTTTTCCCTTCATTCTTCAAAGGTGGACATTTCCTTGGAGGTTCTTTATTTATTTATTTATTTATTTATTTTAGTTGTAGTTGCACATAATACTTTTATTTTATTTATTTATTTTTATGTGGAGCTGAAGATAGAACCCAGGGCCTCACAAGTGCTAGGCCAGCACTCCACTGCTGAGCCACAGCCCCAAGCCCTCAACCTTCTTTTCAATACACCTTATCTCTTAGAGCTCTTATCCCTCCTGTGGGTTCATATTGCCTTTCTGTGCTGAAGACTCTCAAACCTCTATTTCCAGATCTAACCTTTTCCAAATTAAACCCCATTTCTAATTCTTTGTGGGACATAACAGCTTGTTCCACTGTTTCCTCATATTGCACATCCTTTTCTTCAGGCCAGTTCTTCCTCCTAATGGTCCTCTTCTATTATTACTGCTATCATTATCATAATAACTCAAGCTCAATGTTTAAGTTGCCCCTAAGTTCTCTCTCCTTTATCCCCACCATATCCAAGTCCTACTGGTTTACTCCTTTTTTTTTTAACTTTATTTCATTTATTTATTTTAATGTGATGCTGAGGATTGAACACAGTGCCTCACATGTGCTAGGTAAGCACTCTACCACCAAGCCACAACCTCATCCCTGCTCCCCTGAGGTTTTTTTGTTGGGGGAGGGTACCAGGGATTGAACTCATGGGCACTCGACCACTGAGTCACATCCCCAGCCCTATTTTGAATTTTATTTAGAGACAGGGTCTCATTGAGTTACTTAGCATCTCACTTTTGCTGAGGCTGGCTTTGAATTCAGGATCCTTCTGCCTCAGCCTTCTGAGCCACTGGGACTACAGGTGTGTGCCACTGCACCCGGCCATGTCTTCATTTTTCAAGCTTGGATTACTGTCATAATTTCCTAATTTATCTCTTTCTACTCTTTCCCCTTCAAGAATGCATTCCATCTAAGGCCTTGTCATATCCCAACTCAGCAAACACCCTTCTGTGACCACACCTGTGATTGTCTCAGCTAAGTGTGATTCCCTCCTTCCTTTGCACTTGAATAAAGTTTGGGTTGTATTGCTTACATGTCTCTCATCACATATTCCATCATTTTTATGTGTACATATGTCAAATTTCCCACTAGATAAGAGCCACTGAGGGCAGAACAGATTCTAACCTACCTTTCCAACAGCCACACCATACACAGTGTCTTATACCAATAGTCCCCAGATGTATACCAATAAAATTTGGTAAAAGCAAATATGTGCCAAGAAGAAGTAGACATATTCTTGGGAAAGACGGTTGTATTCATAGAGATACAGCAAATATTTATTTCAGCTGAAACCTCACAATAGCTTAGGAGGGCTGGGTTTGTAGCACAATGGTACAGTGCTTGCCTAGCACATGTGAGGCACTGACTACCATCCTCAGCACCACAGAAAAATAAATAAATAACATAAAGGTATAAAAAAAGAAACATCTTTAAAAATATATATCCTTAGGGAACAGATATGTCTCTATAGGGACAAGTGTTTTCTGAAAGAAGTATGTCTCTGGGAATAGGTACATGCCAGGAAACACAGACATATATCTATGGCATAAAGAGGCATGACCCATGTATTTGGAGAGGCAAATATTTCAACAAGAAGGAGTTTCTAAGGTAGCCAAGTGTGCCACAGGAATAAACAGTGTCTCCATGGAGAACAAAGTTGTAGTTGTTTTTAGTGACCTGGCAGGTGAGTCCAAGCAAGGGCTGGAGATGAAGATTCCCTAGTGAGAACGCTTATTAACCAGGAAACATTGTTCATGTAAGAAATAGTGAGTTTGGGTTGGGGCTATAGCTCAGTGGTAGAGTGCTTTCCTCACATGCATGAGGTACTGGGTTCAATCCTCAGCATCACATAAAAATACATAAATAAAATACAGATATTGTGTCCATCTACAACTAAAAAATATAAAAATAATAATAATAATAAATGGTGAGGGCTGGGGATGTGACTCAAGCGGTAGCGTGCTCGCCTGACATGCGTGCGGCCCAGGTTCGATCCTCAGCACCACATACAAATAAAGATGTTGTGTCCGCCGAAAATTAAAAAATAAATATTAAAAAAAAAGAAATGGTGAGTTAGACAGTTCAGGGTAATCCCAGTAACTTGGGAAGCTGAGGCAAGAGGATGGCAAATTTGAGGTCAGGCTCAGCAACTTAGTGAGACCCTGTCTCAAAAATAAATGAAAAGGATGTAGCTCAGTGGTAAAGCACCTCTGGATTCAATCCCCCAGAACCAAAACAAAAATAGAAATGGTGAGTTGCATATAAGGGCTAGGTAAGTGCCTAGAAAGCATAACAGTATATCAAGGTGAAATATCATATTGATATGTCTCAGGAATCGGATAAAAGATCAAGCTAAAAATCAGTGGCTACTACAGAGAGGACAGTTCTCTGACCCCAGGATCCAAATGCTCCTCCGCCTTGAGCTTCTTCCACATCATATACATCTTCTGGTCGTTGGTTTAGTGGACACCAGAGGGCAGTGTGTGGCCAGTCTATAGGCCACACCCTGTCCAGGACACTGTAGGATCTAAGCCAATGACCTGGAGCGGGAATGGTGAGCCTAACTGAGGAAGCCTTTGGCATCAATCTGGAGGTCCTTAGGGATTGATTCCCTTCGCTTGTCAGGTTTCTGCTTCCCAGGTTCTGGGAGTAAACTGATGCATGAAGAAGGGGAGAAGTAGGGGCTTCCAGGTAGCCTCCCTTTCTTCTTGCTAAAGAGTCTACCCTTGCCCCTCCCCCCACCACATTCCCAATCACAGGCTCCCAGCTGCTGTCCAGACCGGAAGGGAGTCTCTTCCTGCTCCTTTCCTGGAGCTGGGTTTGGACAGGGGCAGGAAAGGCTCCTCCCTGGGAGGAAGGACTATAGGGGTATGGCTTTCATGTGAGGGTGGGGGCAGGTGAAGTGAACAGAATAGTGAAGCCATCTAGAGTCTTCCAGCTCCTCTACCCAGAGCTGAGTGCCTATGGGACTGGCAGTGACTGTGGACACAGGCACCACTTGAATGGAGTAGGGGACATTGTACAAAAAAACAGAAATTTTATTTTGAAGATTACAGAACTTGTGCCATGATGCTGACTCACCTCCATTTCCACCAATCCAAGGATTTGCAGTGGGGATGAGAGTGAGAAAAGTGGGTAGAGAGGGGAGGAGAGAGAAGTAACATGAAGGTTTTGAAGTTCAGGCTACCCTAGGCCTGGGTCTCACTGTCTTTACTCCTCCATACCACAAGAGTGACAAGGAAGGGGATGAGGCAGATGGGGGCTATGATCATGGCCAAGAGCACATCCTCCGGGGGATCAGAGAAGCTGGGCTGCACCAGGGAGCAGTTGGCAAAGTGAATCAGGTGGGTATCAAAGATGATCTTCTCTGCCCAGGGATTGGGGAAGCCCAGGCCAAACTCCTCCGCCTCATGCTCCAAGCAATCCCGAAGTTCACTATAAGGCCTGCAGGGCAGTAGAGGAATGGAGTAAGGGAGGGGTTGGGTCCAGGGAGAGGAGGTTTACTCCAAACTCACTTAGGGTTCAACCCCTAGCCTGAGCCCCCCTCCAGCACTGCCCCTACCTGCTAATCACCGTCCAGTCACACCAATCCTTTTCAATGGAGTCCATATACATCTTATAACCTTGCCAGCAAAGTAGGGCATTTGTCTTATAATCTTCCACGGTCTTTCCTGTAGGTACAAAAGCTGCTTTATGACCACACCCCCTGGCTCTCCCTTCAAACCCTCTGGCCCAGGTATTTCCAACTGGAGCTCCTGACCTTGTCTTCAACCATGGGAACCTCTCCAAAAGTTTCCCTAGAAGACACTTTGGCTGAGGGGAGAACCCAGCACTGGAATCTTTTAATGACTTCCACATGCACAGCACTTCTTATCCTAGCCTGATGAGCTTCTCCACATACACCTTTTCCTGAATCTTCTCATTCACATGTGAGGTGGGCTAGCTCAAGGCTGGACAGGAGGGGTTTTTCTTTGTTTGTTTTGTTTTTTGTGGGATGAGAGGGAACATCACAAGTAATCCTAAGAGAGGAGTTTAGTGAGGCACCAACTGGGATTGGGCCCGCCTTATAGCAAAGAGACCCTCCCCACTAACCTGGCTCTCCTCTTGCCCTTGGCCACTCTCTCACACCTTTGGGTACCCACCTTCTGACTTCAAGCTGTCCTGGATGGGAGAAGGTTGAGCCAGGGATTCCTGGGGCTTCAGGAGAGCTGTGGGGAAGAAATGGGAGAGAAGGGTGGAATGGTGGGTTCTGGGCAGTGGAGCCTGCTTGGGGATTGGGAGCTAAAACCCTGAGAAGTCAGGGCTACCTTGGAAGAGAAAGAGGAATAATCCACCCTCTCATGGGATGTCTTGGTGCAGGGAAGGGACAGGCTGGTACCAGCTGCTTCCCACTCGCATCCAGGCCCAGAGTCCCATCCCTCCTGGGCAGCCCAGGACCTCCCAAGATCTCTGCGGGGTCCCGCTGGCACCCCAGCTTTCCCTGAGTGGGTAGCAGCTCGCCTGCGTCCGCCCCGAGGTGGGGCTGGGGGCCGCCAGAAGGACAGCGCTGCCCTGCACTTCAGTCTGCACCCGTACTGGGGCGGGTGCTGGCCTCGGCCATCCAGCTCCCCTCCTCTCCGGGGCTTCCCGCGCCTCCCGCCCGGGCCCGGGGACGCAGCGCTCACCGCCCAGCAGGAGGAGGAGGAGGCGGAGCGCTGTCGGCCACCCCGCACGGGTCTCGGGGAGTCGCGAGCTGCCGCCGGTGCGCTCCGCACGGAGCAAAGCCATCGCGCGGCGAGGAGGCAACGAGGGCCGGCGGAGCTGAGCCGAGCCGGAGCGGGGGAGCCTATATCCCCAGCCCCAGCCGCAGGAAGCCGCGCCGCTTCCTCGCAGGGGCTGGGACGGCTGCGGCCACGTGGGGGGCGGGGGCGACGCCCGGGGCCGGCGAGCTGGAGGGGGAGTCGCTGCCGCACCCGCGCCTGGCGCCCGTGGCTCCCTCCGCCTAGCCGGTTTTGGCCCACGCTCTTTTCCATCTCACCCTGCGGCTGGACAGCTCCCCTCGTAACCTCAGTACGGGAATCTGTTTCCTGGGCCCGGCCGAGTGGCGCCCAGAGTCTCCCGTCAGATTCTTGTTGCCCCCTCCCTTTCGGAACGGGAGGGGTGGAGGAGAGCTGCCCTCCCCGACCTGGAGAGGAGGGAGGGGGCTGGGAGCTCCGAGGGCCTCTCAACGCAGCAGTATCTACGGCAGGGGGCTGGGGCACGCTTGGGCCGTGGGGGAAGGGGCGCCTGGAGCTGGGCCGGCTGCTCACAGTTCTTTTTCCCTGGGAACACCCACTGATGTCAGCCTGTCTGCCAAAATCCGGGAAAAGAGGGAGCCGGCTCTACTGAATCCGGAGAAGGGGAGAAAGTCTTCGAAGCGGGATAGCAAAGAAAACAGCCAGTTACTCTCCCTTCAAGTCACCTCCCGGGTCCTAGACCCTCAAACCTGCATTGGCCGGTGGGAGGACAAAAGTAAGATGACTACCTTCCCAGGAGAAAGGTGGCCACACTTTTGAGGACCAAAGTTTCTAGAAAGGGGATTGAGCCACTTAATGTGTAAGGTGGAATTATTATTATTATTGCCTAAGTTCAAACTCAGGGCGTTGCATATATGCTTTACCAATCAGCTATCCCTCCAGCCCCAAAGCAGGTATATTATTTTCATCATTTTACAGAGAAAGAAGGTACAGCTCAAGGAAAGAACCCCACACTTGAATTCAAAACCTCTGGGTCCAAATTTTATCTTTCTACTTCCCAGCAACACGGCACAGATTTGCCTTCAGGGCTGCTGATGTAAAAAAATGTGGACATTGCCTTCCTCCCTAAACTGTAGTGAGGGTGCCATATGTGGAAGGGCATTAAAATCACTGCAAATACTAGTTTCCTCCTTTCCTAAGTGACTTGCCTAAGACCACACTGCTGGGAATCCTGAAGGCTGAGCCTGGGCCCTCAGAGGCCCTGCCTTCTGCCAGAGAACAGCTGCCTCTGTGTTCTCTCTGCTTTATTATCTTGAAGCAGCCAAGGAGACCAGGAGCTGGTTTGGCCATGACGTTCAACTCCCAGACACACAGCTGTCAGCACCAACTTTGCTAATTACTCCCAGATTCTGACCCTTGGACTCAACTGCTGCTGTTGTCCCAGTTTACTGATTGCTGCCCATCACAAATTATGATCTTTCTTGAAGTCTTCATCTCAGAATCTCAAGCTCTTACATCCTGGCCACATGGCATGTTATCCTGCTCCATGACTAGAATCAAGAGATTGCTTTAGCAAGGCATCTGTGGGAGAGGGGACATGGCCTTCTTGTTACATGCCCCAAAGCCCTCCTACTAATGATCATTCTTGCAATGGTGCAGATAAAAGCCAGGTGGCCCCACTTCAGGCTGGGGACCAAATCTGTCCCTTCTTCCCAAGATTGCCCTTTCCAAGAAAGAAGGAAGGGAGGTTTCACGGTGCTAAAATAGGAGGAGGGAGCAAGGAGGAACACAAGGGAAACAAGCCATTTCCACTGGATGGGCCAGAAGCACAGGAGACTATTGTGGATTAGGAAAGAGGTCGCAGTCAAGATTAAATGTAAGAGTTCAAAGCCAGCCTCAACAGTTTAGCAAGGCCCTGGGCAGCTTAGCAAGACCCTATGTCTAAATTAAATATTAAAAAAGAGCTGGGGCCAGGCACAGTGATGCATACCTGTAATCCCAGCAGCTCCAGAGGCTGAGATAAGAAGATCAAGGGTTCAAAGCCAGCTTCAGCAAAGGCAAGGCGCTAAGCAACTCATTGAGATCCATCTCTAAATAAAATACAAAATGGGGCTGGGGATGTGGCTCAGTGGTTGAGTGCCCCTGAGTTCAATCTCCAGTACTAAAAAAAAGGAAGAAAAAGGTTAAATGTGATAAAAGCAACTGTTGGGTTGAATAGGGCAGTCTGGTACACTGGATAAAAAGACAAACATTGATTAGGATTCTGAAGGCAGACTCTGCCTCTGTCTTGCTGTGGAATCTTGGGCAGATCATTTTCCATTTCTGAAGCTCAACATTTTCATAGGTAAAATGGCCTTAGAATGAAAAAAGGAAAATACAAGCAACTTAATAGGAAGTATTATTTTTGGCCTAGGGTTGGGGTTAAGTTTGCATAATGGTGGAGGACAGCTTATTAGAGTCATTCCTAAACTTGGGATTCAAACTCTCAAATAGGAGAATCTATAAATTTTCTCTCTTGATTTTTCTCTTCCCAGAAGCTGGATGTGTGGATTTGTTTTTGTTTTTGGTACCAGGGATGAAACCCACAGGTGTTTTACCACTGAGCTACATGGTTATGTTGCTGAGGCTGGCTTCAAATTTGCTAGTCTCCTGCCTGAGTCTCCTAAATTGCTGGGATTACACCATCACATCCAGTTTGTGGGGATGTTTTATTGACCCCTTAGGGCATCCTAGTAACTGAGGATCTACTTTCAGGGTACTTTGGGGCTGACTGAGGGCTGGTAACACATCTTCACCAGTCCTTCCACACATCTTCCTCTTCTCAGTAGTCATAGAATATAATCTCATGATTGGCAATAATGGAAAAGGAAGGGCTTTATTCGGGACTGAGACTGATATCTTTCTAAGTCCACTTTTGCTTTAACTATTTAAAATATACTTTTTGACAGGTATAGTGGCATATGCCTGTATTCCCAGCAACTCAGGGGGTTGACACAGGAGAATTGCAAGTTCAAGGCCAGCTAAGGATGTAGTAAAGCACCCCTGGGTTCAATCCCCAGTACCCCAAAAATGAATAAATAAAAAAAAAATGTAGGGCTGGGATTGTGGCTCAGTGGCAGAGCACTTGCCTCTCAAGTATGAGGCACTGGGTTCGATCCTCAGCACCACATAAAAATAAATAAATGAAGATATTGTATCCATCTGCAACTAAATTTAAAAAAAAAACACAATGTACTTTTTTTTTAAAGAGAGAGAGAGAGGGAGGAGAGAAAGAATTTTAATATTTATTTTTTTTTTTAAGATAGAGAGAGGATAGAGAGAGAGAGAGAGAGAGAATTTTTAATATTTATTTTTTTTTTAGTTCTCAGCGGACACAACATCTTTGTTTGTATGTGGTGCTGAGGATCGAACCGGGCTGCAGGCATGCCAGGCGATCGCGCTACCGCTTGAGCCACATCCCCAGCCCCACACAATGTACTTTTTAATGCAAATATTACATGAATGTATACAAGTTGCAAAATATTTAATACAGGAGACTCTATTCCCCCACTCCTTTCTCATCTGCCCACAAATTTTGTATTTAAAAAAATGAGATTTAATATCCCTTTTATTCAGTGACATTTTACACTCAACAACATGTCTTAGTTATCTTTCCATGACATTGTAGATGTGCCTCCTTCCTTTTCTTTCTTTCTTTTTTTTTTTTTTTAACATTTTTTAGTTGTATTTAAGGTTCTTAAACATTCCCGTATTCCTCTGTCCATGACTCTACCTCTCACCCCCTTTCAAAGAAAGGAATTTGATTCTGGTCCAGCTGATCATTGTTGTGAGATATCTTGCTCCAATGTAGATTGATTCTTTCTGAGCTGAGATCCTGCTGCCCCATACTTTTCTCTTCTTGTTACAGGCCAAGGGCCATCCTGCCTGGAACAGGAGCAGAGGTGACTCAACCCTTTGAAGGAGTGCCATTTCCACTCTTCAGCCTCCCCCCACCCCATCCACCCACAGATTCAGAACAACACAGGAGGGAATCAAATGTACTGGGAACCTCCTACACCTCAAAATTCTACAGGGAACATCTTGCAATTAGTTTACACATGCTAGCCTTTTCCCTAGCTGTCTGCAAAATAAAGAGCAGAAAACAAGAGAAGATGTGGGGGAGAGTCAGGGATCAGGGAAGCCAGAAGTCCTGACTGAGTCTTCCAAACCAGAGAGAGGAGATAGACTTCTTCAGAGGGAAGGAAGGCAGCAGGAAGAACCAGAGGAGCTGAGCTAAGGAGCGAGCTAGCTAAGAGACGGAAGATAAATGAAAGAGATACAACCACTCCATCTGTCCCCAGCCTCCTCATCTCCATAATGATGGCACATCTAGTATGAGGAGCCTGACCACCTCTGAGGGAAGAATGGTAATTGGAGAAAACTTTGTTTCCCAAGTTGGTAAAAAAGGAAAAAAATCAGCCATATTATTCATCAGCTGCTAATAGGACCTACCATTTATTGAACACTCACCATGTGTTGGATTATGTGTTCTTTGACATATGTGCCAAGTGCTTTGCACACTTGTGCGTGTGATGCTGGAGATCAAAGCCAGGGCTCTACACGTGGCTAGGTGAATGTTCTAACACTGAGTTCTACTCCTAGGCCCTTGGCACACATTCTTAAAGCCTCACCACCTTAACATCAGAATTATCTTTTTTAGATTAGCAGAGAGTTTAAGGTCCCAGAGCTAGTAATTGTTAGAACCAGGACTTGAACCTAGGATAGCTTGGTGCTAGGGTCCATGATTTAACCTTTATGATTTATTTCCCAAATCCCAAATTGGAATATTGATTCCTTATTGTGTCTTTTGAGAGTAGGATTAACCCAGTCTTGTGCATGCTAAGCATGAAGTCTACCACTGAGCTATACCCTCTTTTTTTTTTTTTGACTTTTTTTAAACATTTTTTTCTTTTTTAGTTGTAGTTGGACACAATACCTTTATTTTATTTATTTATTTTTATGTGGTGCTGAGGATCAAACCCAGTGCCCCACACGCGCTAGGTGAGCACTCTACCACTGAGTCACAACCCCAGCCCCTGTTATTGGGTCTTGAGAGGAAGAAAGAATAATTTCCTCCAGAACCAGATAGACTACTCCAGAATTAAGAAGATTCCCAGACATCAGCACAAACCTCCTTCCCCCTCCCTCTCTGACCCAGGCTCGACTATGACATCACATAGTAAAGGCTGTTTTTCTGAAAAGAACCCAACCAAATTTACAAGAATGACACTCAGACAGCGTGACTGAGGAGGACCATTGCCAAGTGACCATAGCACACGCCCTTCAGTTTTGAGAACAGAGCTGGTCCCTCAGCACCTGGGGCTGACTCATCATAGCTGTCAGGACCCAATGACAGATGCCAAGATTGCTCTCTCCCTCCCCCTGTTCCTCAGGGATGTCCTATAAAACCATCCCCAGGAACACTTCTGTCCTATCCCAGCACCCCAGGAGCTGGATGTTGTATAACATGGTGTACTCATGTTCATTTACCAAGTCATGCCAAGTGCTTAATGCTTCATACAAATTGTTTCATTTAAAACTAATATCCCTATTAAATTAGGTATTAGGAAGGGATAAGGAAGTCTGGTCAGAAAGACAACCAGATAGGGATCCTGGCACAGAAAGCCTTCCCCACTCTGTACTTCCCCTCTCTTCACTGTGCTTGCTTCACTGAAGGCAGTATCTTGTCATGTCCTTTCCCTTAATTAAGACCTTAGGGGCTGGGGTTGCAGCTCAGTGGTAAAGTGCTTGCCTCACATATGTGAGACACTGGTTTTGATCTGCAGCACCACATAAACATAAAGATACTGTATGTTCATCTACAACTAAAAAAAATTTTTAAAAAAGACCTTACTGCATTAGATGGACAACGAAGAAAAAAAAAACTATGACATGAAATAAATTGTTTTCTAGATCATAACAAAAATCCAATGTATGTTAAACAAACACAATGATCATAGACCATGTGTATTAAATGTGTGGTGTCTATAATATAAAGCTTAAGTAATATAAAGGCAATATTTTCTTCATTCCTAAAATGGGAATAATAATAATAATATCTCTTTTTTTATTATTTATTTTTTAGTTGTAGTTGTTGTAGTTGGACACAATACCTTTATTTCACTTACTTTTTTTTTTTTTATTGCACTCCTAGAGAGCTGGAGTACTGTTTTTTTTTTTTTTTTTTTTTTAAGAGAGAGTGAGAGAGGAGAGAGAGAGAGAGAGAATTTTTAATATTTATTTTTTAGTTCTCGGCAGACACAACATCTTTGTTGGTATGTGGTGCTGAGGATTGAACCCGGGTCGTACGCATGCCAGGCGAGCGCGCTACCGCTTGAGCCACATCCCCAGCCCACACTTACTTATTTTTATGTGGTGCTGAGGATTGAACCCAGGGTCTCACACTTGCAAGGTGAGCACTCTACCGATGAGCCACAACCCCAGCCCTGATAATAATATCTCTAGATTATAAGATACAAAGCACTTAAAGCAGAACTTGGCTTATAGTCAATGTACATTATCATCATTGTTATTGCCTTTGTGGTTAAGAACACACACTCTGGAATCAAGTAGACATGGGTTTGAAGCTCAGATTCATTGCTTATTTGGCTTGTATGTGACTTTGTGCCAGTTACCTAATTCTTTTGAGCTTGTTTCTGATTTGCAAAATAGGGTTACTAGCACGTGTCTCACTAAGTAGCATAGATAATGCATGGGAAGCCTTTGGTCCCAATGCCTGGCACTTAGTATGCATGCAATAAATAGAAGTTACTATCATAATGTGTAACACCTTTACTTATGAAAACTATAAATCCAATATATTTTGAGATCTTTCCAGTCTTGTAATTTTGTTCTTTTCAGCAGTCATTTTATTGAAAAGAATGCAGATGTTGGAATCAGACTGACCAAACCTAGGTTTGAATTCCAGCTGCCTTCTTACCACCATGGGCAATATGGACAAAAGGGCTCAGTCTCCTTGTCTGTAAAATGGGAATAATAATACTTACCTTTCAGCATCTTGCAAGGCTTACATGGATTCACAAACACCGCCACGTCTAATGATTAAGTGAATGCTAAAAGCAATTGGTTAAATATGTAAATAAATGTGATTTATTTTTGTTCCTTTATATTCAGTATCATGGATGTAATCAGTGCATGTATGTATTTTGAGTAGTGGCCATTTATCTTGTTCTGAAAGGGTCTCTTTATCCTGGTGTCCTATCGTAACACACTGGGTTCAAAGAACTATAGCATCAGTACCATGAAGCCTTGCTGATAAGCTAGAGAACAGAGAAGGGGAAATCACAGAACCATGAGGAACTCCCCTTTCCTGCCTGGCTAGGATTTGTTTGTCTTCCTACACACATTGTTCCCTGCTGATAGGGGATCTTTGGAGTATACAGCTTTTTTTTTTTTTTTTTTTTTGATTGGCATCTCTAGTACAGAGGGAGTAAAGGGCCTCTTAACTTACACAGGCTGTTTTCTTCTGGACTTTCAGATGAAAGTCCCAAGAACATTCTCTTTCTGGCACCACTGGTGAGAGAAAAAGCCATGGAAAGAATCCAGAATCATGATGTCAGAGACCTCTGGGAATGGAGGACGTAGAGAAGAGTGGTTCAGAGCATGGGTTGAAGGGTAAGAATGACTGGGTACAAATCCTGGTCATAGCACTTACTAGCTGCATAACCTGGGGAAAGTTCTGGAATCTGGAAAGTTTGGTGTCACACATCTATAATTCCAGCTACTGAGGTGACTGAGGCAGGAGGATGGTAAGTTCAAGGCCAACCTGGGCAACTTAATGAGATGCTATCTCAAAACAAAATTTTAAAAAGAAGCAGGGATCAGAAGACTGATGCAAGAGGATCCAAATTCAAAGCCAGCCTCAGCAAAAGCAAAGTGCCAAGCAACGCAATGAGACCCTGTCTCTAAATAAAATACAAAATAGGGCTGGGGATATGTCTCAGTGGTTAAGTGCCCTTGAGTTTAATTCCTAGCACCCTCCCCCCCCAAAAAAAAAAAAAAAATCAGGGCTGTAACCTAGTGGTAGGATAGAGCACTTGCCTAGCAGGCCCTGGGTTCTATCCTCAGCACTATAAAAAACCAAAAAAAAAAAAAAAAAAAAAAAAAAAAAAACAAGAAGAAAAAAAGAAAAAGAAAAGCAATGAATCCCACCATTATGTATAATTATAATGTACCACTAAAAATATATTAAGGGGCTGGGCATATAACTCAGTTGGTAGAATGCTTGCCTTACATGCACAAGGCTTTGGGTTTGATCCTCAGCACCACAAAATTTAAAAAAAAAAAAAATAGAAAATAGAATCTCTTAAAGCCCTGGTTTCCTCAGTTGTAAAATGGGAACAAGGATATTCCTGACTTCATATGAAATGAGACAATCCTGTAAAGCACTTAGCACAGTGCCAGGCATATAATAAGTACTCAGTATTTGAAGGCTGCTATCATTTTTTTGAGTTCTGCCATTTCTCCTTTGCTTGTTGAGGACCCTGAGAGCCAAAAAGGAAGCACAGTTCATTAGCTGTCCACCCGACCAGAGCTACTTCTCAGGCAGTGCTGTGCCAAAGGCGTGTCCCCAGAGATCAAGGCCCTGCATTAACTGTGCCTGAGAGAGCAAGAATGGGCAGCACCACCCTTGCTGAGGGCTTGGAGCTTTTACAATATGTACCAAAAAAGGCATGAATCCCACCCAAGTAATCCCCAAAAGAGAAAGTTCCTTCCTGCTGGAATTATTTATTTTGTATTTAACAAAGGCTAAGGGAGCCCCACATAGTATTTTGGCTTGGAGGCTCAGAGTTTAAACTTATAACAAGCCCCGGACAAGGGTTTATTGTGGGCCTGTTCTTACTTCCTGAATTGAATTCATTATTATGATCCCTAAGCAACTAGGGGTCAGGAGCTAAGTACCTAAGGCAGAAAACGTGTTTTCTGAGATCAGAGGACAAAGTGTCCGGAATGGAAAGGTTTCAAAAATCGAGCTATGTTTCCAGGCTCCGTAATGTCCAGACCTCAACTTGCTTTGGAGTTGCCTTTGCCTCTAAGTATTCAGGGAGGGGTCTGGCACTTCAGCTAGCCCCACCAAGTCCTGGGCAACAGCCCCAGTTTCTGGCGACCTTCGTGCAGACATTTAGGTTTGTGCTTTGCTTTGTTTTCTTGTTTGGTTCTTCACTGCAGGGTGGCCTTTCCCTGCTTCTGGGTGGGAACTGGGGGGAGGGAGGATGGTTTGCTCCCATCTCCACAGCTGTGTTTACACTTCTCTGTCAGGGACCAGTGTGGGGCCCAATCTTCCCTCAGTCCTCTGTGTCCCCTCTAAGAATTACTATTTAATATCTCTGTGGGCTTTACAAAGGAGGGGCAGAAGGGGCCAAGGGGGCACCATTCAAAGGAGCTCAGGTTGTCAGGTTGGAAGGAAGGAATAGTGTAGAAAGACCTGACTCTGGGAAACATCTTCTCCTTCCATATATATATATATATATTAGTTGTAATTAGACACAATACTTTTATTTCACTTATTTTTGTTTATGTGGTGCTGAGGATCGAACCCAGGGTCTCACAAGTGCAAGGAGGCGAGCACTCTACCACTGAGCCACTACCCCAGCCCTTCTCTTTCCCTTTCTACCAGTGGCCTGAGGACCAGCAGAGGATGAAAGTACACTTAGAACTCGGACATCTCAGAAGGATTAGAACATGTGATGTCTCATTTCTAATCACTAGGTTGAACAAAATCTTGCTTTGTGATGAGGATATGAGCACACAGAGATGGGAGTCTTCCCTCCAGCTTCATTATGGCCCATGGTAAGAGATAACAACATGTTAAAGCCAGTCAGAGTATGCTAAAACACAGCAAATTAAAAAGGATTTAAGAAAACAATCCAGTAAATAATGCTCTTCTCCAGGGAACAAGTTGAGCTGGTATTAATCAGTATACTAATGTTGCCGGACTCTCAGCCAAGCCCAAGAGAAGGGCTGCCAAGGCAAATCAGGCATTAGGTTTCAGAAATTAAACACATAATTTTATTTTTCCGAAATAGAGGACTTTCAAAAAAGGAACCAGCCCTATTAGACTACTCAGCACACTTTGTCCAGTTTCTTACAGCCCCAGAGGCCTCCAATTTAAGAGCAAGATGAGCAAGGAGAAGCCAAGAGTGACACAGTTATTCCTTTCTTCCATTAACTGCCTGGGGGTGGAGCTGGGAGGAGTGGGGCAGAGGTGATGGTACTGTTTTTTAGAGGTCCTGTTGCTGACCACTTGCCAACAGCTTTTTCTACGAATTTATAGGACAAAGACCTGAAGGATTGGAAAGAAAAAGAGATGCAGAGCAAAAGCTCGCCAAACAAATGTTGGCTGATAGTGCCTCATGGAACAGAGTCAGCTGAGAAAAAGCCTGGTCTCAGGAAAAACTGTCTCCCTGCAAAATGAGAGGAAATTAACTGGCAAACAAAACTTCCCTCAAAAACCCCATACAGAGGCAGGCTTAGTGGCATGGGCCTGTAGTCCTAGCATTTGAGAGGCTGAGGCAGGACGATCCCTTGAATCCAAGAGTTAGAGGCCAACCTAGATAACATAGTGAGACCTGCTTCAGAAACAAAAACAAAAACAAAACCCACACTCACTGTGATGTAAAAGTTGTTTTTATAATTCTTCAGTGAATGAGGATTACTGAATTCTGTTTAATCCTATGCCACATATTATGGTGGATATGAAATAGGTAGAATGTGTGGCAGTAAGCTTAAAGTAGAACTGGAGTTGAAGCCTTAGGAAGGACCATGAGGGCAAGACTGCTGGACCAGCAGGTGGGACTTGAGGTAGGCTACATCCTTGACTTTGGTCAAAATCCCTTCAGTTTCCATCTCAAAATATTTCTGTAACTGGGCTGCAGTTGTGGCTTAGTGGTAGAGCACTAGCCTAGCACATGTGAGGCACTAGGTTCTATCCTAGCACCATAAAAAATAAACAAATAAAATAAAGGTATTGTGTCCACTTAAAAAAAAAATTCTGTAACCATACTTTCTTTGTTATCTTAAAAGTTCTCTGGGGCTGGGGATGTGGCTCAAGCGGTAGCGCGCTCGCTCGCCTCGCATGCGTGCGGCCCGGGTTCGATCCTCAGCACCACATACCAACAAAGATGTTGTGTCCGCCGAGAACTAAATAAAATAAATATTAAAAATTCTCTCTCTCTCTCTCTCTCCTCTCTCACTCTCTCAAAAAAAAAAAAAAAAAAAAGTTCTCTGTACCTCTGCTCTCTTTTCTTGGCACAGTCTCCCAAAGTAATAGAGTATTCCTGTGGTTTCAGTTACTATTAATATATTGATGGTACTCAAATCTCTCACTAATCTCTCTCCTGACTTTCAGATTTTCTAGACTCTCCTTAGAAAACCCACATTCTTCTAACAATTATTAATGCAGTGCAACAGTTATCAAACTTGGCTACATGCTATAATCACTTGGAATGTTTATGTAATTCTTGAAACCTAGGCAATACCCGGGATCAAATAATAATTAATCAGACTTTCTGGATATGGAAAGCAGGCCTCGGTAGTTATTAGGGCTCTGTAGGTGATTTCAATGTGATCCTAGTTTGAGAAACACTTATCTAGGCAGTGGAAATGGAAAGGAACATCATTGCAAATTACAAGTACAATATAAAGGAGTAATTGTTTTGAGTGGTAGTTAAACAAATAGATGCAAGGAGGATAGTAGCAAAATCAAAGATTTTGATATACTGACAAGGATAGTATATCTGGAATCCAGAGATTTGAGAATAAGACCTGACAGGGCAATTTTTCAACTGTGTAAGGCACATCATTTAACTCCCTTTTTGCCCACATAGCCTGCTATGTAAAACTGAAATTTGCCCTACCTACTTCTTAAAATTGTCATGAAAATTATTTGAAAAAAAAAAAGAAAATCATAAATTTTTATAATTATACACTTTGGGACAAAAATCAAGGTAGTTTTGTTTTGTATTTATTTATTTATTTATTTATTTATTTTCAGTATTTAGGACTAAACCCAGGGATGCTCTGTCACTGAACTACACCCTCAGTTCTTTTTCTTGTCTTTTTTTTTTTTTTTTGTACCAGGAATTGAACTCATGGGCACTTGACCACTGAGCCACATCCCAGCCCTATTTTGTATTTTATTTAGAAACAGGGTCTCATTGGATTGCTTAGTGCCTCGCTTTTGCTAAGGCTGGCTTTGAACTTGGATCCTCCTTCTTCAGTCTTCTGAGCCCCTCAGTTCCTTTTACTTTTTTTTAATATTTATTTTTTAGTTTTAGGTAGACACAATATCTTTATTTTATTTTTATGTGGTGCTGAGAATCAAACCCAGTGCCTCATGCATGCTAGGCAAGCACGCTACCACTTGAGCCATATCCCCAACCCTCCTTTTACTTTTTTGAGACAGGGTCTCTCTGAGTTGCTGAGGCTAACCTCAAACTTGGGATCCTCCTGTCTCAGCCTTCTGAGTCGCTGGGAACACAGGCATGTACCACTGTGCCCAGATTAATTTCAAAATTTAACTTCATATATACACATGTATGCATATGTGTGTGTGTGTGTGTGTGTGTATATATATATATATATATATATATATATAATATGTATAAATACATATTTTTTGTGTGTATTTGTGTGTGGTGTTCTACCACTGAGCTACATCCCCAGCTCTTTTTATTTTTTATCTTGAGAAATAAAAATAAGTTTCACTAAGTCGCCCAGGCTGGCCTCAAACTTGTTATCCTCCTGTCTCAGTCTCCCTAGGAGCTGGTATTACAAGAATGTGCTAAGGAACCCAGCTTAATATTATTTTTTGAAATAATTTTCACATTTACAAAATAATTAGAAAAAAGGGACAGTAATCCTGTATACTTTTCACCTAACTTCCTTACATAAATGATCCAAATGAGGAATTAAAACTGATTTTAAAAACCCTATTAATCTAGAGGCCTAATTCTAACTCCATCAAATTATCCCTCTCATGTCCTTTTTTTTTTTCCCTTTTCCTGTAGTTATAAATGGACAGCATGCCTTTATTTACTTATTTTTGTATGCAATGCTAAGGATGAAACCCAGTGCCTCACACATGCTAGGCAAGTGCTCTACCACTGATCCACAACCCCAGCCCAATCTTGGTACTTTTGAAGACACTGGTCAATTATTTTGTAGATTGTTTCTCATTTTGAATTTCTCTGATGTTTCTGCGTTAAACTCAGCTCTCACTTTTTATTTGCTTATTTTTTGTTTGTGGCCCTAAGGATCGAACCCAGTACCTCATGCATGCTAGGCAAGTGCTCTGCCTCAGCCCCTCCGCTTTTACATTTTTGTCAAGAATACCGCGGGATGATTTTGTACTTTCCTCATTGCACTATATTGAGAATCTGCTAAGAAATTTCCCATCACCTATGATATTAACTTTGATCACTTGGTCAAAGTAGTGTCTGACAGATTTCTGTAAAGTTATAAAATTTCCCTTAGTAGTAAGTATCTTGTGAGGAAATACTTTGATACAAGGCTATATTTTTTATTTTAAGTGACTGGGAGAACTATTGACAGAAACAGGGAAATAAAGTGTAAATAGAGCAAGAACTTAGAGCACATAAGTTTGCAGAATTGGTAGGTGTGTGGCATCTGTTTGAGGGGGTTCTAGCTTGCCTTCAAACGTCGAAGTTAGATGCGGCTGGTCCCCAGCAGGGCTGGAGGAGATCTTCGAGAGATGTTATTAGTGGCTGTGGAAAGTTGACACAAAGCCCTTCCTCTCCACTGACAGCGCCACCTTAGAAATCGTCAGGTTTGGGCTGCACCACCAGGCCCTCCTGAGCCCTAGCAACCTGAGACCAAATAGAAGTTTTCCTACTCCGGATCTCTCAGCTTAAGATCAAAGGAGGAGGACCAGGTGGGCCACCGGAGCGGCACTGGCGGCTCCACGCGCTTGCGCCTAAGAGGGCGCGGGGCGGGGCCGCGCCGCGGAGGCGGGGCCGCGGCGCGCAGGCGTCTTAGCGGCGGGTCCCTGTGGCTCGGGATGGAGGGTGAGTGAGTAAACAAGCCCGGGCCGGGTGGTGGGGCCCGGCCTCCGCACACCGCCGCCGCCGGGTCAGGAGGGAGGGAAAGGCGAAGTGATCTGGGAATCGGGAGGAACCTGAGGGATACACTACCTGCCTGGCCGCGGGTAGCAGGGCGCCCCTTCCCGTTCCGTGGTCTAGGGGACAGGGGGCGACTGAGTAGAGAGCCCCCGGCGGGGACTGCGTCTGAGACTGGATGGGCTGTGTGTCCCGAAGGGGGAGCGGCGGGGGCGGGCCCCGAGACGGGCAATCCCGTTGGAAGGAGGGGTGGGCCGGTGGGCGGGAGCCCCAGCGCAGAGTGGGCCCTGGTGGGTGGTGGCACCTGCGGGGTCCCTTAGCGAGGTGGACTCCCGGGGATCTGGGGCTGTGCACGGGAAAGCCCAGAGACCTGGGCTGAGCTTGCGATGGCTTTGGGGGATGTTGAGGAAGGGATGGCAGTAAAAACAGGGCCGGAACTACAGCGAGGTGAGTGAGGCTAAAGAGCAAAGTGTAAGGGGGCAGTGACTCTCAGCATACTGCAAGTGCAGAGAGAACCCTTCCTTACATTTTGCTTTCCAGGAGCTTCTCTGGCCTCATCTGCCTTATTCCAAACCCAGCCCTGAATAAGCTTCCTAACCTCCAGACTTAGGCTGGCACCAATTGCGACCACCCATAGGCTTCTCCCGAGGATCAAATGATATAAGTGAAAGTGCCTTGGAGCAGAGTAAAGCTGTCATATTTGGGACAAGCCCGTTAGGAAATGTAGGCCAAACTTTTATTTCGGTAAAAAGTGACTACTGAGAAATTGTTTGGGGGACCGGGAGGAGAAGTGGTGTGAAAGGATGCCGCCATTGGAATATGGAGGATGGACCTTTGATGTGTAAAATACAAGATTATAAGCAGAGTAGCCTAGATCTGAAGCCTAGGGCTTGGCGGGGAAAGATGAGAGAAAAGGGTCAGGGACAGGAACAACTGGGTGGGCGCAAGGATGGAGTTGAAAGTGTGAGTCTTTCTCTACGTTTTCTACTCTGAATAGAAAAATGCTCCACTGGGTGATCTTAAGATAAGGAAACCAGTATTGAATTCAGTTTCCAGCCTGAGAAAACTCTAATTCTAAGGTTTCTGTAAGAGCTTGTCTGTTTTTAAAAAGCCCTGGGATTCTGTGTGGCATTGAGGAAAGAGATGACAGACTTACATAGAAGAGAGTGTGAGTAAGGAAATAAGTACTTAAAAACAAATAAAGACAGAATAAGGGGCTGTGGGAAGCCATTCTTGCACGTGATTGGGCGCCTCCCTGATTGGGTGTGAGGCATTCTGGCTAAACTGTGTCGGAACTAATCCCCACCCTTTCCAGGTGCCAGAGCCCATTGTATGGGGGTGTGACTGACCATTGACCCTGAGACCAATCACTGACCCTGACCTTGGAATGCTGTCCCCCTCAACCTTCATTGGATGGAATTTTCCCCTGAATTTCTTGTTCCCCAATAAAAGGCCACTCCCTGGCGTGCCCTCTCTCTCTCTCTCTCCTGCTAGTCTATGTAAACCTTGCCGCCCCACCTGGTGGCTGGAGGCAGGAACCAGAGAGGAGAGCCTCTCAGACCTGGTCAAAGAAAAAGGTAAATTGAGTTTGTGTGTTTATTTTGATCTCACTAGTTAACTTCTATGCTTCCAACCTCTAGTATGAAGCCAGCGTGCTGGTCCCGTGGTGGAAGGGGCCATCCATAATACTATTATGGGCAAGATTCATGTGTGGCCAGGTGCAGGAGGCCCACGCCTATAATCCTAGCGACTGGGGAGGCTGAGGCAGGAGGATTGCGTTCAAAGCCAGCCTCAGCAAAGGTGAGGCGCTAAACAACTCAGTGAGACCCTGTCTCTAATAAAATACAGGGACTGGGGTTGTAGCTCAGTGGTTGAGCTCTTGCCTGGCAAGGGTGGAGCACTGGGTTTGATCCTCAGCACCACATTAAAAAAATAAATAAAATAAAGATATTGTGTCTATCTACAACTTAAAAAATATTTAAATAAAATAAAATACAAAATAGGGCTGGAGATGTGGTCCAGTGCCTCTGAGTTTAATCTGTGCCCCCCCACAAAAAAAGAAGATTCATGTATGGTATATCACAGTGTGAATCAGTTCTGCAAAAAGCAAAAATGTTTGTCTGTTTTATTCATTGATGTACACCCAACCACCTAAATAGTGCCTGGTGTGTAGTTAATAAGTGCTTAGTATATATTTGTGGAATAAATAATAGTAATAACATTTTGGGGACTGGAACTCAAGAAATAATGGATCCTAATTCTGCCACGAACAGAGTATATGTGAGCCATTCCTGGAAATTGATGCTAAAGCACAGCTTAAAAATTCTGAAGTGTAAACCTGGTGCAGTGGCACTTGCCTACTTGGGAGGTTGAGGCAGGAGGATTGTAAATTGAAGGATAGCCTCTGCAACTTAGTAAGACCCTGTCTCAAAATAAAAAAATGAAATGTGCTGGGGATGTAGCTTAGTGGTTAAGCTCAGTGGCAGAGTGTTCCTAAGTTCAATCTTCAATACAAAGCAACAACAAACTGTGAGGCAGGGGATGGACATATGGAGAAATGTGAAGATAATTATACCTGATAGGTGAAAAAGGAAGAACTGTGCTCTTAGGGAATACCTCCATACAGGAATGTTCCAGCTTATTTTGTTTGTTTTCTTTCATCCACACTGTGTTCTGGGTTCTTTCCTACCTTTATAGCCCATCAGCGACCATCATTTGGGACTTCAGTGCTCCAAATCCTAAAGTCAAAAGTTACGTAGTAAGTAGTTGGCGTTTAGTGCTTCTGATATGTTATATTCCCTGACTCATTTATCCTAATAATTTGATTCAAAATTGACTGAAGAGTCTTGATTTTATTTATTTTATTTTATTTTATTTTTTAGAGAGAGAGAACTTTTTAATATTTATTTTTTAGTTTTCGGTGGACACAACATCTTTATTTTTTATTTGTATATGGTGCTGAGGATTGAACCCAGTGCCCCACGCATGCCAAGGGAGTGTGCTACCCCTTGAGCCACATCCCCAGCCCTTGCTTTTATTTTTTAATGTTTATTTTTTATTTACTTCTTTGATAACACTAGGGATTAAACAAAAGGCCTTGCAGTTGCTAGGCAAGCACTATGCCACTGAGGTACATCCCCAGCCCCACTCTGTTTTTATTGAATGAAAATGAGCAGTCACTAAATATTAAGCTTTGTGCTGGTGTAGTACAGCCAAGGTAAGGCTCTCACATGAGATTGCTTTAACTTCTCTAAATCAGCACTGTACACCCCAAGAGCTAGCATTTTCCTCTGAGTCTCCAAAAACTAATCTTACTTTGAGTTTTCTCATCGCTGTCTCCAGTGCAAATGACCTGATTCTCCTAATGAAACAACTCTAGAGAATATTAATATTATTTGATTTTAAGTTAGAATTCAGGGTCATAGTTTCCTATTAGTAAGGTTCTTTATGTGTGTATAGTGCCCAGAAGCTCAAACTAATGACAAATGTAAATATCTTGCAGAATTGGGAGAGTATAAATTTAAAAAATGCTTAATAGCTCCTAATTGAGGGATCTATCCAGCTGTGTACCTTGTTGCAATTATTTAATGGGAATGTTGATGAAATTGATGATCATCATAATGACACAGTTATGTCACTAGAGCTCTTTGCTGAGGTACCACTGAGCTATATCCCTAACCCAGTATATAGTTTATGGATGATTTTTTTTGTTCCCCTGAGAATAGTACTTTTGAGATGTGTTGTGCATGTAATAGGAATTGTTTATCCTTTTTAATTGCTGAGTAGTATTTCACTCTGTGTGTGTGTGTGTGTGTGTGTGTGTGTGTATACATATATATTCCATCTTGTATCCATTAGCCAATGTATTCATCTTTGTGTTTACCTACTTTTGGCTATTTTAAAATAAAGAGGCTTGAACATTTGTGTATAGATCTTTGCAAGGATGTATGCTTTCATTTCTCTCAGATAATTGGAAATGTTATATTTAATCTTATATTTAGCTTTACTTTATTATTTTTTTGTGGTACTAGGGATTGAACCCAGGGGCATTCTACCACTGAGCCCTACATCCCAGCCCTTTTTATTTTTTATTTTGAGATGGTCTTGCTAACTTGCTGAAGCAGGTCTCAAACTTGAAATCCTGCAGCCTCAACCTCCCACTGTGTCCAGCTTTAATTTTATTTTAGAAATAAAAACTGGGAGACTGTTTTGCATAATGGCTATGCCATTTTGCTTTTCCACCAGCAATGTATGAGGATTCCACTTGCTCCAGCATTTTTGCTGTTGTGATTAAAGGACCCAGCCAGCACAATTATAGAGGAGAAAAGGTTTATTTGAGGGCTCACCGTTTCAAAGGTCTTAGTCCATAGAAGGCTGGCTTTATTTCTCGGGGCTCCAGGTGAGGCTGAACGTCATGACGGGAGAGTGTGGCAGAGGAAAGCAGCTCACATCATCAGGAAGCAGAGCAAGAATTCCACTTGCCAGATACAAATATATACCCCAAAGCCTAATTCCCACCTTCTCCAGCCACACCCTACCACTTCAGTTACCACTCAGTAAATCTGTATCAGGGGATTAATTCACTGAGTGGGTTAAGACTCTCACAATCCAATAATTTCTCCCCTGAACTTTCTTGCATTGAGTTTTTGGGTGACACCTTACATACAAACCATAACAATGTTCCCACCCACAACTGGTATTATCAGTCTTTTCTATTTTTGCAAATTTAATTTGCTTTTCTCTAATGGCTAATGATGTTGAACATCTTTTTGTGTTCTTATTTGCCATTTCTGTCTTTTTTTTTTTTAAATTTTTGGTACTTGTACTGGGTTTTGGACTCAGAGGCACTTTACCATGAGCCACATCCCCAGCCCTTTTTATTTTATTTTATTTTATTTTTTAGTTGTAGATGGACATAATATCTTTTTATTTAATTTTATGTGGTGTGGTGCTGAGGGTCAAACCCAGTGCCTCACACATGCTAGGCAAGCACTCTACCACCGAGCCACAACCCAGGCCCTATTTTTTATTTATGTTTTTTAAAGATTTTTTTAAAGATGGACACAATGTCTTTATTTAATGAATTTATTTTTTTATGTGGTGCTAAGGATGGAATGCAGTGCCTCACATGTGCGAAGGCAAGTGCTCTACGGTGAGCCACAACCCCAGCCCCCCTGAGCCCTTTTTATTTTTTTATTTTGAGACAGGGTCTTGCTAAGTTGCTGAGGCAGGCCTTGAATTTATGATCCTCCTGCCTCAGCCTCCCAAGTCACTGCAATTGCCTCTGCACTTGGCATTCCTAATTTTTTTGGAAAAGTATCTGTTCAGTGTTTCCCTGTTGGGGATTGGGGATGTGGCTCAAGTGGTAGAGCACTCACCTGGCATGCGTGAGGCACTGGGTTTGATCCTCGGCACCACATAAAAATAAAATAAGGATATTGTTTCCACCTAAAACTAAAAAATAAATATTAAAAAAAAAGATCAACAATCTTTCCCTGTTGGGCTATTTATCTTACTCTTGTTATTAGAATTGGTAATATAAAGATTCATGCGGGGGTGGGGGGCTGGGGTTGTGGCTCAGCAGTAGAGCACTCGCCTAGCATGTGCAGGGCTCTGGGTTCGATCCTCAGCACCACATAAAAATAAATAAATAAAATAGAGGTATTGTGTACAAAGCAAAAAAAAAAAAGACTCATGCCCCAAAAAGCATATGTTTTAGTGTTTTGTCTTCAATGTACAAATGAATATAATGAAAGGCTCATCAGTACTTAACTGGAATATAAGTGCTGTTTTGCATGTTTAAATAACTAAAAACTAGTTCTAATAGAAATATGAAGTGTTTTTATGTGTGTGCTATTCCCTTTGCCCAAGATGGATGACCCCATTTGTCTCCAGAGTGTTCTAGTGAATGTTGATTTTTTTTATTTGCCTTTTTTTTTTTTTTTACTTTGATATGATAGTTGTTGGTTAGGATCCAGCTGCTGTGACATCTTATGGCTGTGTTTATTTTAATCATATCCATCTGTTCCCTACAGTATTTCATCTTCCTCATACACCCTGTGGGGACTGACCAACTGCCAAATAAACTTTTAGAGACATTGAAGACTCATTAAAAAGCCAAGTGAAATAAATATTGACTCATGGACACAAAACATTCAAATATTGCTTTAATTGTAAAAGGAGGAAGTATGGCTTATTTTACAATGTGACTGGTTAAAACTTAATGGCGGGGCTGGGGATGTGGCTCCAGCGGTAGCGCGCTCGCCTGGCATGCGTGCGGCCCGGGTTCGATCCTCCAGCACCACATACAAACAAAGATGTTGTGTCCGCCAATAACTAAAAAATAAATAAATATTAAAAAAAAAAAAAACTTAATGGCATTCTAGTGTATGTATATATTCCTCTGGCCAAATAAAACACTTGAGAGAAATTAGAATTGGTTGCATTTAATTGTTGGATTATTATGATGTATTTGCTGTCATCTATATTGTAGGAGATCACATTTCAGTTATAACTCCTTTCTTTAATAAAAGTATTGATATTTTCCTGTGGCCATTTCCTTTAAGAAATCTACACATACACCCAGCAGTTATGGATAGAATAAGTTCATTTCTTACTTGATCTCCAGTTTTAAATGGATGGAGCACTCTGTTCTAAGTTTGCTGTTTTAAAAAGAGAAATCAGTCCAAAAGGACTGACTGAGAGAAGGATTGTAGTTCAAAATAATTTTTGTGTTTTTTTGGGTGGGGGAACCCAGGATTGAACTCAAGGACACTCGACCACTGAGTCACATTCTCAGCCCTATTTTTTGTATTTTATTTAGAGACAGGATATCAGTGAGTTGTTTAGCTCCTCACTTTTACTGAGGCTGGCTTTGAACTTATGATCCTCCTGATTACAGACGTGCACCATCCAGTCTGGCTCTCAAAACCATTTCTTAAAGGAGGTTGTGTTGTTTCTGAGTTATAATTTATAACAATTGGGTCATTTGGGTCTTAGGTAAAGTAATATAAGACTTCTTTCTTTTCTTTTCTTTTTTCCCCTCACAGTAATGGGGATTGCTACTGAGCTACATCCCCAATTCTTTTTATTTTTTAATTTTGAGACAGTCTGGATAAACTGCTAAGGCTAGCCTCAAATTTATGAATCTCCTGCCTCAGCCTCCAAATTGCTGAGATTATAGGCCTGCAGCTATAATCTGTTATCCAGTTAGCCTAAGATTTCTGAGACAGCTAGTTTTATCCTTAATTTGAAACATATTTCATTTCCTGTATCAGACTACTAGTAAGTTTTTGAGGGCAGAAGTTATGTGAACAATCACTTAATATTACCTGTGATTATGAAGTATGGCCTTTTCCTGTGTGTATTGGCACCAAGGATCGAACTTGAGCCTTGTGCATGCTAGCCAAGGGCTCCAGCACTGAGTACCATCCCTGGACCCTATTTATTTATTTATTTATTTGGTACTGGGTATTAAAACTAGAGGTGCTTAACCAGTGAGCGACATCCCCAGCCCTTTTTTCATATTTTTATTTAGAGACAGGGTCTTGCTAAGTTACTTTAGGGCCTTGCTAAATTGCTGAGGCTGGCTTTGAACTTTAATCCTCCTGCCTTAACCTCCCAAGCTGCTGGGATGACAGGGTGTTGCTGTGTTATCGCCCAGGGTGGTCAGGAACTTCTGAGCTCAAGTGATCCCTCTGCCTCAGCCTCCTCAGTAGCTGGGAATACAGGCATGCACCAATGACTACACTGGCTAGGATTCAAATTCTTAGATTTTGTTGTTATTTCATTCCCTTCCCCAGAAAGATAATATTTAACTCAGGGGAATTCTGTTTTGTTTTTTTTTTTCTTTTTTGTGGTATTGGGGAATGAGCCCAGGGGTGCTCTACCACCGAGATATATCACCCACCCTTTTTATTTTGAGATAGGGTTCTGCTGTGTTGCCCAGGCCGGCCGCAGACTTGGCAATCCTCCTGACTCAGCCTGCTGAGTTGCTGTTATTATAGACGTATGCCTCCATACCTGACTGGACTATTTTAAATCACTTGGTTTGAGTTAGTAGGAAACAGAAAATCTCTCTGCTTCTTTACTATTCTTTCTTCTTTTTCCTTTACATTAATTAATTAATTAATTCATTCATTTCGGTATTGGAGGTTGAACCCAGGGTCACTTTACCACTGAGCTACATCCCAACCCCTTTTATTTTTATTTTTTTAATATTTATTTTTTAGTTATAGGTGGACACACAATATCTTTATTTTATTTTATTTTTTTTATGTGGTGCTGAGGATCAAATCCAGTGCCTCACGTGTGGTAGGTGAGCGCTCTACCTCTGAGCCACAACCCCAGCCCCACAACCCCTTTTGTTTATTTATTTATTTGTTTGTTTGTTTGTTTGTTTGTTTGTTTTGTGTGGTGCTGGGGATTGAACCCAGGGCTTTGTGCATTCGAGGCAAGCATTCTACCAACTGAGCTATATCTCCAGCCCCCTTTTATTTTTTATTCTGAGAAGAGTGGTCTCTAACTTGTGATCCTCCTGCCTTAGCCTCCTGAGTAGCTGGGATTATAGGAGTAGGCTGCAAGGCCTTGGGTTTGTCCCACTACTACAAAACAAAACAAAACAAAAAAACCTGGATGTGGTGGCATTTGCCTCTTTGCCTAAAGTCTCAGTTACTAAAGATGCTGAGGCAGGAGAATTGCTTATGCCAACAAGTTTGAGGCCAGCCTGGGCAACATAGTAAGACCCCATCAAAAAACAAATAGGGGCTAGGGCTGTAGCTCAGTGGCAGAGGGCTTGCCTAGCACATGTGAAGCACTGGGTTTGATCCTCCATGCTACGTAAAAGTAAATAAAATAAAGGCATGCTGTCCATCTACAACTACAAAAAAATAAAAAATAAAAAACAAACAAAATCCAAAAACAACCATCAGTTTCCTCTAATATTGAATTAGGTGACTTCATTTGTTTTCAAATAAAACATTCGGATATACTCTTAAAATCCACCTGCATGGGGCTGGGGGCATAGCTCAGTAGTAGCACAAGGATCTAGCATGTAGAAGGCCTGGGTTTTATCCCCAGCAACATACATATACACACACACACACACACAAATGTAACAAAAACATTTTTTAAAAAAATCTATGTACAGAAATATTATAATCGTGATCTGATTGTGGCATATGTGTGGTGGTAGATTAACTTTTATTGTTTGTGCTAATCATTTCTTATAGGCAGTGTAACAGGTAATTTTTAAATGTTTCTTTAGAAGAAATTTAAGGATATACTCTGAAGAAAAAAAGTATCTTCTAGGAAATTTTTAAAAACACAGTCTGAAACTTTAGTTTCTATTTCAAATTTTGGCTCCTCATAATTCCTCTTAATATTTTTGGGGAATTTAAAATGTTAGGTGAAATGGATAAATTAGTTCTCTAAGAAACTTAACTAGTGAATATAGAGTAAAAGCATTATCTTGTACATCTTATTGAATTTTTACATGTATTTAATGTTTGTTGGGCCTGCTGGCTAAGCCTAGAACTGGGTCCAGGAAAGCATTTATGAACTTTATAATTGTGAAAATATACTTATACATGTGAATGGAAGGATAAAATAACATCAAGTATTATTGAGACCTGAATTGCATCTAAAAGCAATGGTAGCAGATACCTTCAAGACTTCCTAGTTTGGGGGAAACATCCTACTTAAGGGCATCAGGGTCTAAATCCACTACAGTGATTTAATAAAATCACTATCTGTTTTCTTTTGCAAAGCTGAACGCTTGTTTTGCCTTTTTGTCTGGCCATTCCTTTGAAGAACAGAGACACATCATAAAATCCAGAAGTTCTCCTGGTATTCTACAAAGTAGGTAAAGTATGTTACAGTATGTTCTTTAAAATTTTGAACCTTAATTTCAGTATTTAAAAATGTGACTTTCAGTGTTATCAATTTCTATATGTCTTGCTGCTGATGAGAGATAAGATTATGTTGTTGTCATAATCTACTTTTATTACTAGACAAACATGGAGTAGATTTAGGTAATTTAATAGGTAACAGTTTTGTAGTGGGTGGGTCTTTCTGTAAAGCTCTTGGATATGAACTTTGCTCTGTTAGTCAAAGCAGTGAATAGTTTTCCCTATGTCCAAGAAATCTAACTTCCTACTATCTCCAGGAGAACTGTGTGTGTGTGTGGTCTTAGGGATCCAACCCAGGGACTCACATGTGCTAAGCGCAGAGCTCTTGCCACTGAGCTATTCTCCAGCTTGAAAGCTTAATTTAAAATGAGTCACACACAGGACAGAAACTAAGCATTTTGACAATTGGACAGGGAATTGCTGATTTGAAATCTTTTAAAAATTGATACTTTTATTAGACTAGTGTATTTAAGTTCTTTAAATGTTATGTTTTGGGCTGGGGATGTGGCTCAAGCTGTAGCGCGCTCACCTGGCATGCGTGCGGCCTGGGTTCGATCCTTAGCACCACATACCAACAAAGATGTTGTGTCCGCCGAGAACTAAAAAATAAATAAAAAATAAAAAAATAAAAAAAATAAATGTTATGTTTTAATGAATAAGTTTAGTGGGAATGAAAGCATAATTTGCTATATTTATGCAAATTTGAGGAATGCTTCATTTCAGGGCATAAAATGCTATTCTTTTTTTTTTAATAAAATGCTATTCTTATCTCTCTCTTTAAGAGTATAGCAAAATGGATATACCAAATCCTCCAACTTCCAAATGTATCACTTACTGGAAAAGAAAAGTGAAATCTGAATATATGCGACTTCGACAACTTAAGCGACTTCAGGCAAATATGGGTGCAAAGGTAAAAAACCGTTCTCAAGTGGGTGTGGTGGCAACATGCCTATAATCTCGGATACTCAGGAGGCTGAGACAGGAAGTTGGAAAGATTGAGGCCAGCCTGGGCAATTTAGGGAGACCCTGGCTCAAAAGGAAAGGTAGTGAGCTGACAGACTGAGGATTTGCAAGACCCTAGTAGGTTCAATCCCCAGTATTAATAAATAAATAAATAAATAAATAAATAAATAAATAAATAAATAAATAAATAAATAGCTTCCAAGTGAAAGATTGCAGATTTCATTATGTTTCTTCAGTGTTGAGGATTTGAAATTTTTTCACTCGTGCTTTGATATCTTAATCTTTTTCTTGGCTTTGCTAGGCTCTATATGTGGCAAATTTTGCAAAGGTTCAAGAAAAAACCCAAATTCTCAATGAAGAGTGGAAGAAGCTTCGTGTCCAACCTGTTCAGTCAATGAAGCCTGTGAGTGGGCATCCTTTTCTCAAAAAGGTACTACAGGGGTCAAAACTTGGTCTTTCCCTCTTTCTTGGGCATAAAGTTTTTTTCTGTTAGAAAATAAATAAACAAAATAGACACAGCTATTATAGTCAACCTTGAGCAATTAGGAGAGTAAATCAGTAAAGAGTAATTTTGTCACCTTTTTTCTCTTCAATTGATAATCGTGGGGGCTGGGGTTGTAGCTCAGTGGTAGAGTGCTTGCCTAGCACGTGTGAGGCCCTGGGTTCAATCCTCAGCACCACATAAAAAATAAATAAATGTATTGTGTCCATTTACAACTAAAACTATTTTTAAAATAATAATAATTGTGATTTTTTTTAGTTAAAAAACAAAGATATTTAAGGGCTGGGATTGTGGCTCAGTGGCAGAGCATTTGCCTAGCACATAAGGTACTGGGTTTGATCCTTAGCACCACATAAAAATAAATAAGTAAAATAAAGATATTGTGTCCATCTATAACTAAAAATTAAAATATTTTAAAAAAAAGACATTTATTGTCTGCTTCCCTGGACTCTGTATCCAAGCTCTAAATCAACTCTATGACTTGATCAACTCCTAAAGTACTTTTATATTGGGAAATGAATGCTCTGGGTAATGGACAGGAGTATATTGATACCTTATGTAAATTTATTTATTAGGTTGAATTATCATCATAAAAATAATTCTAGTTTCTCTAGATTTGTGTGTATGGGGGGGGGATAGAACTCAGGGCCTTTTGCATGCGAGGCAAGCACTCTACCAACTGAGCTACATCCCCAGCCCAATGTTTTTTATAAATAAATGAATTTTATTTGTTTGTTTATTTTAATTTGTTGTTGTCGTTGTAGATAGACACAATACCTTCACTTTATTTATTATTTTTATGTGGTGCTGAGAATTGAACCTAGTGCCTCACATGTGCTAGGCCAGCGCTCTATCACTGAGCCACAACCCCAGCCCTATAACTATAATTTCAGTATCACTTTGTTTTCCTGGGTACTGTCCCTATCAGCTAAGTCTTAAAATTTAGGTCCTTAGGAAAACTTCCTCATCTTCATCTCATCCTTTAGAACTTTCAGAGGCCATTTACTATTGTGTACACTCCAAGGAGACCAACAGTTTTAATTGAAATAAACATCAGTGGAGTATGGCAATCACTGGGATGGACTCTGTAGAGTATGCAAATATGAATAAGAGACAGTTCCTGCTCTCCACAGGAGCAATGCTAAAAAAAAAAACTCAATATATTAATTTGTAAGAATCATAAGAACATGACCAGGTGTGATGGCACATACCTGTAATTCCAGTTACACAGGAGGCTGAGGCAGGAGGATCACAAGTTCAAGGCTAGCCTGGGTAACTTAGGGAGACTCTGTTTCAAAGCAATATAAAAAGTGCTGGGGATTTAGCTTAGTGGGATAGTGCTTGCCTATACTCTGGGTTCAACCCAGCAACACACATGCACACACAAATAAATAAAAAATAAAAAAGAATGAGAATATTATAAGAACACTGGGGACTTTTGGAAGGAAACTACATAATTCTCTCTTGGGTTTTGTTCCTGCCTTTCTCTGTCTATGTCATTTCTCGTTCTTTAGTGTACAATAGAGAGCATTTTCCCAGGATTTGCAAGCCAACATATGTTAATGAGGTCTCTGAACACTGTTGCATTGGTTCCCATCATGTATTCCTGGTCCCCTCTTCAGCAGAACTTTATGGTATGTATTAAAAGCAGTTGTTTAATCTGTACGATTTACTTATATTGATATGTGGAAGCTCCTCTTAGGAGAATACTTACCAAAGCTTGAATATACAGCATGGTACATTTTTGTAATTTACTTACTCTAAAAAACAGTAAGTTTTTCTAATGTGTTAGATTTTAGCGCTTTCTAAAATACACTTCTGAATTGATTTTTTTTTCCTTTAAATGAATGAGGTTGGGCAAAACTCCAATTTTCTCTTTCTACTTGGATCCAATTTTGTAACATTATATGCAGTCTAAATCAGATACTTGAGGCTTAAAAGCAGGTTGTCAACCCCCTGCTGATGGAGTAATTCTGTCTGAATCCTCTAAAGGCAGGATAATATGAAAGCAACTGAGATAACAGAGGTGCACATGGTTACACAGTCCTTTCATCCAGGGCTTTATGCTGACTCCTGCCAGGATTATTTATTGTTCTGATGATCAGTCCTCTTTAAATACTGCTATTGCTTATCATCTGTCTGGTGACAGGTAGCCATACTGCTGATCGGAACAGGATATAGGTCTACAGAAAAGAGTAATCTCTTTAAGTAAAACCTCAGAGTAATTATTCTTGGAACTTGGGGATTTAAGAATGACTATGTTGGGGCTGGAATTGCAGTTCAGTGGTAGAGTGTGCTTGCTGTGTAAAGCCTAGGGTTCACTCTCCAGCACCTCCCAACCAAAAAAAAAAAAAAAGAAAAGAAAAGCTATGTGTTCTATATTCTCAGATGAGTATCTTGCCCCACTCCATTCCTCCTCGAGTATTATTTCCTTGATTTTTTTTTTTTTTTTATGGTGCTAGGAATTGAACTCAAGGCCTTGTGTGTGCAAGGCAAGCACTCTACCAACTGAGCTATATCCCCGGGCCTCCTTGAGTATTATTTATCTCCAGAAAATATCCATAGCCTATTCTGTGATTGCCTTTAGGTTCAGATTGAGTATGATAGGCGTGAGTTATCATAATTTTTTATTATTACAGAGTAATTATGCTTCATAGCATATCCCAAAATTTTATGATTGCTCTGGTGCTTGTGTAGTTCTATTGTAAATCATACCTGTGGAGGCCTTCCTTTTTATTTATCTCTCTATTTACTCATGAAAGCCACTAGAATAAAAATATAATAAAGAAAAAAAGAAAACCATTGGAATTGGAGACTTTTGACTGTTTTTTAGGTGACGTTCATAACTATATCACAAAGAAGTGTAGTGGATACAAGGAGAAAATAGATGAAAGTACTGTGAAAAATAAATGGGCTGTCAAATTCTAGGTGTTGGCGGAAATACCATAGTTGATATTAAGGGATATGTTACATAGTCAATATCAACCAGACTGACTTTTATCTCTCTAAGAGTAGTATCACCCTTTCTTTGTGAGATTTTAATTGACCAGTCTTTAAAGTGCAGAAAACTCTATGATTAAAGGAATTTTCAGAAGACTCAGAAACAAACAAACAAACAAAAAAAACTAAGCAAAGATTCCACTAAATAGAAAAGAGGAGATGCATAGTGCCTCGTGGAATGAATTACATCTTGTTTAATTTCAGGTAGAAGATGAGACAGTTTTGTGCAATATCCCCTACATGGGAGATGAAGTGAAAGAAGAAGATGAAACTTTCATTGAAGAGCTGATCAATAACTATGATGGGAAAGTCCATGGTGAAGAAGGTAGTGGTGCTGAGTTCTTTAGGAGAAAACTATTTTTAGAATAGTGCCTTTTCTACTAGGTGCATTGGTACATGCCTGTAATTCCAGTGACTCAGGAGTCTGAGGCACAATGATCACAGGTTCAAGGCCAGCCTCAGCAACTCAGCCAGGCCCTAAGCAATTTAGTAAGACCCTGTCTCAACATAAAAAGGACCTGGGATATGGCTCAATGGTAAGTAAGATGCCCCTGTGTTTAAGCACCAGGACCAAAAAAAAAAAAAAAAAAAAAAAAACACAATTAAATTTTAAAAGGAGATGAGACACAAAAGAATTATTAGTAATCAGTGGCTAGAAAGAAAGTTCATTATACAGATTTCTTAGAAGTCCATCCAAGGCCATTTTGTGCTTCATTTTCCATTCTTTCAGAATGGCAATGAGCAGCCGGATGTGGGGGCGCATGCCTGTAATCCCAGCGGTGCAGGAGTTTGAGGCAGGAGGATTATGAGTTCAAAGCCAGCCTCAGCAAAAGTGAGGCACTAAGCAACTCAGTGTGACCCTGTTTCTAAATAAAATACAAAATAGGGCTGGGGATGTGGCTCAGTGGTCAAGTGCCCCTGAGAATTTAATCCCTGATAACCCCCCCACACACATACACACACAAAAAAGAATGGCAATAAACGTAACTTCTGTTTCATACTACTTTGATCCATGTATCCTCTGAATTTCTACGAAATTGGCTTAAATGTCTTTGGTTTTCTAAAAATAATCGTTTGGACTTGTTTGTAATTCTAGAAAAGGTTGTCAGTATATAAGGTAAGAAGAGGCAGAGAGACTTCCTAGGTGTTTGCCAACCACTAGCCCCACATACTCTTTTGACAGTTGTGGGTACTGGTATAATGCTTTTCAAATACATTGTTTATCCACAGCACCCCCTAGTGTTCAAGGACTTTCTTCCAAGTTGTAGAATAACCCCATAAAGTATGATTTTAGGAAAAACTGCTGTCTTTTGATTTAGAGAAGTTCCTATCCATCTATCCGCAGAAAAACCAAGAGAATTTTCATTTGATTATCTTTTCTCTGTGCTGTGTGTGACTATTGGTATACTCTTTTGAGATTTTGAACCATAAATATTGAATTGACCTTTGACTAAGGAAGTAAAATATCCCAATAAGAATGAAACCTGGAGGGCTGGGATTGTGACTCAGTGGCAGAGTGCTTGCCTAGCATGTATGAGGCACTAGGTTCAATTTTCAGCACTACATATAAATAAATAAAATAAAGGCCCATTGACAACTAAAAAAATTTTAAAAGAAAAAAGAATGAATCCTGGGGGGCTGGGGTTGTGGCTCAGCTTCAGAGCGCTTACCTAGCACGTGTGAGGTCCTGGGTTCGTGGGTTCGGTCCTCAGCATCACATAAAAATCAATAAATAAAAACAAAGGTATTATGTTCAATTATAACTAAAAAATAATTAAAAAAAAAAAAAAGAGTGAAACCTGGGTAGAGGATGTAGCTTAGTGGTCGAGTACTTGCCCACCATGTATAAAGCCCTAGGTTTGATCCCTAGCACTGAAAAAAAAAAAAAAAGAAAGAAAGAAAGAAAGAAAGAAGCTTATAGATGTTTTCCTGCTCACGCAGCTAAACTGTTGCAATTAAGAGTCAGTCAGATGAGCTGGGCACGGTGGTACCCACCTGTAATCCCAGCGGCTTGGGAGGCTGAGGCAGGAGGATCATGAGTTGAAAGCTAACCTCAGCAACAGCAAAGCTCTAAGCAACTCAGTGAGACTCTGTCTCTAAATAAATTACAAAATGGGGCTGAGGATGTGACTCAGTGGTCCAGTGCCCCTGAGTTCAATCCCTGGTACCAAAAAAAAAAAAAAAATGATTGCAGTACCCTGATTGTTCATATGAAACATGAGCCTTAGGAGTGAGTACAAAAAACCTGCCCAGGAGGACGAATGGAATGTGAAACAGCCACTGCTTATCCTTCCAATCTTGTGTTTTAGAGATGATTCCTGGATCTGTCTTGATTAGTGATGCTGTTTTCCTGGAGTTGGTAGATGCCCTGAATCAATATTCAGATGAGGAGGAGGAAGGACACAATGACACCTCAGATGGAAAGCAAGAAGATAGCAAAGAAGATCTGCCAGTAACAAGAAAGAGAAAACGACACGCCATTGAAGGTACATAACATTGCTTCCACATTCCATTTTGAAAATGACAGAGATACAGAAGAAGGGAAGCCTGAAACGGTATATTGCTTATTAAAGATTGTTGGTGCTTCTCTTGATCCATTTAAAAGTTAAATATGGCAGGCTGTTGTGGCATATGCCTATAATCCTAACAACTCAGGAGGCTGAGGCAGGAGGATTGCAAGTTCGAGGCCAACCTCAGCAATTTAGCAAGGCCCTAAGCAACTTAGCAAGACCTTTTCCCAAAAAAATAAAAGGGACTGAAGAGGTCTGGGGTTGTAGCTCAGTGGTAGAGCGCTTGCCTTGCATGTTTGAGGCCCTGGGTTCAATCCTCAGCACCACATAAAAATAAATAAATAAATAAATAAAAAGATATTGTATCCATCTACAACTTAAAACTTTTTTAAAAAGGTGGGGGGACTGAAGATGTGGCTCAGTGATTAAGCATCCCTCGGTTCAATTCCTAGTACTCCCCCCAAAAAAGCTAAACATGATCATTAACCAATAGCTTAAGTTGGCTATAGCCTAGCTGAAGAAGAAAGTAGAATTTACAAATAATCATCATTCATTTCTAAATATGTGAGTAATGTGATTGGAAAACTTAGACAATATAAAGAAGGAAACAAAATGACACTATAATCCTGCTTTGTAGAAATAACCAGATTAATATTTCCTTCTAAACTTAAAAAATGTATTCATGTAGGGCTGGGGTTAATGCTCAGAGGTAGAGTGCTCACCTAGTATGCATAAGGTGCTGGGTTCCATCCTCAGCACAACATATATGTGTCTACCTACAACTAAAAAATGAATATTTTCTTAAAAAAATGTGTTCATGTAAATCAACGTTTATATTATGCCAAATTTGAATGAACTCTATAAAATTTTAACTTTTTTGTTTAATTGATTATACAGCATTTTTCCATGTCACTAATATTTATTTAATCAATCCAATATTTAATCACTTAATTATACTGTATGTTACTTAATTATACTGTATATCTAGGGACATAGTATCTCTCTGCTATAAAATAGTTATAGTATCCATCTTCTTTTTAAGCATTAACATTATTATCATAATTCAGATTCTTCTATTTTCAGGTCTCTTCATGGAGACTCCTTTTTACCTCCAGATTCTAAAAGGGACTGTGGATTTTGTTATCCATATGTAGTCTGTGGTTAAGGTTAACAAACCAGCACTTATCAAAATGCTAAGACAAAGAGGGAAAAGGTCAAACAGCTTTGTTAGCATGCTTTGATAAAAGCACTCAGGAGTTTTTTTGTCATTTCAAATTCAGGCAACAAAAAGAGTTCCAAGAAACAGTTCCCAAATGACATGATCTTCAGTGCCATTGCCTCGATGTTCCCTGAGAATGGCGTCCCAGATGACATGAAGGAGAGGTAGGGAAAGCTGTTCGGCTTAGGCCATACACAGAGTATGGCCATACACAGACAAAATATTTATTCAAGTCTATTTTTTGGTTAATAAAAAGCTTGTTTATGGTAAGTGTATTACAGTTGCCTGCACTTGATGATTTCTTGCTTACTTCTTTTTTTAAAAATACTTTTTTTAGTTGTTGATAAGCCTTTTATTTTATTTATTTATTTATATGTGGTGCTGAGAATCAAACCCAGTGCCTCACACTTTCTAAGCAAGTGCTCTCCCACTGAGCCACAACCCCAACCCTCTTGCTTACTTAAATGCCCTCTTGATATATTAAAAATCACTATGCGGGCTTTTGAGTGAATCTGGGCAAGGAACTTTTACTCTGCCATTTTGGGGAGAGTTACTCCAGCACTATGCTGATCAAATCTTTCCCTCCTCTTACTTTTAGACATATGTCTGGCCCTGTGTAATTATAGTGGTGTACCCACTTAGTTATTCACCATCCCCTCATCCACGAGACCCATAAAACACACAGCCTCCCTTGGCAGACCAGAACTGAGTGACTGTTGATACCCAATCCACATTTTCTCGGTGGAGACATTCCCTTGGAGGAACTCAGAGTTCTCTCTTTTTTCTTAAATAGATATCGCGAACTAACAGAGATGTCAGACCCCAATGCACTTCCTCCTCAGTGCACACCCAACATCGATGGCCCCAATGCCAAGTCTGTGCAGCGGGAGCAATCTCTGCACTCCTTCCACACACTTTTTTGCCGACGCTGCTTTAAATACGACTGCTTCCTTCACCGTGAGTGCGGCTACTGTTTTACATCCTCTCCTCTTTCCCATCCCTGCCACCATTCCCTTCTTTCCGTTTGTTCTGGGTTTGTCATATGTATAAGTTCCCAGCCTCTGATCTGATGAAGGTTTCACAAAAGGACAGTTGTTTTCACTTGTTCAGTTTCGTCTGTCTGATAGAGACAGACGAATCAGCAACCTAATTTTCCCTCAACACCTCTTAACTTGGGAAGAATTGTGTTGATATAGAAAATGGCTAAATTTTGTGTACCTTGATAGGTACAGTTTATATCAAATTCCAACTCCCACAATAGCTCCCTAACTCAGGTTTGTTAGACCACTGGAAACATTATGGTTTTTCTTTTCCAGCTTTTCATGCCACTCCTAATGTATATAAACGCAAGAACAAAGAAATCAAGATTGAACCAGAACCATGTGGCGCAGACTGCTTCCTTTTGCTGGTAGGCTCTTAAGCTGTTCTGGCATTGTTGAGTCTGTTTAAAATCAGGCAGGAAATGGTCCTTAGGCTTTCTGTCTCTGGGAACACAAGCCAAGTGAGGCAGTACACAGCATTCCCAGGATCATAAAACATGGCTTCTGCTCTTTTTTTTTTTTTTTTTAAAGAGAGAGTGAGAGAGGAGAGAGAGAGAGAGAGAATTTTTAATATTTATTTTTTAGTTCTCGGCGGACACAACATCTTTGTTGGTATGTGGTGCTGAGGATCGAACCCGGGCCGCACGCATGCCAGGCGAGCGCGCTACCGCTTGAGCCACATCCCCAGCCCGGCTTCTGCTCTTAAGGAGCTCTCTGGAAACAGTTGTTCTGATAGAGTGAAATTTGAAAAACATTAAAGGCTTACTTGCTCTAAATATCTACTTAGATTTCAGAGTCTAAAATTTATTGTTAGAATTGAAACAAAGAAGTCTGGGTGTGAGGTCAGTATTAGAGCACTTGCCTAGAATAATCAAGGTACTGGGTTTGATCCCCAGCACCACAAATAAAACAGAACAAAAGAGTTAGAGCAAAGAGTAGGGAATGGTTGTATGCACTTTATTTTCTTTTCTGTCTTCCTTTATTTATTTTTAAAATATTTTTAGACACAATACCTTTATTTTATTTATTTATTTTTATGTGGTGCTGAGGATTGAACCGAGTACCTCACATGTGCAAGGCAAGTGCTCTACCTCTGAGTCACAACCCCAGCCCTTGGCCACATTTCTTGATGGGAGATGCAAGGTCTCCTTGGAGAAGGGCATGTGAGGTGGGAGGTATTGTTACAGCCATCTGTGGAAAGCACAGTTTACCTAGCATGATTGTTTATAGTCTGTCTGTCCTCTCCCTGGATCCCACTAGAATACAGGAGGAATTCATAAGGGCAGACATCTCTGTCCTGCCCATTGATCTATCCCGAATTTCTAACATTAGTGTCTGGCATGTAAGAGCTGCTCAACAAATATTTATTGAGTGAACTAATAAATGAAGAGAAACAGAAATGAATGGAACTTAACTATACTTTTGATCCTCCTGATTCAGCCTCCCAAGTAGCTGGGATTACAGGTGTGTCCCACTGTGCCCAGATTGGAATATTTTTATTTATTTTATTTTATTTTGTATTTTTGGAATTTTAAAAAATGTAACACAAAGGAAAGAAAGTCTAGCTCTGTGGTTTGTAGGGTATGTGGAATCTGCACTGGTGGGTTGACCTAGGACTGCTCTCTCCATCTGTAATCCCAGCAGTTCAGGAGGGGTCTGGATGTCGGACAGAGGGGACTGTTACACTATCTTTCTACTTTTTTTTTTTCAGTTGTAGATGGATACAATACCTTTGTTTTATTTATTTATTTTTTATGTGGCATTGAGGATCGAACCCAGTGCCTCACACGTGCTAGGCAAGCGCTCCTCTACTGCACTACACCACTGTGCTACAACCCCAGCCCCTTCTGTCTTCCTTTAAATGCATGTAACCATAGAGGGAAGAACACATGAAGGCACTGATGTCTTACTGTATCAACCAGATGGACCCTCTGTGATAGACAGACTTTATGTGACTGTGTAAATTGTCCTGCTTATCTGGGGGAAGGCAGTATACTGAAAACCAGAAGAAAATAGATCAGTTGAATTTTCTTAAGTTTTTGACTTTCTACACAATAGGTTGAACTAGGTACTATTTGTTATTTATCAGAAAAATACACCATACGTGTAATATCAAAAGAATAAATCAATTTTATCTTATTTATTTTTTTCCCTAATATGTATTGACTCCTTTCTATGTGCAAAGTACCATGCTAAGCCCCTAACATACATTTGTCTTACTTTTAACCTTACAACAGTTCTCTGAGGTGGAAGGGACTATGGATTATAGAAGTTACATATTATGCCCAGAGTTTGTTAGTAAGTCAATCATGTGGCAGCAATAAGACTCAAGCCCTGGTCTGACTCACACTCCATCCTTTTTAAATTACTCCATGCTTTTTTTTCTATTTTTATGTGGTGGTAAGGATCAAACCCAGTGCCTCACACGTGCTAGGCAAGTGCTCGACCACTGAGCTACAGCCTCAGCCCCACTCCATGCTTTTTTTATTATACTATGTTACATGAACTTGCCAACATTTATGTAACCTGAAAGGGCATTGTCCTTCTCTCAGTTGTCACTCTGGAAACCTGTACATGTATTATAAAGATGTTACAGTAGCCAGAGTGTATGTACGTGCGTATGTGTGTTATGTGTATAACTTACAGATATACATAATATGCACAGCTTTTCTTTTATTACTTTTTAGATATGAGTACATATTTAAATATAGTGCAGCACTAGTTTTCCTCAGCTTGTGTTTTTTCTGAAGAATAATGTCTTTAATTACAACAAGATGACTAGCCATGCCAGAGCAATGCCTCCAAAAATTAGCTAGAAACTGAGTTGCTCCTCTCCACAGAAATCTTTAGTAAAAAGCAAAGATTTATTCAGTGAAGAGAAACCAGAGAATTTCCCAACTTTTATAGCACTTTTTTTAAATTAAATAACTTAATTATTCTAATTTGTTATACAAGATGGCAGAATGCAATTCATTTCATATTACACATACAGAGCCCAATTTTCAAGGCACTGATTGTACACAAAGTATTTTCACACCATTCGTGTCTTATACATGTACTTAGGATAATGAAGTCTAACTCATTCCACCATCATTCCTACCCCCTTGTCCCCCCCTTCCCCTCCCTCCCCTTTGCCCTATGTAAAGTTCCTCCATTTCTCCCATGCTCCCCGCCCCATCACCATTATGAGTCAGCATCCTCATATCAAAGAAAACATTCAGCCTTTGGTTTTTTGGGATTGGCTTACTTCACTTAGCATTATATTCTCCAACTCCATCCATTTAACTGCAAATGCCATGATTTTATTCTCTTTTAATGCTGAGTAGTGTTCCATTGTGTATATACACCAGTTTCCCCATCCATTCATCTACTGATGGACATCTGGGTTGGTTCCACAATTTAGCTATTGTGAATTGTGCTGCTATAAACATTGATGTGGCTGTGTTCCTCTAATATGCTGTTTTTAAGTCCTTTGGGTATAAACCACGGAGTGGGATAGCTGGGTCAAATGGTGGTTCCATTCCAAGTTTTCTTAGGCATCTCCATACTGCTTTCCAGATTGGCTGCACCAATTTGTAGTCTCACCAGCAATAGCATTTTCAATAGTACAAAGAAGTCGAAAGATGTCTTCTTCCTTTATTTGAGATATGTTTTCCATATTTACCTTATTTATATATTTGGGGTTTTATTTTGTTTTGTTTTTGTTTGGAGGTGGTGATACTGGGGGGAACCCAGGGCCTTGTACATGGTTGGCATGTGCTCTGCCACTGAGCTACACCCCCAGCCCCATCCATTTATTTGTGTTTGTGTACTTTTGCTGAATCATTTGAAAACAATATTGTGATGTTTCTTTGTTAAATATTTCCAAATGCATCTCCTAAAAATAAAGACATTCTCTTACATAATCATGCTATTACAGTTAAGATTAGTAAGAATTTTATAATATCAACTATTATGCAGTCTATTTTCATTTTTTCAACTATTGCTGTTTGGGTTTTTATTTTCAAACTAGAACATCACATATAGTTATTATGTATTTCTAGTGTTGTTTTTTGTTATTGTTTTGTTTTTTTGATACCAGGGATTGAACCCAGGGACGCTTAACCACTGAGTAACATCCCCAGGCCTTTTTATTTTTTTATTTTGAGACAGGGTCTCGCTAAGTTGCTGAGGCTGGCCTCAAACTTGTGATCCTCCTGCCTCAGCCTCCTGAGTTGCTGGGATTACAGGTATGTGCCACCCTGCCCGGCTGTATTTTTGTTCTTGATCTCAAATAATTCCACCACTTTTTTTTTTCTTTTTGAAAGTTTCAGTTTGATTGTCTTGTAGGATGACTCACATTCTAGATTTGTCTGTTATTTTCTCAGAGTGTGACTTAACTGTTCCTCTGAAGGCTTGATTTTATTTGTTTAACCATTTTGATAAAAAAATACTTTATAAATGGGGGCTGGGGATGTAACTCATATGTGAGGCCCTGGAGGCCCTGGGTTCAATCCCCAGTGCCATAAAAATAATAATAATAATAATAATAATTCTGAGCATTTCAAATTGTAGCATAGATATGTGCTATCTGATTCAACCAATCTCAAAATATCTTTCTTTGAATTTCCTTTAGGACCTACATATATTATTCCAAATATCCTTCGTGATGATTAACCTTTATCCTTTACAACTGTGTTTAGTTTTTAGAAAAAACTAGAAGTCTTTGGAAAACAAACCTAATTAGAAATGATCAAGCTGAATTATTTGGTCTAAAAAAAAGCATAATGAAGAGTAGTGGAACAGTATTATGAATTTCAATGCAGCTTAGGGGCTTTCAAAATTAAGTAGTAATAGTGTACAACTTGAAGGATTACACATTTATTATTGAAACAGAAGCAGTGTGTAGATTGTAAATAGCAGTGGCATGGTACCTACTCTGACTCTTGTACCTACTTTGGAGCAATAATCTGTATATTTTCAAGCAGGTATCTTTTCCTCTCTGAACCTCATTTCCTCATCAGGAGAATGTGATCTCAAATTCCAAACATGTGAATTAATTTCAGATATAACTTTCTGGAAAGTTGAAGATGCATAGATACATAGGTTACATCTTTTTTTAAGATTATAGGACAACCCTTTTGTGAAAAGGCTTAAGTTTGTAAGTCTTAAAATGTTTGTTAAGCCGCTAGCTGTCCCTTTATAATATGATCACACTTATATGGTACAGATGAAGAAAAGGACAGTAACATTGCGTAGATGTTGATGGAGATAAAGGTTTATATAATGGATGGCATCAATATAGTGAATCTGGGCCTGTTCCTATTTCATACCTGTAATGCATCCGCTACAGGAAGGAGCAAAAGAGTATGCGATGCTCCATAATCCTCGCTCCAAGTGCTCTGGGCGTCGGCGGCGAAGGCACCATGTGGTCAGTGCTTCCTGCTCCAACACTTCAGCCTCAGCTGTGGCTGAGACTAAAGAAGGGGACAGTGACAGGGACACAGGCAATGACTGGGCCTCCAGTTCATCAGGTACAGTGAAAAAAAATGAAGATTTTTTTCTTTACATTGCAATGACTCTGGTAAACCCAGGATTACTGCCTGAATTTTTTTTTTTTTTTTTGGAGGGAGATTGGCACTAGTGATTGAACCCAAGGAATGAACCACATCCCCAATCTGTTTTTTGTTTTTGTTTTAGTTTTAGTTTTTTTTTCTTTTTCTTTTTTTCCTTTTCTTTTCTTTTTAATAATTATTTTTTTATTTGTAGTTGGACACAATACCTTTATTTTATTCATTTTTATATGGTCCTGAGGATCGAACCCAGGGTCTCACACATGCTAGGCGATCACTCTACCATTGAGCCACAAGCCCAGCCCATCCCCAACCTGTTTTATATTTTTATTTTTGAGACAGGGTCTCACTAAGTTGCCAAGGCTGGCAACTTAGACTCAAAAAAGAGACTCTTCAGCCCCAGTCCACTCCACAGGCTCTGAGGCTGGCTTTGAATTTGTGGTACTCATGCCTCAGCCTCTGGAATGGCTAGAATTACACATACATGTCACCATACTTGGCCACTGCCTTCCTCTTAAAACTTCTTTGAGGTTTTGTGTTTTGGTTTGTATTTGGTGCTGGGAATCAAAGCCGGGGTCTGGCATGTGCCAGGCAAGCACTTCACCACTGAGCTATGTCCCAACCCTGACTCTTAATATCTCTACTTTTTAAAAATTGTTAATTATCTCCATAGTATACCAGAAAGCAGTGGAGATGGGGAATATTTTCATCCTTAACATTTCTGCCTTTTAAAGTACAACAAAGTACTTCTGAGTTTGTGACAAGTTTCTAATGACAACTGCATTCCACTTCTGTTTCTCTTTCTTCCTTGCTTAGAGGCTAACTCTCGCTGTCAGACCCCCACAAAACAGAAGGCCAGTCCAGCCCCACCTCAGCTCTGTGTAGTGGAAGCCCCCTCGGAGCCTGTGGAGTGGACTGGGGCTGAAGAGTCTCTTTTTCGAGTCTTCCATGGTACCTACTTCAACAACTTCTGTTCAATAGCCAGGCTTCTGGGGACGAAGACATGCAAGCAGGTACCGCCTGAGAGTAGCAGAACAAATATGGGTCCTCCTTTCATCCATTGCTTTGTTGTTTTTTTGCCACCTGATATCACGTGTCTGGAGAGAAATTGTCTTAGGTTCAGTCTCTTGTGAGCCAATGCTTCTGGGTCATGAAGTAGGTTCCCAAATTTGGGTCCTTCTGTAAATACCAGGCCTAACAATGCTTAGGGATCTATTCTCCTCTTTGCCAAATTCTTCTTTCTATGTCTAGCCACTATGTAAATCTTCTGGGTGGTCTGACTTCCTTTAAGCTGCTTTTAGTGATTCCCAACCACCTTTCTAAACATGTACCCCATACCCAGAGGGAACTTCTGGTCTTCTGTGTGTGTTCTTAGCAGCACATTTCGGCTGCTAGGAACTCCACTGCCATTCCCTCCCTCCCCTCATCCTTTATTCTCCAGATTTTTAAATTACCAGCTCCAATAACTGGGCCTTGACCTCAGCCTTCTCACTCATGCCATCATTGGAAAGGCAGTTGTTACAGCCACTAATGCACTGAAAGCAGGAAAAGACTGTGGTGAGAAGACAGTGAAGAATAGAGACGGGAGTCAGGTGTTCAGACCAGTCTTTCAAGCAGTGCTGGATCTCTGTTCACATGGCTCCCTAACTTCTGGAGGTGTCTTGTGGTCTCTTCTTCACACCTCTTTTAGTTAGAACAGTTAACATAATCATGGGTTTAAGTACCCTGTTGTTTTCATTTTGGAGCTCATCCCTATTTCCTTCAGGCAAAAAAATTTTGTGTATATTTTTTTTTAAAGAGAGAGAGAGAGAGAGAATTTTTAATATTTATTTTTTAGTTCTCGGCGGACACAACATCTTTGTTGGTATGTGGTGCTGAGGATCGAACCCGGGCCGCACGCATGCCAGGCGAGCGCGCTACCGCTTGAGCCACATCCCCAGCCCAAATTTTGTGTATTTTATGGACAATATTTACAGTTTCGCAGAATCCCATGTAGCCAAGAAAAAGAAGAAGAAAAAAGCTAAAAATGAGTGATATCAGGGAGAAAGGTTAAAGGAGAACCATCCTTCCTCAGACACTGCCCTGCTGAAATAGTCAAGGCTCTGGCATCTTTCTGCCAACAGAGGGAGCTAGTGTTAAGCCCAGTCCAAGGGCACCCATCAGGCCTTACACTCAGTTACACAATGCACACAGGCAGCTGTCCTTCCTTTCCTAAAAGAGGTAGACATGCATGGTAAGGAGCATGGTGGCTTGGTGGAAAGAATGGGGATGAAAGCTGTTGATCATGGAAGGCATTACTGTGCTCAGTCTATCTCCCTTCCTGAGTTAGGGTGAGTCGTATAGAGTTAACTTCAGAGCCAGGACCCCACATCCAATGGGACTCTTGTCTATCCCTGACTGAAAAGATGCCTAATCATCTGTCTGTAAATTCTCGAGAACTCTCACAAGCCCAACATGTTACTGAACACTTACCTGACCACCTAGCTCCAAAAGGTGTAACGAGCCCTGCCGGATTTCTCTTCCAGGTCTTTCAGTTTGCAGTGAAAGAATCGCTTATCCTGAAGCTTCCAACAGATGAGCTCATGAACCCCTCACAGAAGAAGAAAAGAAAGCACAGGCAAGGGTTGGACGAAGAACCTTTTATGGGAAGGCTGTTCTGTGTGCTCTGACCTCCCATTGGGCTTCCCACCTGCCTCCCTCTAGGCCACTGAACAGGGCTGAGTGAGCCCATCTGCTCACCATCACATGGCTGAGGGCCAGAATTCTCAGTGCCACCTGAGTGCCTGTGCCTGGGATGGGTCCTGTCCCCTGCCCCTACATGCTGCAGACTGGACCTGAGATAGCTCTCTGGTTTTCCATTTAAACTTCTGGCCAATAGGCCCATGGCTTTACCCTGAGGCCATTTCTCCTTGTTGGGCCATTAGTTACCACCTTCCTTATTTCTCAATTCTGATCAGAGTTTATTCCTTTTCTTTGTTTTTAGCACATGTTGTTTATCTAATAATACTGTCATGCAGACAATCTTTATTTAGGGTAGAAATTTGTTTTTGTTTTATTCAGCATTCTACCTAGCTCAGTAACCTAACAACTATCACTGAAAGAAGGAGCTGATGCCAGTTCTAGATACTGAAGCCCCTGTGACTCCTCCCTTTCCATTCCTTCACTCAAGAGAAGATTCCTGAAAGGCTTTTTCACCTCTTGTCTTAGAACTCCCCTACATCTCCTCTTCCACAAAGCAAGGGAAAGAGAAAGTGGAGAGAGAGGAACAGTAACATTATAATAGATATATACACTTGAGTTTTTGTTTTTTTCTTTTATAAGTTTGTTTGGGAGAGATTTAAGTCTTGCAGCATAGTCCAGCTGGATTTAAGATGGGTCCTAGCTTCTGTGTACCAATATAGAGGGCCTCCTGTTAAGGGATTTTGGAAGGATATTCCACAATTATCAGAGCCCTTTAGAGCAGGTCACTCGGTCATTTGCCTGCAACAGCAGAGCTCCCAAGATCTGTGACCCAGAACCATCTCTTCTCTTTCAGGTTGTGGGCCGCACACTGCAGGAAAATTCAGCTGAAGAAAGGTAAGTTCCAGGCTGGAGGCATAGCTCAATGGTAGATAGAACACATGCTTAGCATGGAGAAGCCCTGGGTTCCATCCCCAGCATTGGGGGAGGGGGTGAGAAATGTTAGTTCCCCTGGGCGGTCTTCAGCAGTTCAGCCTGTGGCCATCACTCTGCCCCACCTACAGCTGCACTTGTTGACCCTGGCTGCTTCCGCAGATTGCAGATTTCTGTGCAGAGCTAAGAACAGCTGAGCTTCTTACTGCAGCTAAGCAGACCTTTTATGAAGTACAGTTAAAGGCCTTGTGGTCTCTGAGTTTCCTAGAGTGACATTTGCCAGGTTCCAGTCCTTTTTTAATGTTCAGAGTAGCTGCCCTGCTATCTTAGACCATCTCCACACCCTGCCCACAAAACAGGTCACCCCGCTATAGCTCGTGCACTATGGTCATCTGTATTATCTTTCCACTCCAGGTGCTGTGTGTGTGTGTGCAAGGTGATGGTTGAAACAAACCTGCTTTGACTCAGGGCAGTGGGAGGGGAGGGCAGCAAGGGAACCGAGTCACAGGAGAGTCCTGTTTGATTCTTCTCTTTTCTAGATAACTCTTCCACACAAGTATACAACTATCAGCCCTGCGACCACCCAGATCGTCCCTGTGACAGCACTTGCCCCTGCATCATGACTCAGAATTTCTGTGAGAAGTTCTGCCAGTGCAACCCAGACTGTAAGAGCACTGTGCTTTCTGTTAGAGTCCACCAGAATGGCTGGCTTCAGAGTGCCCAGGATCCCTTCCTCTTCCACCCTTTGCTGCCTTCTGGAATTCCCTTTGCTGTGCCTTAGACATTCTAGAGGGAAAGTAAGATGCTAGAGATCTGGAAAAGGATTTTTTTTTAAGAGATAGGGACTTGGGGCTAGGAATATAGCTTAGTGGTATAGTACTTGCCTGGCACTTGCAAAGCCCTGGGTTTCATCCCTAGCACCCACCTCTTTGAAAAGAGAGACAGGTTTCGTTATATTGTTCAGGCTGGTGAAGAACTCCAAGAGTCAAGCAACCCTCCTGCCTCAGCTTCCCAAGTAGTTGGGACTACAGGCCATACCATTGTTCCTACCTGAGAAGGCTATTTTGAAAAGCCCTTAGGATCTTGATTCCAAAAGCAGCAAATAGGAAGAGGAATGCCATCCCAACTTTCCCTTCCAAGAGAGAAGTAAAAAAGGAATCTTTTTCCTCAAGGTTCAGCAAAACAGTCTCTTTTTAAAAATATTGTCTTTAAAATGTTTTATCCAGGGGCTGTGGTACATGCGTATAATCCCAGCATTTGGGAAGCTGAGACAGAAAGATCTCTTGAGCCCAGGAGTTCGAGGTCTGCCTGGACAAATAGCAAGACCTTGTCTGAAAAAAAAAAATTTTTATTAAAAAATTTATAGGTCACAATTCTATCTATGTCTATTTTCATTTACTAGCTGGAGTTTTAATATCATGTAGGAGATACAGGCCTGGACATCAGCAAAGGCTAAAAGTGGTTCTTTCACGTCTTATCCTGCCATGCCCTTGCTTAGGTGGGGCTGAGCAGTTGGTAGCAGCCCCTAACTTGCAGAAGGGCTTGCCCCCAGGCAGTTGTGCTATAACTATTTCCTAACAAAGAGAAGATACTGATCTAGCCACAGCAGAAAGATGTTGATGCTGGGGAGGGCTGTGGGTGGAGGAGGATGGTGTAGAACGGATGCATTCTGTTCTCAAAATGATGCTTGTTTTGATGATGAGAATTTACCAGTGAAAAGAACTGATTTCATTTTCTCTGAGTTCTCTTCACCTTCCTTCCAAATTCTGCCTTCAGGGATGGGGGTAGGGATAGGGTGGGGACCACTGTTGGAAGATACTTCTCAGTGGTTACACCTGCTTTTTTTGACTCTCAGGCTTTAGTGTTGGGAGGCACTTTGTTTTCTAAGGAAAATACTCCAGTGTATGATCACAGGGAAGGAACCTTCTGTCCTGTTTCACCAAACACTCTTGAACACATGTGCTTCTCTGCTGTCCCTGAGTTCAACCAATGCTCCAACATTGACCTGCTCTTCTCTCTAGGTCAGAATCGTTTCCCAGGCTGTCGCTGTAAGACCCAGTGCAATACCAAGCAGTGTCCTTGCTATCTGGCAGTTCGAGAGTGTGATCCTGACCTGTGCCTCACCTGTGGGGCCTCAGAGCACTGGGACTGCAAGGTGGTCTCCTGCAAGAACTGCAGCATCCAGCGTGGCCTCAAGAAGGTGAGGCCTTTTTGCAGATCGAGATAATTGAGTAGGAGAGACACAACAGTCTTAGACTTTCTCTTTCCCTAACTCCTTAGAGAGTGCTTGATAAGTCCTAATGGACACACATTGCCAAATTAATAAAGTTTCTGTTCTAATAAAGAGTCAGAAAAGTGACCCCTCAAACAAAGGCAAATGTGTCATTAATGTTGTCCTTTTTTTTTTCTTTTTCTTTTTTCCTTTTGTGGTACTGGGGATCAAACCCAGGACCCTGCACATGCTAGGCAAATGGTCTAATGCTAAGCTATGTCCCTAGCCCTCATGTTATCCATTTTGACTTCCCATGAATCGGTGAATACCCATGGACTCAAGCCCAGGAGATCCCCAGGAGAGAGGAAGATGAGTCCTGTTTCCTTCCACCACCTCTCCTCCTTACTTCTCCCCCACCAGAACAGAATAGCTTGGACCATTTTTCTGTTCTCAGATCCTCTTCACGGTTGCTAGTTCTTTCCACTGGCCCTCATAACACACGTGCACATTCAGCATGCTCATCTACTTGCTCACACATGCCCTGTCATCTGAGTTTTGACTCCCTCTCCTCAGCATCTGCTGCTGGCTCCCTCTGATGTGGCCGGATGGGGCACCTTCATTAAGGAGTCTGTGCAGAAGAACGAATTCATTTCTGAATATTGCGGTGAGGTGAGTGCTATGGGTTTGGCCCACGTCCTTGCTGGGGAGATGCTGATGAGAAACTCTGATTTTCTGTGGGCCAACCTTCTGTGAATTCATCTCTAAATAACTCAGCCGAGTTCTCATGTGGCCTCTCGGGGGATCCCACAGAACTGTTTGCAGTCCTGAAACAAACCACTGTTCTTCAGTTTTTTGTCATCTCAGGCCACATGAGGGAGTAGGGGCAGAGAAGGGCTTTCTTTGGCCTGAATGCTGTTCAGCCTGAGTGGCAGTGGGAACAACATGGCCTGGGTACCCTGTCCTACAATTCTCATGATCCTTGGCACCTATAGGTGACACTGCCTTTTCTCAGCCCTTTCTGAGGGCAGGGTACCATGCCTGAGCAGACAGCCTGACACCCTATTTGTTTCTTTTCTGTTTGTCCAGCTTATCTCTCAGGATGAGGCTGATCGACGAGGGAAAGTCTATGACAAATACATGTCCAGCTTCCTCTTCAACCTCAACAATGGTATACTACTTGGTATCTTTTTTGTCCTCCCAAGGTGGTTTTATGCAGGTCTTTCTTTTGGAGGAGGGCATTAGGTATTGAACCCAGAGGTGCTTTACCACTGAGCTGCATTCCCAGACCTTTTTTTTTTTTTTTCCCCAGACCTTTTTATTTTTTATTTTAAGACAGGGTCTCACTAATTTGCTAGGTTGCTGAGGCTGGCCTCAACCTTGCAATCCTTCGGTCTCAGCCTTCTGAGCCACTGGGATTACAGGTGTGTTCCATTATGCCTGGCTTCTGCAAGTCTTCCTACCAAGTTGTCTGTGCTGTAGTCCAAGTTCAGATCACCTCCAACAGATGCAATAGAGCCTGGTCAAACTCAAGAGACCCTGCAGGCTATGGTTCACTTGATTTGGGAGGATCTCCATTTTGGGGTTCTTTGGAATAGGAACATTGAGCACTCACACCTCCGAAACCTCCCTACCCACCATGGCACTATGGCATATACCTGTAATCCCAGCTTCATAGGAGGCTGAGGCAGGAGGATCACAAGTTGAGGCTAGCCTGGGCAACTTAGTAAGGTCTGTCTCAAAATTTAAAAAGAGCTGGGGATATAGTTCAGTGATTTCCTAGCATGTACAAGGCCCTGGGTTTAATCCCAGTACCAAAAGACCAAAAACAAAACAACAACAACAACAAAAAAAAAACTTCCCTACCAAATAGATGGATGAGAAGACATTAGTAATTCAAACCAAGATGGGGAACCTAAAGAGAGAGTGCCCACATGAAGCAGAATTTTCAGATTTTGGTGCTTTACACATATCCTATTACCACACCAGGCTTCAAATTTCTGTTGCACTAAATTGTTTCTGTTACCAGTTAGTTAACTGATTTTAAATTCAGGCTAAAGAAGTATGGAGTTTCCTGGTGCCCTCAAGGTCTTCTTTGATTTATATCATACAGATTTTGTAGTGGATGCAACCCGGAAAGGAAACAAAATTCGATTTGCAAACCATTCGGTGAACCCCAACTGCTATGCTAAAGGTGAGTCCTCAGTGACCTTGGAGGTGGGGTCAGGGTGGACACTTTGTTTACTATGATTTATATTTATGTTCAGTAGTCATAGCTACTTTTTGGTCTAAAGATAATCATGATTAATATCTGGTATCATTTTAGGTCCCCTTCTCTCTCCTCTTCCTTCCTCCCTTCCTCTGCCTCATCTTCTCCCTCCCTCTGTCCCATCTTCTCCCTTTCTGTATTATAATCTTTTTACACTGACTATAAAAAACACTTCCCACAAACGTGATTTATAGGTAATTCTTATGAAGGCCTGGTTCATCCCCAGGGCTAAAAAAAAAAGGCTGAGTACAGTGGTACACATCTGTAATCCCAGCCACTTGGGAGGCCAAGGCAGGAGGATCACAAGTTCAAAGCCAGCCTCAGCAAGTTAGTGAGACCCTGTCACTAAATAAAAAATAAAAAGGATTGGGATGTGGCTCAGTAGTTGAGAACTGGGTTCAATCTCTGGAACTAAAAACAAAGGTAATTCTTTCCATGTATCACTAGCCAGAATAATAGCTCCAAAAGCATAGAGAATGAACTACTTTCATTGACTACTTGTTAATTCCATTTGATTCCACTGAGAATGTAGAGAAAATTAACCCAGAATCCTCCTGAATATTTACTTGCATTGATTAGAAACCTAGCCTTGGGTTTCTCCTATTTGCAGTGGTCATGGTGAATGGAGATCATCGGATTGGGATCTTTGCCAAGAGGGCAATTCAGGCTGGTGAAGAGCTCTTCTTTGATTATAGGTAAGAAGGTCAGCAGTGATCCTTGGGAGATGGCCCTGGAGGCAGAAGAGGTGGCTGTGGGAATTGATTTGGGGGGCTTACTATGGGTACAACAGATGAAGGAGAGGGTCTGAACACCTCAGAAAAATATTGTTGAAAACTGCTATTAGGAAGCAGGAGGGGAAGTGAAACGGGAGGGGACCCCATCTTATAAATCATTTTTTCTTTTCTCCTTTCTACTCTGGGACAGGTACAGTCAAGCAGATGCCCTCAAGTACGTGGGGATAGAGAGGGAGACCGACGTCCTTTAGCCTTGCTGGCGCTGTGGTAGCAGCACTGTCTTTGCTTTCATGCACACACCACTGCTGCTTGAGTTCCTGCACTGTGTGTCTTCCACGCCGAGAAACCCCACCCACTCCCTCTGTAGCGAGGCCTCAGCTGTGTCCCACAGGCACAAAACCATCTCAGTGAGACGGGAGCCAGGCAGCTAGGGCTTGGTCTCCTAGGAGAGAGTTGCAGAAGTGGGAGGCTGCTTCTCAGGCCTCAAAGGAGGGCACGGGCCAGGGCAAATGACTGCTTGATTTTTCCTCAGCTTCCCAAGCTGCAGGCCTCAGGAATCAACTTAGGCAGTTCTGAACAGGCTCTGTCTTTTAGCTTTCCCAGCCAATGGTCCTTATGAAATTGGGTGCCAGGCATAGCTGAGTGAAATCTGGTCTCTGGAGCCTACAAGTGCTCTGGGTTAGAGGTGAGCCTGGCAGGCAGCACACACTGAATTCAGAGGGAGATGGGTCACTTTCCTACCTCTTTCCTCTGGCAGGGTCCAAACCAAAAGGGTGTGGGTTCTAAGCACAGGGATTCAAGGCTAGAAGAGGGAAAGCTAAGTGCCACCCTCCCATGGTCAAGGGGAGAGCCAGCTTGATGACAGCAGTTAAATTGCCAAGTGTGGTCCAACAGACTTTGAGAAAGCCTTCCTTGTATACTCTGGAGGTGAATGGGTAACTGTTTTCAGATTCCTGGGAGCAGGTGCCAGTATTCCTTCCAGAATTCTAGCTCAGCAACTGCAGGCAGGCATTGTGCTGCTACTGACCAAACGTGGGAGGCATGTCTGGCAAGAGAGAGCACTCTGGTCTGCTGGATCTGTAGTTCTTTTTAGGCCTCTGTGTTCAGAGAGGCCAGAGTTGCTTGTCTCCTCAGGGTAGAGGGGCCCAAGTAGATAGACTAGAGGGAAAGGTTGTTGGTGTGATTTACTTCCTGTCTGTGGCACCTGCTGTTTAGAAAAGTGGGCTGGCAGTATGTGTTTGCGGGTGGGTGAGGGGCACAATTGCACATGTAGGATGGCAGCACAGAGCAGGGCAGACTGGCAGAGGGTATTGCAGTGTTGAGAAGAAGCAGGCAGACCACCTGTCCCAGTCTATGGTGTCATTCTCTCTGGGATTCATGCAGAGCAAAGCACTTTATTTCTTTAGAAGTTCTGTAGATTGGGGTGGAGTTTAAGCCAAGGCCTCTGGAGTCCATGCCCAAATCCCACTTCTCAAGAGAGAGGAAGAAAGGGGTAGAAGAATCTCCAGTCTGTCTTATTTTTTAGGAGAGGCAGGAGGAGCTGACGTGGCACAGAAAATTTATTAAACTGGAGCTAGCAAGAACTGCCCCATGTCTGTGGCTGGCGTGTTGAGCTGGCTGAGCTTTGTGCTGGGTAGAAAGGACTCAGGTGGGCAGGTACAGACTGGCCTAGGGAGTGTTGGGATGGGGAGCGGGCATCCCCTCTTCTTCCTGGGGAATCCAAGCCACTCTTCCCTGTGTGTGCTGCCCACTACCTTACTCCCATCCCAGTAGTTGTCCCGTGGAAGAAGTGGGGCTGTCTCTGGCCAAATTGCCTCTTAGGGATTTGTGTAGAATGTGCATACATACACACACACACACACACACACACACACACTCACTCACACTTACATAATCTCACCGCAATGGTGGGCACTGCACTCAGCACACACCCAGCCAGCTCCCAACGGCAGCCTCTCCCGCCTGGTTGGGGCAGCCCTCACCATGATTCCGAAGTGTACACCTGCTGTGGTTTGTTGTAGTCATTGTATCGGGGATACCCTCAAGCTGAATTACTCATTATTGGGGAAAACCAGAGACATATAAAGAAGGAGTCAGGTCTGTTTGAAATGTCAGGGGCTGGTGGTAAGGAATAGGTGACAAAAATTTATTTCCAGACTTTGAGTTAGACTGACCCCCACCTTTCCCTCAGCAAGCAGAAGCACTGGTCAATCCCCTTCTTCCCCAGCTGCAGACCACTAATACTTATATTCCTCCAGCATTCCCATCCTTTGTCCCTGCTGTCCCCTACCTTTAATGACGGGTCTCAGCTTCTCCCCCCCCCACACCTAAGAATTGACTGTGCAAGGTGATGGGACTTGGGGGAAGGCTGGTGTACATGTGGCTTTATTGCCAGTGAATTTCACGCACTTTAAAGTCCTGTGGCTTGTGACCTCTTATCTAATAAAGTGTTAGTACCATGTTGGCAAGTTGTATAGTGTGTTCTTTTTGACTTGGAAGGACCCAGGGATGGTGGGCTTCAGCATTCTGATCCCCAGTATCCACAGAGATCAAAGGGGGAAAGTGGGTGGTCGTCATGCAAGAGCCAGTCAGGCCCCTGGCAGGTGGTGCAAAGATTCTGAGAACTCTGCCTAAAAATTCCTGAGCCCTCAGATTAGTTCCTTACAATCACCCCATTTATCCCCTAACCACGACGACAGCCACCACACACACACACACTGGGGCTCTGCCACTCTGCTTTATTGGACTGGCACGTAGTCAAGGGCACAGCTGGCTCGGCCCTGCTTCAGAGTGGAGGCCAGAGAGCGGCCTGTGAGTGACCAGCCGCACTCATGAGACATCTGACACAGGAGACGCTCACTACGAACTGTGGGCACAGCACAGCACAGAACAGGACAGCCGACTGAATTTTTCTTTTATATATAAACAGATAATTTAAAAAATTAGAATAATATAGAGTTCCTCTAGAGAGAGACTTTGCAACAAAAAATATATATAAAGAATATGACCTCCTGGGCAAACAAAGAAGCATCTCTGAGCGAAGGAAAGAGGGCTCCTCATGCATTGGAGAGGGGACCGAGCCGTGAACAGGCACCAAGGCTATTGCATATCTTGGAAAAGGATAGAAAAGCAGAGAACTGGGTAGGCAGGGTGTCTGCATTATTTTCTCTACATTGACTGCAAGGGTTTTTATGGCTTTGGCTAAAGCATGTGAAGCAGCGGAGGTACTAAGGTGCTAAACTGAGGCCTCTTGGTCTCTGTGTAAAAACAAAAAGAGGGGTGGAGGACAGCAGTGAAGCCCTCCTCACACCCAGCTGAGAGGAAGCAGATGGAAGACTTTCTGCAGGGCAGGGGGGAGGCTGGGGGATGTTGTAGCAGCCTCCTCCCCCCCCCCCCGCCCCGTGCCCTGTGCAGCCCTGTGATTCTACACATCTGTCCCTGCTGATAATATACATGGATGGGAGGCCGTTAATCTCCCCTACACTCTGTTGTTAATCCCTGGCAAGGGCTGGGACAGAAATGGCAGGAAGGGCCTATCTCAACCCTATGAGGCTTCTCTTTTGGAGCAAGCAAACACCAGGGACCTGGGGAAACAGATGAGCAGGGCATTGGTTTAGGCAGTGAGGCTTGACCACTCCCTTTGGTCCCATATGTAGCTCTGCCCACCAAACTTGGCAGGAGGGGTATCCTCTGGATGAGCAGAGCCAGCTAAGAGGAGCCAAATGTCCCTGATAGGGTGGGGGAGAGACAGGAATTGGGGAATCCAGAGGAGCTGGACTTGGCCCCTGAAGCCCTTCTCCTGATTCATTCAGATCTGGATTCTTCCAAGATCTGGGGTAGGTTCTGGTCCCGGGGGCCTGGACCAGAGGCAGGGGCAGGGGCAGGGGCTGGAACTTGGGTGGGAGCTGGTGTGGGGGTGGGGGCCTGGGCAGGGCCCGAAGTAGGGAGGGGAGGTTTGCTGCCAGAATGGTAATCATGGGTGGCCTTGGGCTCATTGGTGTGATAGGAGCCCTTGTAGCGATGATTTTGCAGATAGAAGAGCACCAACATTCCCACCAGCCCCAGCAGCAGGAAAGCCACCAAAACTGAATGAAAGAAAAGAAACAGGGGGAAAGACCTTTGGGGTTCAGCTATACATCACATATAGACACATACTTTTGGCCAAAAGCATTCATGTAAGACTATACAACCACAGCTATACAACCACAATAAGCTGTTAGATAGGTTGAGTTCTTGGTTTATCCTCTGCCAACTTCTATTTCTGATATTCTCTTTTCATATCCTTGGTATTACCTCAATTTCTAATCTCTCTAGATGTATACCCCTATTTATTTCCTCAACCTTTAGCTATGGCTGCATTTTAATATTTCAATTAAAATTCTATCGTGGGGGACTGGGGATGTGGCTCAAGCAGTAGCGCGCTCGCCTGGCATGCGTGCGGCCCGGGTTCAATCTTCAGCACCACATACAAACAAAGATATTGTGTCCGCCGAGAACTAAAAAATAAATATTTTTTTAAAAAAAATTCTATGGTGGGCTGGTTGTGGTGGTACATTCCTGTAATCCTAGCAGCTCAGGAGGCTGAGGCAGGAGAATTGTGAGTTCAAAGCCAGCCTCATCAACTTAACAAGGCCCTAAGCAACTTAGCTAGATCCTGTCTCTAACTAAAATATAAAAAAGGGCCGGGGATGTGCTCAGTGGTTAAGCACCTCAGTACCAAAAAAAAAAAAAAAACAAAAATCACCATGGCCTGGGGTTGTAGCTCAGTGGTTGAGTGCTTGCTTTGCATTCAGGAGGCACTGGATTTGATCCGGAGCACCACATAAAAAAATAAATAAATAAAACAAAGCTAGCAGGCTCGACTGATATTTCTTAAAAAAAAAAAAAAAAAAACATACAAAGAAAACTCTGTGCTGAGGCTGGGGTTGTGGCTCAGTGTTAGAGCGCTTGCCTAGCATGTGTGAGGCACTGGGTTCAATTCTCAGCACCATATAAAAATAAATCAATAAAATAAAGGTATTTTGTCCATCTACAACTTAAAAAAGAAACTGTATGACATGCTCAAACATTAAAAAATCTCTAGCACAATCATATACTACCTTCAGCATGGCCTGTCTCATCCTTCTTTGTACCATCACACCTCTAACTCCTTTGCCACCCCTCAGCATTGGGGACAGGGGCAAGGAGGGAATACTGACAGGGTAGTTTGGGGAGGTGCAATTAAGTGGTCACTGTACTTACAGCCTAAAAGTATGGCGACCCATCCATCATCATGGTAGTACGGGAAGTCTACAGAGGAGAAAGCACCAGTTATGAGATACTTCCTATGTTTCTCTTCCCTGTCATCCCTCCCTTCTGTGTCCAAGAGATGATGTACCTGGGGGCAGATACCAGGGATCAAGCTCAGGTGGCACCTCTGAGACAAGGCGTGGCATAGCTCCACAGTTAGATTCGGACAGTTCTCCCTGAACTCGAAGGGCCTCTGCTAGCTCAGCGGTCATGGGCCGAGGGGCTCGGAAATGGGTCTTGAGTGGAGCCACATTGTTGAATCGAACACCAGACAGGCAGCCTGAGAAACCTGGGGTGTTGTAACGCTGGATCTCTGGGTCAATTACACCCGTCTCTAAGGGAGAAGGCCCAGAAGAAGAAGGGTTTGAATCACTCGGAAGCCTCTTGTCATCAATCCTTCTGTTCTCATCACCCACGTATCCTTCTTGCCACCCTCACTGCCATTCCCAGGTCCTCCCACTCGAGGCTCCAGGGACTTCCCCCATAGCTCATCCTCACCCACAGCTTACCCATCACACGTCCTAGATACAAGGCTTTAGGCGAGTCCAGCTGGCTGTCTACCAGCAGAGAGAACTTCTGTTCTGTCAGCGGGAAGTAGTCCACCTGAGGCAGGGATGGGGACAGTGAGGGAGGGAGGACCTTGCAGGCACAGCCAAGACCACAAGGGAACTCTTGTTCTATCCAAACCTGACCTGTTAGCAGGTGAGTCCCTGCTCAATCTGAAGTGGGCAACCCCTGGGCCCAGATGTAGGATTTGGTACCTGATATGGTTTGATTAGAGGTGTTCTCCAAAAGCTCCTCTGATGGCACAGTTATTCAGATGAAATGATTAAATTATGAGGGCTTATAACCTAATTTGTCATTCCAGTTTGAATGGACTAACTGGGTGGTAGCTGTAGACAGGCAGGGTACCACTAGAAAAGGTGGTCACTAGGGGCATGCCCTTGAAGGGTTCATCTGCCCCATGGCCCCTTCCCCTTTCTCTCTGCTTCCTGGCCAGCTGTAAGTGGAGCAGCACTCCTTACAACACCCTTCTGCCATGATGTCCTACCTTGCCTTGGGCCCAGAGCAATGGAATTGGTCCACCAAGGACTGAATCTCTGGAATTTTCCCTCCTCTAAATAGTTCTTATTGTTCTTTGTTGCAACACAAACCTGACTAAAACAGAAATTGATACGGAGAAGTGGGGTCATTGCTGTGGCCATGCAACTAGTTCAGAAGCCTTTGGAACTGGTTTGTGGGAAGCATTTGGAAAAGTTTAGAGATGCAGGCTGGAGAAGTCTTAGAATGTTGTAAGCAGAGGTAAATGAGTGATTCTGGTGGGAGCTCGAAAGACCAAATGCCAATAGGAATGCAAACTGTGCTCATGAGGTTTCAGAGGGAATGAGGACTATTGGGAGGGAATTGGAGTAGAGGCCATTTGGGTTATCATCTGGCAGAGAACTTTTCATCATTTTGCCCATGTCCTGAGACTTTGAGACTGAAGTTAAAAGTAATGGACAAATTAGTCTGATGAAGGAAATTTCATTTCACAGCATTCATTCAGTGGCAAAGATATTGCTGGAAGCTTTCAGCCAGGCTTACTATGAGAATTAGGAGCAAAAAGAAGAGCTCACAGGGCTGGGGATGTGGCTCAAGCGGTAGCGCGCTTGCCTGGCATGTGTGCGGCCCGGGTTCGATCCTCAGCACCACATACAAAGATGTTGTGTCCGCCAATAACTTAAAAATAAATAAATAAATATTAAAAAAAAAAAAGAAGAGCTCACAGACCAGAAAGTGCATTTAAAACTGGGGCCCAAAAAAGTTACACTTGTTGAATAGATTATAGCCCCTGAAGAGATGCTAGGTACTTTGTACAAAGACAACAGGAAAGATGGTTTGAGGACATCTCCAGGATTTGTAAGACTATACTCTTGCAGGCTCAAGGATGTGTAAAGGAAAATTCCCTTGAGAAGAGATCATAGGGGGCTGGGGATGTGGCTCAAGCGGTAGCGCGCTTGCCTGGCATGAGTGCGGCCCGGGTTCGATCCTCAGCACCACATACCAACAAAGATGTTGTGTCTGCCGAGAACTAAAAAATAAATATTAAAAATTCTCTCTCTCTCTCTCCCCCTCTCTCACTCTCTTAAAAAAAAAAAAAAGAGAGAGAGATCATGGGGATCTCTTCTCACCTGAGCAAGAGTTCACCCTTGCACAAGGGGAGCTAGGAATTTGTTTCACTGGGTTTAGCTGCCCAAGCTCTCAGAAGCCACTGCAACCATTATTCCAGAGGACCCAGACCCTACACAAGCTGGTAGCCAACTTTGGCACCATTCATGAAGTGCTGGTTCTGCAGGAATGCAGGATCCTGGAATTAAGGAGTCATGAGGGTTTCCACTGAGATTTCAAAGGAAGGTCTAAAAGGCCAGGCAAAATGCATCAGGGTCAGAGTCCCTGCAGGCTGCCTCTAAAAGGGTGATGCATGAAGCTGTGAAGGTGAAACCAAAGCTGGAGTGGAGACCCTAAAAATTCACAGATGTCAGTAATGTGGCCTGTCTACCAAGAAAAGGTGCTGGCTGCAGAGAGTCAGGCTAAAAGAAAGCCCACATGTGCTGCAACTGGCAAGGCCAAAAGGATGGGACTTCCCAAGTTCTTTGGAGAGAACATCTCCAAACCACCACATGTCCTAGATGTTATACGAGGAGTTATAAGCAGAATTATGGGACCTGTTGGCCTGCCTGGGTTTCAGTCTGTTTTGGTCTCATGCCTTCTTTTGATGCCCCTATTCCTCCCTTTTGAAATGGGAATGTTTATTCTGTTCCACTGAATACTGGACATATGTAACTTGCTTTTTGATTTTTACCAGGCTCACAGCCAAAAGTTTGCCTTGTGTCTCAGTAGAGACTTTGGACTTGGACTTTTGGGCAATGGTGGAACTGTCTTGGAGATGGACTAAATGCATTTCACATTGTGAAATGGACATGAATTTTGCAGGGCCAGGAGCAAAATGTTGATTTGGATAAGAGGTGTCCCCCATAAGCTCCTATGTTAATGCATCAATATTCAGAGGTGACATGATTGGATCATGAGAGTTGTAACCCAATCCATTCTGGCTTGAATGGACAAACTGGGTAGTAACTGTAGGCAAGTGGGCATGGCTGGAGGGGGTGAGCCACTGGTGTACTGGAATGGTTCATCTTTCCTATGGTCCTTTTCCCCTTCTCTGCTTCTTGACTGCCATGAATGGAGCAGTACTTTTCTACCTCACCCTTCTGCCATGATGTTCTGCCTCATCTTGGGTCCAGAGCAAGGAGTCAGCCATCTGTGGACTGAGACCTCTGAAACCGTGAGCTTCTGATAAACTCTCCCTTCTCTAAGTTGTTCTTGTTGGGTATTTTGGTCATAGCAACAAAAAGCTGACTAACACATTGTGTGTGTGGTTTTTTAAATTGATTTTGAGCTCTATTTTTGCAACTTACTAGTGGTTCGACTTTGAGAAAATCACTTTATACTTCATGAGCCCATTTACAGATTTGTAAAACAAAGATAAGGACACCAGGCAACTTAATCTACTTCGAGAATCTGCTGTGAGGGTCACTTGAGGTGACACACATAAAATTCTCTGTACAATGAAATATGTTTGACACATGTTAAGATTTGATATTTTGAGGCTGGGGTTGTAGCTCAGTGGTAGAGTGCCTGCCTGGCATGTGTGAGGCGCTGGGTTCAATCATCAGCACCACTAAAAAATAAATAAATGAAATAAAAGTGTTGTGTCCATCTACAACTAAAAAAAATTTTTTTTTAAGATTTGACATTTTCTTGGGTGCCACATTGAGATCATGAGGTAGTGACTGGACCCATCTACCTCCTCACACACATACCTGGATGAAGAGGTTGCGGTAGACCCGGGTAATGTTGACACTGTGGGGCTGGCCATCAGTAACTGGCCGGGTGGTTAGCTGGTAAACATAGGGACTAGTGCCCAGTTGATATCTCAGCTGCAGGGTCCCTGTGGAGTGAGAAGAAAAAACATGGGGTCTTCTCTCAGATCTCACAACCTGTCTTCGCAGAACACCTGGGTCCTATATAGTGAATCAGTTGTTATGTGAATTAACAGTACCTTGGGGAAGTGAGGGTCTAGGCAGAGATCCTGTGGGGCTTACCATCTTCCTTGATGAGCACAGCCATGTAGTCACGCACAAAGGAGCTGACGTAAAGCAGGACTGCAGGGGCAGAGTCAGTGCTGAAGCTGAAGGAGACCTCCTCCCCTGTGACGTTGTAGACAGGCCCCCGGTAACCTGGCACAGGCCGGCCAGGCCTGGGGTAGTCAGGCAGGCGGTACCCAGGGCCGTGGTAGCCAGGCACATAACCGGGAGTGTCATAGCCAGGGATATAGCCAGGCTCATAGCCTGGCACTGGCCGGCTCAGCATGTGGGAAAATTCCCGGGCTGCAGAGCGCAGAGCTGACTGTAGGTTATAGCGCATCCAGGTGCCTGGCTCAAAGAAACCGCCGATGTCTGAAGACAGAGGTAGTGAAGTCAAATCAGGGTCCTCAGTCCTCATTCAGAGGGTTTAAAGTTCATCCTCCATACACCCTGAGATTCACTTCAATTTCTGCCACTATCATAACTCTCTGTTAAAGGTCCTCTCAAGGCCCTCTGGCATAGAATGGAATCTTAAAGCCATGAGAAACTTTTGAGAGATATCTAATCTGACCCCTGAATATTACAAACAGAGAAACTGAGACTCAGATATGGGTAGTGACTTGCCCAAGGATACAGAGTAAGTGGAGAGCCAGGCTTAGAACTGAGATATCCTGAATCCATCTAGTAAATGTATCACTGCTCACACTTCCAAACCAAGACCAGAAGTTTTCAGTTGATCCTACATCCCTGCCTCTCCCCTTCTTTTTTTTTTTTAAGTTGTAGATGAACACAATATCTTTATTTGTTTATTTTTATATTTATGTGGTGCTGAGATTTGAACCTAGTGCCTCGCACATCCTAGGCAAGTGCTCTGCCACTGAGCTACAACCCTGGTCCCCCTGCATCTCCCTTGTTTAACAGACTCCTTCCACCAGTAACCCACCTACTCACACATCCCCCTAGGCCAACCTTAGGAAGGATGCAGTCTGGGTATCTGAACAGAATCTTGCTATGCTGAATGTCAAGGTTCACCTTAACAGAGAACCAGGTAATAAACCGGGAATTCAGCAATTGTCAAACAGGAAATGGCAAAGGACATTATGCAGCCAAACTAAATATGCATGCAAAGGGGAATCTGTGTTACCTTGGTGACAGTGGGACGATGGGGAAGTTACATGCTGATGTTTTTGAGCTTTTATGACCTGCTAGCTTTACCATCCCTTCCTTGTTCCCCTTTATGACTTTGAAATCATTCAGAATCTTCAACTGCCTGACTCCCCCCAAATCAGAGCTCAGGAACCCAGTGACAACTCTAGTTTCCCCAAAGGCTGACTTTGCACCCTCTTTCCTGCCTTCCCTACGTCCCATTGTGCTATGTGGCTCCCCGTCCCCCCATAATCAGCAGCACTGACCGTGGTTGCAATATGGCCCATCAAAAGCTGTGAGGTCACAGTCACATGTGTAATAGCTGTAGCGCTCCACACAGCGGCCTCCATGGAAACAGGGGAACCGGGGGTGGGCACAGTGGCCGGTGCAGTTGGGAGAAGTACCCTCAGAGGCATTAGCACGGCCCTCCAGGTTCAGAGTCACTCCATTCAGACGCATGGCCCTCAAGCAGCCCACAAAGGGGCGCCTCTTAAGTTCCGCAGATCCTGGTCAAGAAATGAATGGAGAGGCTGGGAGTATGGCTCAGCGGCAGAGCATGTACTCAGCACCTATAAGGCCCTGGGTTCCACTCCTGCCCACCCCTCCAAAAAAAAAACAAAAAAATAAAAACTGTAGAGCTTGAGACAGAAGTAAGTTTGTGGTTGGGAAGTGAAGGGAGACAAGGGGGCAAAAAGATGGAGTAGGATACCAGGGACTGGTGGGAAAGGTGGGACTTTGGCTTAATCTGAAACTGAGGAGGCTGGAACCAAAACATGGGGCTCCTGGAAATTCAGAGTGCCTTGAGAGGTGGAAAGGTCAAGAAGGCTCTCACCCTGCCTCGGGGTTGCTGCTCACCAACATAGAGGGGCTGGTCATACTCCAGCCAGATGTAGGTCTGCAGTGGCATGGGCCGCAGCACCCAGGGCCGGTGATCCACTCGAAGCCGGGCCTGCTTCACGTTGATTTCAGCCCGGACCAGATGCCACTCATCATCATTAAACTCAAAGTCATCCGAGTGTACCGTCAAGTTCTCATCCCCATTCCCCACATCAAAGGCGAAGACCACATCCCGGGATGCTGGACAATGTGACAGGAAGTAGTGAGGAGAAAAGGGCTCGAACCTCCAAGATCCCTCACAAGTTCCTTGCTTGGTTCAACCTCTCTTCCTCAACCCTTCAGAGCTCCTGAATATCACTCCAATTTGTCCATAGGTTTTTTGGAAGTTTTTTGTATTGGGAATTGAACCAAGGGGTGCTGCATCACCAAGCTACACCCCAGCCTTTTTAATTTTGAGACGGGGTCTTCCTAATTTGCCCAGGCTAACCTTGAACTTTTAATCCTCCTGCCTTAGCCTCCTGAGTGGCTGGGATTACAGGACTATGCCACCATGCCTCGGTAGCCATAGGTTCCAACCTATAAACTGCTTGAAACTTCATACCCTTGGCTTCTCACAAAATTGAAGATCACTTCAGCTTTTCTGGCCCCACCTCCCAGACTTGAAGCGTAACTAGTCAGAAGTGGGAAAGACCCTCAGGAGTCTAGCTCCTTCTTCACAAGCAAAGGGCATAAGGCCCAGAGAGGCAAAGCCAGTTCCCAAGGTCACATAGTCAGGGATCAAGACAGAGATAAACCTGGAACCAGAGTCATCTAAGCCCCTTTCCTTACTGCCTGTCAGAAGGACATCTGACCTGGTTTCCTACTCCAGCTTCCCCACAGAGCTCCTTCATCCACCCCACATCCCCCCCAGACTCTGCCTGCTCACTGTTGAGTTCCACCCGCACGTAAGGTCGACGCCACTGGCAATAACGGCCCCCCATATTCTCTAGGAAAACTCCTGAGGGAGCCGAGGTCCTGAAGTAGAAGGAGACGTCGAGACTGTGGTTGGCACGGATTGGGGGGAAGCGTAGTGCAGCCCCCGTGTGGAAGGAAATGGTGTTCCAGGAGTTTCCTAAAAAACCAGAGGGAAGAGGCTTTGTCGTGGAGGTCGGGGAGTGGAGGGGCAATGGAGCCTCAAGAAGGTGTGGGGGGGGGGGGGAGATAAAAGGGGGAGGGTGAGAGGTAGTCATGGGGAGACTGAGAACAGAACAAAAAGAGGAGTAAGGCGCAGAGGAGCAATAAAGATGAGGATCAGATCACAGCAGGAGTGTCTGTCAGTATGGCCTAGAGACCCCCAGTGGGTTAGGTGGCCTAGATTTGGGAAACTGGAAGACTGACTCTGGAAAGGCACACAAAAGGGGTCTGCCACTCACGGTCGCCATAGCAACGCAGAGGCCTCAGGAAGAACTGGGCCTCTGAACTGGAGCGGTTCGTATCCCCCACCACCACCTGAGTGACAGGCAGATGGTCCACAAAAGTCAGCAGCCCCTTGTCAGTTCTCCTGTGGGGACAGAATGTGGTGATCAGCCTTACTGCTAGGCTTCCCCTAAAGTCTTCTAAACTCTGTCCCTCTGCCTCCTCACCACTGGGGCTGGTCAGCATCACAATTGCAGTGCAGGGCAGGGTCCACACAGCTCCGGTCCAATCCACAGGCACAGCGCTGGATCCCAGGCTGCGAGCCTCCCCAATAGAAGTGCTGCTCCTCATTTCGGCCAATCCAAAAGCTGTAGGGGTAGCCTCCTGGGGAAGAGGTGCAGGCAGCTGCCAGGCCCTACCCCTCCATTAGCCTCTGGGCTCCCTGCCCTTCCAACTGGCCCAGACCTTGCTTAACTCCTTGGTCAAACTTTCAGGCTTTATTCTCCCAGCCCCTCTACTCTGTCTCTCTCCAGCTCCTCCACCTGCCTTCCCTGACCCCAGCCCAAACCTGCAGTGTTGAGCAGCCGGGAATTATAGCAGGAGAACTCGATCCACTGCTCACAGTGCTGGGAAGCGTTGGCTAGAGCGCTGACTTCCTCCCATGATGCATTCCAATACTGGACAGCCCCTAGGAAGGGCCGCTCCATGCTGGAACCTGTTACCCGAGTTGTCCACAGCCTGTCATGTCGCACAACTGTCCATGCTCGGTTCTCTGGGAAGACGGAGGGGACAGAGCTTTTGCTGGACATGGGCATTCTCTACCCATCTCCCTGCCTACCTCTACCAAGACAACTTCTGAGCCAATCAATGGCCAGCAGCTCTGTTCCAGCTAGACCCTGGGTCCTCCACATTGGAGATCAGAGACAGCTAGAATGGATCAGGAATTTATCTACAAGGCTAGATTACAAAGTGTCCCCCTTCCTTTCCCCTCTATCCTCCTTTACTCTCACCACAGTTTAATCTTAATGGCTCCCATCCCACTTTGTGCCTTCCTGTTCCCCCCATATTTCCCTTTATTACCTGGTCAGCTGCCCCCTCACCACCCATCAGAGCCATTTACCTCGGATATCACAGTACACTACAAAAGGCTTCAGGGGGCCACTGCCATCAGGATCAATGGTGAAGTTTCCAGAAGTTTTTCCACTGAGCCGATAAGCCTCACAGGATTCCTTATACAATGCTAGATGGTGTGGTGGAAAAAACACAACTTAGGGTTAGAGGGCTAGAAAGTTAACCCCAGCTTAAACTGTAGATCAGTGGTAGAGCACTTGTCTAGCATGTACAAGGCCTTGGGTTCAATACCCTACACCATAAAAAAAAAAAAAAAAACAACATTGGGGGGAGCCCAATCCTATCCCTGACAGCCTTGTGATCCTCCCCACCCCATTTGGCTTACGTTGGTGACAGGTCTCCCCTTTGTAGCCAGTCAGTTCACAGTAGCATATGAAGTCATCCCAAGACTGGTAGCAGCGTCCATCATGTTCACACATGTTAGGGCTACACCTGGGGAATGGGTAGGCACCAAGGGAAGGGGCCTTACTGGGAGCTTGAGAGGGAATCTGATCCCTATAAGCTGCACTCCCAGTTCCCAAAGAACCAGGACCCAGTGACATACCACACACCTAACTAGTCAGGTATGTGCCCAGATACAGGGCATCTAGTCAGTCTTTGGGATTCAAATACTACTGTTCCCCCCTTCCACAAAAGAGCAGAAATGTCTTATTCCACCCCACCCCCTGCCAAGAAAAAAAAAAAACTAAGACCAAAAACAGATGCATAGTCTACATTTTGAGGATGTGTCACTTAAGAGAAAAACAGGAGGTGAAATGTCAAGGAGGAATCCTTTCCCAGGTTGGGGGACTAAGGAGCTGAGACAAGGAGAAGGGAGATTATTGAGAAAGGCCACTCCCACTGGGAGACCATGGAAAAGGGCTTTGAAAGGGGTCACCTCTTGTTAGGGACAGGGGTTTTCTGGATACCTATCGGTGATGCCACATGTGTCAAAGAGGACCTCAGCAAAATATCCAAGCCGCCGAAACTCCACCAGAGTCAGGTTGACCAGTTGACCATCCACCTTCAGCAGCTCCATGCAGCCATGGAATGCCGTCTGGTTGGAGTGGCAGCCCCATCGACTGGCTGGTTTGGGACAACCTGGAGCAACCACCCCTGTGAGGCCCTCCCCAGGGAAGACCCCAGAGACCCTCCCCCAGGGAAATGTTAAGAGGGAGCCAGACATAAAGAAAGAAGAGATTAGAACCGACTTTCCACGCCCCAAGTTCCCAGAGGTGAAATGGCTTAATTCCTATAAAACTCTCCATGCGGCCTCATCTGAGTGAATTTAGATGAGGCTTTCCCACCCAGAGACAGGAGTCTGGCCAAGTGTGCCCCTACTTACCTCCAAAGAAGTATGAAGTCCCTGTACGGATCAGCAGGGGGGATGAGACTCTGACCTCTGCCCCCTCCACATCATCAATACTGATGACTGCATGGTTTTCCTGTGCCACAAAATTCACCTCGTGCCAGAAGCCATCATTTAGGCGATATCCTGGACAAGAAAGAAGAATGGTGTGGGTAGGGGAAGTAGTAATAGAATAAGAGAAAAAGATGTAGAGTGGGGAAGCAGCAGCCCCACTCTGCATCCCAACAGCAGTCTATGTACACAACATTATTACACTTCTCATACTGAGCAGTGACATCTCTCTTCACTATCCATAACCCCAGTTATGGATGCAAAGTCTGCAAAGTTAGAAATGAGTAATAAACATCACAGAGACAGATCCCCTAATCCTATAGAACATCAGGACCCTCAGGCTTCTGCTTCTCCCAGAACCTTTAGCCCCTCTATCTGCCTTCAGTCACTTTTCCCAGTACCCTGTTACCTTCATTCCCTCTCCTCTCTCCATTATGCAAAGGTCTCAGTCCACCCTACCACCCTCCTGGACCTCCTCTACCTTTCTTTAGTTCAATTGTGCTTCTCCCAGACTTCCTCACCAGCAGCAAACTGAAGCTTCTTGCGGCCGGTCTGTGCAATCGACACGTTGACCTGCCCTTCGCTAAGCATCAGCTCCACATGGCCCAGTCCGTCGCCCAGGCGGGAGAAAAGCAGCAGCCCTGTGAGGTCCCAGGTGCGGAAGCGGAAGGAGACTGCAAGGCGGCCTCGGCGCGGGAAACCTGGCACTTGGACAAAGTTGTGAGGACCTCCAAAGTTAATGGGGTGCGGAACTGGATCCAGGCAACGGAATGCCACCTTACCCTAGGAGAAGTAAGGACACATCAGCACCCGTGAGCCCGTACTCCCACATGTACCTCTGTTAGTAACTGAATTTTCACATTGATCTAAGACTCTGCCTCGATACTTTCTCTCTAATGTTAGCGAGGTTAAGACATCCAACCATGACCCTTTGCCCAAATATATCCATCTGTGGAGGGGGTCCCAAACAAGTCTGCCCGTGGGGCTCTCCACTTGCTGCTTGCTCTCCATCGCTGATCTACTCTTTCTAGAAGGCGACAGCTTCCTTCTCTTCCCTCCAGTGTGAGAAGCAATTTCTCGCCCCAAGTCGGGCTCCAGACCCTTGGCTTACCAGCAGCCGTGCATGCGTATGTGCAGAGTTGAACACCAGTGCGGAGAAGATTTAAAAAGGACTTTCGATTCCAGTCCTTACTCAGTAGTTGTGCAAATTAGGACCCCTGGGAAAGTCATTCCCTGTCTCTGCGCCTCATTTTCCTCAGCTGTTAATGACAGAGGTGACTGGACTCAACTACAACTTCTTGTCTAGTAGGGGATGCATGGTGTTGGCACTGTGAGTCCGCAATATACCCCCAACTTGAGAATCTGGCCAAGGAGAGAGGAGTCCTCGGCTTCTATGCGATTCCCAAGATCTCTTCCCACACCACCACTTTGTTTTCCTGAGCATCTTTGGTGTCTCATCCTCCCATATCCCCTTGCCCACTGGCCTCGAAAGTGATCCGGGAATGACGCCGCACGGCCAAGTCTGCAATGTTGACCCTGTTGAAGATGACGTTTTCCATGCAGCCACGGAAGTTATGCCGATATGCTAGATTCTTCTGCGCGGCACCCACCAGACCCCCAATGAACATCTGCAGAAAGGGTGGGATAAAAGGTTATCTCGACACAGGAGTGTTCGTGCCTGACTCACCCACCCCTTGTCTTAAGTTTTCCCAGTGCCAGAAATTTTATAATTATATAGATTTGAAACACGCATGTCCACCGGGTCGATACCAAAATTCATTGGCCTTCCAAGCCTTAGGTTTGAGCTCTGAATCTCCCATAAAGTGGCTGCAAGCCTTGAGCAAGTCTATTAACCTGTTTAAACTTCTTTATCTGAATATTGGAGTCAGGGTCTTATTAACTCCATAGAATTGTGGGAGAATCCAAAGGGACAATTTTCCTACCTTGCCTGATCTGTAAAATCTGAATTCTAGATCCCATGTCAGTAGTTATGGAGTGCTGTAATAGCAACATCGAAAAAAAAAAAAAAAAACCAGGCCTTTCTGGTGGGCAACAAATTTGCAAAGAGCTGCCAGCACTTTCAAGAGACAAAGTCTTACCTCTGAGAGAGTACTGTCCCTTACCCACTCTCCCAGCACCCTATCCAACCAAATGTTGCCTCCTCCATCGCTCACCTCTGTGTCCAGATTCAGCCTCTCAAAGTCACCATTGAGCACGAAGCGCTGCACATAGCCATCTAGGGTGAGATTTGCTTCTCGCCCATATCGATCCACTCGCACATAGTGCCAGTGCTGGTCGTTCAGGACACCGCCAGCGCTCACCGTGGTGTGACCAGGCCTTGGCTGGATGGGGCTGCTGCCTGAGGGTGAGGCGGGACAAAGTGAGAACCTGAGCAAAAAGCGAACCTGAGCAAGCCCTAAGTCCCCAGGCAAGCAGCAGCTGAGGCCCAGGGCAAGTCTGGAGCCTGGGGCAAAGCGGCCCATTGGCCAGTGTGCAGCTGAAAGTAAGCCAAGTAACCTCTATTGGTCTCTTTTCCTGTCTGGAAAACTCGGGGTACGATAGCTTTTTCTATTTCATTACACGTGTGCTATGCTATGAAAACTACATGAAATACAAAATAATAACCCGTTTGTCTGTGTTTACAATAAGCAAACTGAGGCTTGGGGAAGTGACTTCTCCAAGGTCACACAGCTGGTAAAAGGTAAAGCTGAGTCTAGAATCCAGTTCTCCTGACTTTGATTCCAGAATCTTGCTAGCACCAAATGTTAAGAAAAAGGCCTTTAGGTCAAGATAGTAAAGAAGGGCAGATCTGGCGTGGGCATGGGCAGAGAGCTTCGCGAGTACCGCACTCACCCAGGCTCATGTGCAGTAGCAGGTGCGCCCCCTGCAGCTCAAGCGTCACGTAGTCGCCCTGGGCGCCCTCAGCGTGCAGTAGTAGCCCATCTTTCTCCTCCGTCTTGAAACTGAAAGCAAATACGTCCCACAGACTTCGGCTGACTCCTCTTGGGAAGCGGTAGGAGATGGCATCGTCGCCGTCGAAGTAGAGTATGTCTGACTCTGCATGAAGTACAATAGGTGGGCCCGAGACCAGGGAGACTCTGCTTCCCCGGCACCCTCCGCTACCTCCGCGTTGTTCCCTTACTGTAGGGGCAGCCATAGAGACCGAGTCGCAGGCCGATCTTGCCTCGCGGGTTCCAAGCCAGGGGTACGATGCGGATGTAGCGCGCGGTGAAGTGGTAGTGCAGGTCGTGGCGCACCACTGCCGACTCATTCACATTACCAAAGAAGGTCTGCGGGGAGGTTGGGGAGAGTAGTAACCACATCCCTACCCGCTGCTTTGTTTCTCCATAGCCTCCCAGCCTATGATGGCTTTCACACCTTGCCAATCTTGACTTTTGGAAAGCAAATATTCCTTCCTTGCCTGTGTAGCTGTGCAGTTTCCCTAACCCAAAGTGTCCTCCCCCACCATCCTATTGTTCCCTTAAAGCTCAAACAAAATGCCACGTCCTTCGGAAAACTCTCTTAGATTTATTCTAATGTATGCTAAGCTCCATGAGCCAAGTGTCTTTCATGCATGGTGAGTTGACAGTACCTCTGGACTTAATCCCCAGAGTGGAATCTTGGGTCCTTATCTGAGCCCTCACCACTGCCTCCCTTCCCCGTCAGGCTAGTGCCCCACCCAGGCCCCAGAACAGAGGAGGCTCCCCAAGTGTGCACATCTGGCGTACTGCGTTGTGTCCTTGCTGGTAGAACGGAGTCCAGCTGTCTACACGGTCGCCATAGAGTAGCATGTAACGTGTGACCCAGTCCCAAGAATTAAAGGAGCCTTGTGTGGCCACAGCTCGGATCCGGTGCTTCTTCATTAAATCTATCTGGAGCCAGGGATTTGGATCCCCAATCCGGGGTGACCATCCACTGATGCCTACAGAAGAAGCAAGGGCTTTTACCACCCACTACCCTTCTCCCCTGAGCCCTCTGGAGTCCCCATCCCTCCGACATGCAAGAAGCTCGACATGCAAGAAGCTCACCATGCAACCTGGCAAAGCGGGCTGTGGTGAAGAGCCCATAGTAGGAGGAGGCACCCAGGGAGCGTGCATACAAGGGACCCACCAGCTCTTCATCGCAGCCATCTGGAATCGGGAAATTAACTTGTTAATTATTTATGGCCCTTCTCAGGCCCTTTCAAAGTCTGGGCCCACAGGGTGCCCAAAGCTTCCTCTTCTATGCCCCCCAGTGGAAGACCCAGCCCTACCTTAAAGACATCCATTCAACCTGGGCTGCAGCTAGGGCTGCATGTTCAGGGGAGGCTGCCTTCTCCCAGGGAAACACTTATGGAGGGATAGAACTCCCTAGCCCAGTATTTGTCCTGGCTTAGTACTCCCCCCAAACACAATCTCAAACCTCAGTATCTTCCATAATCTACATCAGTAGGACACTCATCCAACCCAGTCCTCAGCATCAGTTCCATTTATGAGCTCGCCAAAACTGTACCAACCCCAAATCCAGGTCTTGCTCCTAACTCAGCATACCCAGTCCTAATATCATTACTAGATCCAGTCTTAGTCTCAATCAGGGGCACCAACTCCTGTTTGGATCACAGCCATAAATACCCAGCCCCAGCCACAAAAACCAGCTCCAGCCACAAACTCTAGCCCCTGGGCCAGCTCCAAAGTCCAGCCCCAGTCTTTGGCAAAACCTTAACCTTAGTCTGTGTCACTAGTCCCACATTTATGCCCAACCCTAACCTCAAACCCAGGCACCGGCTCCCGCTTGGATTCCAGCCCCGAATTCCCCAAATGGGCTGACTCCATCTTCGGCTCTGAGCCCAGCCTCGGCCCCGGGAGCGCGCAGCAGCCTCGGAGCTGCATTGCGGAGCGCGGGGGAGAGGCAAGAAAAGATGAGAGCGAGCAGGCGCGCTCCGGCGGGGATAGACGGACGACCACCCAGCCGCAATGCGGTGTGGGACCCGCCCTGCAGGCTCTGGATTCCTGGGCCCAACCCCACCTGTCTCCGACCCCAACACTCACAGTAGCCCCAGCCCCGAGTTCCAGAGACCGCGGTGGCTAGCAAAATGCAGAAGAGCTGGAGACGCATCTTGTAGGGCTGACCGCCCCCGGCGGCCGACTCCCGGCTAGGGCTCCAGTTCTGGCTCAAGCTCCAAGCTCTCTCCTCCTGGGATTCGCAGCACACCGCTGACTCTTATTACCCACCCCTTCCCCTCTCCTCTTTTCTCTCTCTCTCTCTCTCTCTCTCTCTCTCTCTCTCTCTCTCTCTCTCTCTCTCGTTCCTGGGTTTCTGCTCTCCTCTCCTTTCCACCTCTCTCCTCTCACCTCCCCCCGGTCCCCAACCTCTCTCTCCTGGCACGCGCGTTTTCCCGACCCCGCGCAAGCGCGCGCCTCAGAGCTGCTGTGAAAGGGCGGGGTAGAAAATCTTCAGTCGCCGGGGAAATACCCCGAGAAATCCGAGGCTTGCAGGGACTGGGGCACAGGAATGGTAAAAAGGAGGCAAGGACAGGGAGGATCCTGAAAAATCCAAGAAAAGGGAGGAGGGAGAGGTGCCTAGAGATGCGCTGAAGGATAAGTAAAAGAATACATCAATTAATTCTTCAGGCTTGGGGTTGGGCACCCTCGAACACTGTGAATTCAGCATTTTGACCTTACTTCACTTTTCAGATGAAAAACCTTAGGCTTCAAGAAGTCAAAAAACATACTCAAGACTACACATCTACCTAGCAAATGATGATGATCCCAAAAGCCATTCTTTTTCCAACGACAGGGCTGAGATCCTTTCAGGGAAGATGGAATGAGAAAAGGGAGACCCTAATCCCCACCTCTCCCCACCCCTTCCTTCCTGTCTCATTAGTTATTTAACCTCTACCCCCCTGTGGCTACACCTCAGAAACCTTTGTAGCCAGAGATGGGGACGGAGCCCACAGAGCAGGTGGGAGTGGGGGACGGGAGGGGGTGAAGGGTTACACCGCGGGTGGGGAAGGGGAAGGGATGGGATTCTCCATTTGTCATCAGGCCTCTGCCATCCTGACTTGTGCTGGAGCCCCAAAATCTGAATCCCAACCCTTGAGGCCCCTTTTACATGAGTGGTGCTTATACTTAAGGTAGTGGCGGGGAGGAGGCTAGAGAAAAGAAAGAAGATGGAAATCCATTCCAAACCAAGCTTTTGGGTTCAGGGTCTAGGTCTGAGGCAATGTCTGCATCTGGTCGACCTTCCAGAAGAGGACGCTGCAAAGGGAACGGCAAGATTCCTACCCTCACACCCATCTATACATGGGGATTGAACCCAGGGCCTAGACAGGGGCTCAATAAATTGCCCAGACTGGCCTGGAATTTCTCCTGCCTTCAGCCTCCGGAGCAGCTGGGATTACAGGTGTGCGCCATCATGAGGCAAGATTTATTAATAATACAAACGCTTGATCTATGGAGAGCTAGATGCTTTACATCCATTATCTTCCATACTTCAAATGGGTCTCAATTAAAACATTGCCAGGTGGGCTAGACAGAACTTCTAATTTCTGCTATATATATTAAGTACTGAGGTTCAGAATGAGCAAGAGGCTTGCTCAAGGTCACCCAGGAAGCAAGAAGCAGACGCAAAAGGGATGCAAGGGAAGTGAGAGCCTTTTAGGTTGTGTTAGGAAGAGTCTAGAGGAGTTTCCATATACTGTTATTCCTGGTCTCACCGGGGTTTCCTGCGTGGAAGGTGTGGGGCGGGACAGAGATGCAGGCAAGTATTTCATACCGTCCCTCCTCTCATTTTGACCTCCCCAGGTTTCCTGGGGCCCCTACTCAGGGGATGGTGATGAAGTGTACTCTGCTGAGCCGTTGCCAGAGATCTGCTACAAGGCGGATGTCCAGGCCTTCAGTCGGGCCTTCCAACCCAGCGTCTCTCTGACGGTGGCTGCTCTAGGTTTGGCCGGCAATGGCCTGGTCCTAGCCACTCATCTAGCGGCCCGACGCACTGCCCGCTCACCCACCTCGGCCCACCTGCTCCAGCTGGCCCTGGCAGATCTCCTATTGGCCCTGACCCTGCCCTTTGCCGCAGCAGGAGCTCTCCAGGGCTGGAGTCTAGGAAGTGCCACCTGCCGTGCCATCTCGGGCCTCTACTCGGCCTCCTTCCATGCCGGTTTCCTCTTCCTAGCCTGTATCAGTGCCGACCGCTACGTGGCCATCGCTCGGGCGCTCCCAGCTGGGCAGCGGCCCTCCACGCCCAGCCGCACACACTTGGTCTCAGTCTTAGTGTGGTTGCTGTCATTGCTCCTGGCGCTACCTGCGCTCCTCTTCAGCCGGGACGGGCAACGCGAAGGTCAGCGACGCTGTCGCCTTATCTTCCCCGAGGGCCTCACGCAGACCGTGAAAGGGGCAAGCGCCGTGGCGCAGGTGGTCCTGGGCTTCGCGCTGCCGCTGGGCGTCATGGCAGTCTGCTACGCTCTGCTGGGCCGCACGCTGCTGGCCGCTAGGGGGCCGGAGCGCCGGCGCGCTTTGCGCGTTGTGGTGGCCCTGGTGGCAGCCTTCGTGGTGCTGCAACTGCCGTACAGCCTCGCCCTGCTCCTGGATACCGCTGATCTACTGGCAGCCCGTGAGCGAAGCTGCCCTGCCAGCAAGCGCAAGGATCTGGCACTGCTAGTGACCGGAGGATTGGCCCTGGCCCGCTGCGGCCTCAATCCCGTGCTCTATGCCTTTCTGGGCCTGCGCTTCCGCCAGGACCTGCGGAGGCTGCTACGGGGTGGGAGCTGCAGCCCAAGGCTTCAACCCCGCGGCCGCTGCCCCCGCCGGCCCCGCCTTTCTTCTTGTTCAGCTCCCACAGAGACACACAGTCTCTCCTGGGACAATTAGGGCTGCGAATCCAGAGGAGGGGGTGGGCTGCGGAAACAATTCCAGGGAGGGTAAGGGAAAAAGGGTGTAGGTGGGGAAACACTGAGAACAAGATAGGAACCTATCTGTGTCTTGCTACATTAAATTGATAACATGGAAATGAGATGCAACTCAACAACTGTTACTATTTTTGAATCACCGACTTGGAAGTGATTTGTAGCAGGGCAGACAGTGGGTTACACCCCCTCCCTCCTCACCCCGGTGCTTGGGTCTGAGTGGGAGGTGCTAAGAGCCTGGGGCGGGAGGGGGGGTGCTGCTGAGTCTGCTAAAGTTCTAGGCACTGACACCCCCTCCACATTTACCAAGTCTCTGCCAACAGAGGTGAAGTGGGAAAAGTGCCAGAAGAGGAGGGGCAGGGGTTCCTCTTGAAATAGCGTAAGGAAGAGCTTTCTAACAACCAGAGTGCTATCCAGTAATGGCTGCCTTAGCAAGTACTGAGTTCCCGGCCTCTGGAATGTGTAAACTGAGGCTGTCCCGGACTGTGTGAGCCTATGTATGGTACCGAGGTAGGGGCTGGGGACAGGAGATTCTCGTTTTGAACTGGCGTTTGGATTAGATTAACATAGTATAATCCCGTCTAAAGTTTCTGCAATGGAAAGAAAAAAAAGTAATTTAAAAGTTGAATTGGAGTTTTTCACCTTGCAGAAAAAAAACTAGAAGGGAATTGCAATGCAAATTACCAAAGAGGAGTTATCAGGGGTGTGGTGTGTGTATGTGTGTGTGTGCGCGCGCGCGCGCGCGGGGAAGGGGGGGTTACTTGCAGTTCTCCAACTTCCCTGGGGATAGGCTCAGAGGGAATGCACTGATTTGCCGAGAAGGAGGAAGGTTAGACAACGAAAGAACTCCCCTGCAGGCAAGGGCCTAGGATCCAGACAGGGAAGAGAGCTATGGTTGTGCTGTGGTTGTGTTATGTGTTATGGTTGTCTCTTAGCCTAGATAATTTCAGTACAGAGCTCTGTGGCGAAGGCACAGCCTGGATGGCCTCTTGAGTGGATGGCATTGATTCTTGGTCTTTGTTTTGCACGATCACAACAGACAGGAGGGTGTTCACGTGCGACAATTCTCTCAGTTTAATATCCTGTCAGCAAAGGGGTACCCAGCACTCCAGCCGAAGCTAGGGGCGAGAAGGGCGTGGCGTGGGGAGGAGGTCTCAGGGGAGGCGCTGGCTTGAAGTCCCCGCCTTGTCCCGCCTGCCAAGCCCGGACTAGCCGAGCTTCCAAGAGCCTTAGCTAGAAAGTCTTGGCCTCTAAGGATCAGGATCCAGGGAAGTCCTGGAGACTGTGCGGATCCTCAAGGGGTCTCACAGCTAGCCTTTGGGGGCCGACACAGAATCCTCCTCGGGAGACTTAGGGAATCGCCGCTGAGTCAGCAACGCGCGCACACTCGCGCGTGCCCGCTTTCTCCTGCTGTTGCCAGGGCCCTCCCCCGGCTGTCCAAAGCCTTGTTTAACCCCTCCTTGCTCGGAACTGCAGAATATTCGCCCTGGGGGGCCTCCGCTCTATTTGGAGACCATAGAATTCCCTAGAATGCGAAGCCACTCTCTCTACTCGAGTTCGGTGAACAGCACTCTAAATTCGATTTTATTGCCGGCTAGGTCTGCGCCTTCCCTCCTTAGCTGCTTCACCTCAAAAATGAGATGACTCAGATCTAGGAACTGGACTTCTTAACTCCAGGGGTGCAGGGTCGTCTTTAGAGCTGGGTCTGGTTCAGGTCTGGAAACCCTCACGGTAGTTAAAGTTCTTCCGTTTCCCAGGGACCCTGAGAGGAAATAGAGCGCAGCAGTCGAGCTTCCCTTCAACTCCATGCCCTCCGTTCTCCAGAGCTCCTCAAGAGGGTTTTTAATTTGGCTGGCTGGTGAACTAAGAGTTAAAACAAGAACTTGAAGGCGGACTCTCGTGATGTCACTGGCACCCCGCTGCCGACCTCAGAAGCTGGGGCGTGGTTAACATCGTACCGCCCCCTCCCTCCCTGTTTTCCCCGCCCCTCCCAGCTGGCTCCCAGCCAAAGGCACATGATGCAACCCAAAGCAGTTGCAAGCTTGTGATTGGAGGCCAAGCCCGGCTCCAGGCACAGAGATTGGGCGGAGGAGACTGTGACGAAACGTGGACCCTGCCCTGTAAAGAAGGGAGGAGAGAAAGAGGAGGGAAGGGGGGGCTCAAGGGGGAGGGGGCTGGGGAGGCGGGGTCCGGGAGCTGTGCTCGCGCCCCCAGCGCGCCAGTCCCGGGGCTGCAGGGAGCGCAGCGCGCGCCGCCGGGGCCCCGGCCACCGGACGCCCTACCGGACACGACCCTCCCTGGAGCTTGGACAACTGCCCACCTCGACACTGCACCGGACACTGCCCCCCACAGGGCTGGACACTACAACGGACACTACTTCCCAGCTCCGGACATTGCTCCCTGTTCCCCCCAGGCCCTGGACTCCTTCCCCCCCTCCCCCTACAGGGGCCCAGACGTTGAGCCCATCGCAGGCTCTAGCCAGCGTCCCCTAGCACCCTAGCCCTAGACATTGCCTCCTCCCTGTCCCCTCTCTCCCACCTCCTCCTCCCGCCTCATCTTTCTCCCGCTCGGGTCGGAGCCCCGCCAGTTTCTCCGATCCCCTGCTGCTTGGCCTCGGCTGCCTGGGCCCCCATCCCCCGTCTGCTCGCCCGGATGCCTCTCCCGGGGGGGTTGTGGTGGCTCCTCTGCTGCCGTCGAGGCTTCACTCTTCTGCACCGGGACTATGGTGACGGCGAGCTTAGCGGGGACGGGGACGAGGACGAAGACGAGGAGACCTTTGAGCTACGGACCCCGAGTCCAGCGGGCGGCGGGAGGGTAAGTCCCGGGGGGATTTAGAGTCTTGTCTCAATCACTCTCACTACAACCGGCAGTCACGCCTGATCCCACTCCAGACTCCAGCCAAACGCTGCCGCACTGTTAGCAAACTGGGGATGTGGGAGAGATTCTTGCATGGAGTCCAGAGCCCCCAGGAGCTCAAGGAGCAGCCCGACTTGGGATGTGCCTGTGGGCCTAGCGCCGCACACTGGGCGCTGTCCACCTGCTGGGCGCCCTGAGGCAGGGGAGGCGTCACGCGTGGCGCGACCTGGCCTTGCCTCTGCCTCTCCCTTCCCTGCCGGGCTCGCGTCCCATCCCGTCTCCTTCCGCCTCCGCCAGCGCCAAAGAATGTGGCGAGGCCGGCTGGGCGGCTCGAACGACTGGGTCCCCTCTGCTCCAAGTTGGTGAGCACTGGGGCCAGATGCGGGAGCTCCCTCCACCGGGATCTGGGCGAGGGGGAGAAGGCATCCTAGGTTTGGGGTCTGCGGTGAGGACCGCACGGACAGGGAGCTGGGGGCTGTGGCCCTTTGAGGACCTCTCGTCATTACCCTGCCACTCAGGACAGAACTTTCGGCCTTCCCTGGTGAGGTTCCTGGGAAGTCCCTGAGGGGACAGTGGGGAACACTTGGTTGCTGAGTTTTGTCAGATCTCCCCTTCGGGTACTTGAGGCACGATTGATGTGGCAGACCTCCATCCCTGATGTCGTGCCCTTTCCCATGCTTCTATACTCTGGCAATCAGACTCTTATGTGCTGTGGCCTGGGTCAGGCTCCCATCCCCCCTCAGGGGTCCCCAGCAGGCTCTGTGGCTCAGTGCCCGGGTGGGGCGGGGTGCTAGTGGAGCCTGCGCCAGCACCTGGCAAAGCAGAGGGCAGATAAATATAGAGGGGGGGAGGGAAGAAGGGGACTGCGATTACCAGGGTTGGTCTAAAAGGGTGATTAGTACCTGCCCCTCTGGTGCTGTGGCTGAAAGCTCTGCTCAGACCCTCCAGAAAATAGGTGAATGTGTTTCCAGGGAAGGCAGAATACTCAGGCGACCGGCAAGCTTCCAATCTGGGCAGGGTCTGCTCTGTCAACCAAGCCATTGCCTCCTTCATGCTTCACCTCCACCCCCTCCTCCTCGAAGCTTGGGGACAGGTGTCCCTGGTCTCCCTTCCCCTCCTCCCCACTCCTGGCTGTCTAGCAGTCTGGGCACAGTGGGACCATGGCACAGTTCCTGCCTGGCTTGGCTTTGGGTTGGGTTTGAGGCTCTCTCAGACCCCAGTCTACACTTGAAGTTCCAGGAGAGCCGGTAGGGATGTAGTGAGAGAAGGACAAAATTTCAAACCACACCTGGCCTGGAAAGTGTGCGCTATTTTTCAGCCTGGCCTGCCCTTTCTGAACCCCAGCAAAGAGGTGGGGACTCTGCTGTCCCCTGAATCTCAGGAATGTTTTTGTGGGTGAATGTACCAAGCTCTTAAATTCCCTACATTCGTCTCTGTGCCCACCACACGCCTTCCCCTGGCCAGCAAGGTAGAAGGGGTGAAGGAAAAATGAGGAGGAAGGAGTGCCTTCCAGGCTGCCAAAGGGAGAAGGGACTTGGTCCACTTCTGGTGTTTCAAAGATGAGGAAATGTGTGCACAGAGAGGGAAGCGGACTTGACACAGTGAGTTAGTGGTGTAGCCACTATTAGATCCCAGGTCTCCTGACTCCCTGCCCAGGACTCTTTCCACCCTATCAGACCTCTTTGCATCTTCAAAGGGTAAGGGGGAAAGGCCGGAACTTTGGCTGGTCTGTAGAGTTTGTTTGCATAGACACCCTGGGTAGAGCAGCTCCTGGTCATTCAGCCCAGTCACTACCTAACTCCTTGACTTCTTCCTCCACCCCCTGAGCAGCGCTGTCTTAGAATTGGGCAGGGAAGGCTCTGATGCTGAGTTTCCTTGCCTATCTCCCCAGAGTCCCCTGGATGTAACACTGACTCAGCCTGTGAGGAGCCCTGCAGTCTCTGACAGGTGAGTTTCACCTCTTCATTCTTAGTTGTTGTTTTTGTTTCTTCTTAACTTTATTTTATTTATTATGGGGTGCTGAGGATTGAACCCAGTGCCTCACACGTGCTAGGCAAGCACTCTACCACTAAGCCACAATCCCGGCCCCATTCTTAGTTTTGAGACCCCAGCTGGTTCCTGGGACCCGCATCCTTGTGGTCTTCCCTCATGGGGTTGTGCAATAAGGGAGAGGCCCAATGCTGCCGGACGCTGTGGTTTGGCCTGGGTCCCGGGGGGCGGTCCAGTCTGGGGGCGTGGGGAGGAAGGTGGGGGGGGTCCTGGCTATTTCTGGTGCAAGGTCAGAACGGCCCTGCGGTTCCCACAGCCTGGAGGAGGGGTGCCCAGCTTAGGAGCAAGCACCCAGCGCAGCCTGGGGAGCCCCTACAGAGGAGCCCCCTGGAGGCGGAGTGGAGGTCTCGCAGCCTCACTCAACTTTTCCTTTCTGACCCAGGCTGCAGAGCTGGGAGGAGACTTGGAGCCTCATTCCAGAAAAGGGTCTGCCGGAGGATGACCCTGACGTCGTTGTGAAAGGTGGGGACTCCCTCAGGGCACTCTGGAGGCCCCCAGTTGTAGAGGATAATGTCTCCTTGGGCTGGCCCCTCATCCTCCTTTGTCTTCCCAGGTTGGCTGTATCGCGAGCCCCGCGGAGGAGGGGCACGGCCATGGCTGCCCCCTCGCCGAGCCTGGTTCGTGCTCACTCGAGATTCTCTGGACCACTTCAGCAGCAATGGGAAGGGTGCTCGGCGCCTCGGGAGCCTTGTACTCACCAGCCTGTGCTCAGTCACTGGCCCAGAGCGCAGGCCCAAGGAGACTGGTGAGACCTCTTGGGAACCCTCCTACCTTCCTGGCAGGGGTGACAACTGGCCCTGATTGCCCACCATGGTCTCACTTTCCAACAGGTCTGTGGTCAGTGACTGTGTCTGGCCGAAAACACAGCGTCCGCCTCTGCTCCCCCCGACAGGCAGAGGCTGAGTGCTGGGGGGTAGCCTTGCGAGAAGTGATCTCCTCAAAGGCTCCGCTAGAGACCCCCACCCAGCTATTGCTCAGGGACATACAGGTGAGAGAGGGGACTCAACTAAGAGCCTGGAGGGTGGTTAACTTAAAGCTTTCTTGGCACAGGGAACTCCCTTCCCCATCAGGTGACCCTCTTCCTGGTATCTAGGAGAGTTGCGGGGATCCAGAGGCGGTGGCCCTCATCTACCGTCGGAACCCGATTCTGAGGCATACCAGTGGAGCCTTGTATGCCCCACTTCTGCCCCTGCCCTATGGAGTCAGTGCCCCAGGTGAGTGGTCCTAAGGCCCAGCTTTTTTGGATGGGATGAGGTAGATCATAAATAAGAATCTGAATGCCTTAATTAGCAGGGACTTAAGTCTTCAAGGGCTCTACCGAGATCTACACTTTTCAAAGGATGAAGGTGAAACTAAACTGATAAGAGTGGAAGGGAGGGAAAGCAGAAGAGGAAAAAAAATGGTCGTGAGTGACTATTTCTCTAAAAGATCTCATTCTGACCATTAATGTTCCTTCTGGGATTTTTATCCTTTCTCTTCTATTTTTAAAATCATGGTCTTGATCTGGAGTTGTGGCTCAGTAGTAGAGCACTTGCCTAGCCTGTGTGAGGCACTGGGCTCGATTCTCAGCACCACATATAAGCAAATAAATAAAGGTCCATTAATAACTAATTAAATTTAAAAAAAACATGGTCTTAATAACATGTCATATTACCTTTATGCGTGGTAGAAAAAAACACCTTTTGGGGAGAATGTGCTTGCCTCATCCAGCTATATCTCTCCCCAAAAGGGTGTAGTGACTAGTCTGGGTACTAAAGCTAGAGGATTACGGGAGCTGGGATTCTGAAGAACTCTGGTTTTCTAACTCCCAGATCAGCCTGTTCTATCCCAGTTACAGAATCTGGGGTTTAAACCTACTTCCCTTAGTCTTTCTCTCTACCATACTGGTGAGACCTCTTGGGAACCCTCCTACCTTCCTGGCAGGGGTAACAACTGGCCCTGATTGCCTGCTATGGTCTCACTTTCCAACAGGTCCAGGTTTAGGAGGATAAGGAGAGAGGATTCCTGGGAGGCAAGGGTTGAAAGTTTGGCTTTGTGGGACCATTGCTTTCCCTTCACTCTTCCTGTCATTCGTACCCTCCCCTTCTTGCCACCCCTGTTCCCATTATACTCCTGACCTTTCCCTGGTTTGCACCTTCCTCCCAGGGTGCACCTCTGTGTCCCCTCTCCAAACCGTCCCTCCACCCCCACCCTCCCACAGGTCCTGGCTATGCACCCTTGAGAGAGGAGGCGGTAAGGCTGTTCCTTGCGCTCCAGGCACTGGAGGGGGCAAGGCGCCCTGGGCCCCTGATGCAGGGTGTGCTCCAAACCTGTCGGGACCTGCCTGCACTCCGGGATGAACTCTTCCTGCAGCTGGCTAAGCAGACCTCAGGCCCTGCAGGTCCTCCTGGGCTCCCTGCTACCCAAGACCCTGCAACCCTGCGGTACTGGCAGCTCCTCACCTGCATGAGCTGCACCTTCCGGCCTGGGGGAGCTGTTCGGGGGCACCTCCTAGGGCATTTGGAGAGGTGAGAAGAAAGAAAAATGTGTAAGGCCAAGGCAAAGGAGTTTCTGGGCTGGGAGAGAACTAAAGGCCTTTGCAAGGGGGTTGACAGATAGAGAACCTAGATGCAGAGAAGGGATAAATCCCCTGCTTTTGTAGGAATTGCAAGATCATATCCCATTGGTGAGCAAATGAATTACAATAAGGCACCCCCTTTGGGCAGAGGAATTATAAAAAGTCTGCTTTTCTTCGGTAATGCTGACCAGTACCAGGGCTTAGGAAAGCACAGTAATGTGGTTCAATTTTGGATTTCAGTGGGGAAGATCAGGAGATTTTCGGAAGTGGGTGGGGACAGTTGGGAGAAAGCTGCCAGAAGACATCCGAAAGTAATTTAATTTAGCTCCATGCAAAGCCCCGGAGATAGGCTGCCTTCAAGAAACTTGAATTGGAGGGAAGGAGTTTTACTAGATGAAATAAAATATTAATACAAGAAGGGAAGAGGGTGGGAGGAGGAATAAGAGGAGGAGGAAAGCCCTTGGAGCACTGATCCTGTGATTTCTCCTAATACAGGACTGAGCAGGCACTGCCGGACTCGGAACTAGCGGAATATGCGCGCTTCATCAGGAAAGCTCTGGGCCGGACACGTGGCAGAGAGCTGGTGCCATCGCTGGCAGAGATTTCCGCACTGAGCCAACGACAGGAGCTGTTGTGCACGGTGCACTGTCCAGGGGCTGGTGCCTGCTCTGTGGCCATTGACTCTCACACGACAGCAGGGGAGGTGAGGCCAAAGTTCCAGGGTATCCCCAACCCTTCCTTCTAAGTTCTCATACCTGCTTCTCCTGAACCCTGGGTTGGTCCTAGTCTCTGATTCCTTATTTCTATAAGTGGTATAATGGTGGTATCAGTTGGATCCGTATGCCTGAGGATCCAGACAAGACCCTCTTCCTCTCTTCCTTCTAGGTGGCTCGAGAGCTGGTGGGGCGGCTGGGTTTGGCCCGGAGCCGCAACGTCTTTGCGTTGTACGAACAGCGCGGCGCCCAGGAACGAGCGCTGGCTGGGGGGACCCTCGTGGCCGACGTGCTCACCAGGTTTGAGAAGTAAATGTCCAGCCCAGAACTGTTCTATTAACCCGTCTCCCCAGCTTAAATCACTAAGCAAACATTTATTGAGCACTTAGCATTTGTTCTAAGTTACAGACAGACTCCCTATCCGCAGTCTGTGTGTAATCTGATTTCTAAACTCACTTCTGCGGGCCACTCTTGGGCCCCCCGCCCCGCCCAAAACATATGGCCACGCCCCCACACTTGTCCTGCCCCTTTCCCAAGTCGCCAGCACTCTGCTGGGCCCTGCTTCCCCATTGCCTCGTGTTCTTTTTCCTTCTGCAGTTTAGCCTCAGAGGAAGCCGGACTGGAAGACTCGCTGGACTCCGGGTGGAGACTGTGTCTGCGTCTTCACGGACCTCTGCATCCTGAGGGACTATCCCCAGACGGTCACGAACTGCCTTTCCTCTTTGAGCAGGTGAGGATCTCCGACATTCACGCCTCGGAATATACCATCTATGCCTGATCTCTTTCTAGGCCATTTCAATTAATCGTTCTGGTAACCCCACGGTAGACTGTCCCCAAACCCTTAACTTCTCAGGCTCCACCCTCCGAGGTGTATTCGCGACAGTATAGTTGCCACTGCTGGCTGACGCCCGGTGCCTTCCTTGCAGGCTCATGCTCTGCTGTTGCGCGGCCGGCCGCCACCGCCCGACGACACGCTGCGCGCCCTGGCGGCGCTGCGCCTGCAGAGCCTGCACCGAGACTTCTCCCCGCGGGTGCCCCTGCCTCGCCTAGACCGCCTGCTGCCGCCCCCCATCCCGCCGTGCGAAGTTCAGCCCCGCCCAACTCCCAGGCCACCGCCCTCAGCCGCCCTGCTGGCCGGGGCACTCTGGAGCCCCAGCCTGGCCAAGAGGCGGGCGGAGCGGGCTCGACGCAGTGGGGCCTGCCGCACAGCGGGAAGCGCAGCCCCGGAGGGAGGAGGCGGAGGCGCCCGCACCGCTGCTGCTGTGCTGGGCGGCTGGAAGCGGTTACGGGGCATGGGCCGAGCTGAGGCCATGGCTGCCTACCTGGCTCTGGCGGCGCAGTGTCCGGGGTTCGGCGCTGCTCGGTATGACGTTCTGGAGCTGAGCACGGTGAGGGGGAGAAGGGAGAAGGGGACTCTGGAGGCCCAAGCCCCACACCTTTGCCCCAGAGCCATAGGCCCCCACTGTGGGTCACTTCACTTCCTACTTCCAAATCCCAGGAGACACCAGCCCTAGGGGGCTTGCACCTCCTGGACCCTAGCCCCCTTCATACTTCACTGTGTATCACAGAGGGATCAGGGAACTCCCCCGCTCACAACCGTTTTCCCCCACCAAAAAGAATGCTGTCCTCTCCTTCCCCCCTGACTCTGCCTATCTGTCTGCAGGAACCTGGTGGAGGTGCTCCACAGAAGCTATGCCTGGGTCTGGGAGCCAAGACCATGTCCCTCTCCCGGCCTGGTGAGACAGAACCCATCCACAGTGTCAGCTATGGTCATGTGGCCGCCTGCCAGCTAATGGGTCCCCAAACCCTAGCATTGAGGGTAGGCGAGAGTCAGCTCCTCCTGCAGAGTCCCCAGGTGAGTAGGAAGAGGCAAGCACAGAACAATCTATGGACCATCAATCCTGGGTACAGCTCGAGGCACTGGGAAGCCAGCTATGATCAAAGACAAGCTCCTAGGAGCTTTGAGTGTGGGAATCAGACAATCAACAAGTAATCAAAGATCATTAAGCTAGAAGGAAAGAGTAGTATGATGGGAAGTAACTGTAGGGGCCAAGCATTAGGTAGTCAGAGCCAGATTCTCAAAGAGGATGACATAAGTTAGCCATAGGAAAATCTAGGGGAATAGCATTCCAGATAAAGGGAATTGTAAGTACAAAAGCCAAGAGAGGAAAGTATACTTGGCATGGTAGAGGAGCAGAAAGAAACAAGAATGATTTGGGCACAGGGGTGCACACTTGTAATCCCAGAGACTCCGGAGGCTGAGACAGGAGGATCATTAGTTTGAGGCCAGCCTCAGCAATTTAGTGATGCCCTATCTCAAAAACTTAAGGGGTGGGGGTATAGCTTAGTGGTAAAACTCCCCTGGGCTCAATTCCTAGTAGGATGGTGAGGATGGGTAAGGTTGTCAGGAGCCAGAACCTGAAGGACCCTGGTAGAGAAGCTGGAGCCCTAGAGCCTGAATGAAAGAAGAGAACCTAGTGGCTCCTGTTGTGCATTGACCTCTGCTCTCTCTTAGGTGGAAGAGATCATGCAGCTGGTGAATGCCTACTTGGCCAACCCCTCCCCCGAGAGGCCCTGCGGCAGCTCTGCTCCTCCATGCCAAGACCTGCCAGACACCTCCCCTCCCAGCCAGCACCAAGGCCTGGATGAGCCCCAGGGACAGTCTGGCTTCTTGGGGCAGCTGCAGGACTGAGCCTGCCAAGAGGTCATGACTCCCCTCTTCCCTCCAGCCTGGGCCAGGACTACTCTGAGATTTGAGGAGACCATGGACCCTTTTGGCCCTGCAGGGACAGGGCACAGACCCCACACCCAAGGTCTGAAATGGGTGTGGACAATTTTATAGTTTGTTTCTTAATTTATTTGTAGAAGAGAAGCAAAAAAAAAAAAAATCCTTATTTACACAAACCCTTCTTGTGGGAGTGTTTTCAATGGGACAAGTTGGAGCTCCATAGCTCACAGCTCCACCCCTGGGGACACCCACACTCTGGGGGTTTTACCAGACACTGAAGGGAGTCTGGACACCATAGAGCTCCACCCTCCTTGACCTTCTGGATTTAACCTCCTCTTAGCCAGTTTGCTGCTATAGAGTAATGGGTGGGGCAGGCAAGAAGACAGAATTGGAAGCTGGCAATTACTCACCCTCTCTTCTCCATCCAGTGGCAAAGGGGTGGCCCCATGGTATCCCTGAAGCTGGAGGGCAGTGAGTCATTAAGACTGTCTCTGCCCATATTCTACCCTGGTGTCCAGCTTCTGATCCTGTTTGGGTTCATCTTTGTTCTGCTTACTGCTTTGGGCTTGAAATGGAGAGAAGCTTGAGGCAGGATATAGACCCAGACATTCCTCTGGCACAGAAAAAGAACTCAGGATGAGTACAGCCTACTCCTAAGTTCTGTCCTGCTTATCACATTGGGTTGAACTGGGTTGAGTTCCTGAGATCCTGATGGCCCTGGGCATCCAGAGTTCCAGCTTTTCTGACTTGCTCAGAATGAAATAGGCCCTACTTTCATAGACCCCACATCCTCCTTGCTGAATGGAGGAGACTGGATCAGCATTGATTCAATCTGAAGCAGGAACTTAAACACTAAGGAGACAGCAGACCTCACTAACCCTCTCTACATGAAAGCTGGTTGGGCTCCAGGGGATGAAGTTGGCCAACTTCAGTATAACAGCCTGGTTCAAGGCAAGTAACCTCAATAGAAATAGACATACTAAGACCTGGACTAAGTAGGAAGAAGTTAGAGGAAATGAAGGCAACCTTACCATCACTCACCAGAAAACTGAAGATCCCATCCCCCATAGTGACAGATCAAGCCCTGACTATATTCATCTCTAAGCTTTATAACTTTATTTGAACTGAACAAGCATATCAAGGGTCAGGAATGGAAGGGAGGAAGTTGGGCCAGTTTCTGGGGAGGAGAGGAATCCAGTAAGGTAAAGTTGGATCAGAGGGACCAGTCATGGTGGTGGCTGTGCTTCCTGTACATGGGGGGAAGAGCAGAGAGGAAAATCACTGCTCCTGGGTGCCCCAGGAGATATAGTCTGGCCGTGTGGCTGCATGGTACTCATCAATGAGCTCCTGAACAACCTCCCTGGACCTGTCCATCTCATCAAAATTGTCCTTGAAGATGTCCTCTTTGCGGAACTGCTCCAGGAAGGCCCCCCGTTTCCATAGCTTGTCATACTGCTGGCAGGAACTTTCAAAGAGCTGAAAAAGAAGGAAATCTTCAGAATGGGTGCTAGTATAAGATGGAAATAGGAACAGACTGGGGGAGCTAGGTACAGTGTCACATGCATATAATCCCAGCTACTTGGGAGGCTGTAGATAGGAGGACCACAGATTCAAGGCCAGCCAGGGCAACTTAGTGAGACCCTGTCTCAAAAATAAAAAGCAGTTCAAGGGCTGGGGATGTGGCTCAGCGGTAGCGCGCTCGCCTGGCATGCGTGCGGCCCGGGTTCGATCCTCAGCACCACATGCCAACAAGGATGTTGTGTCCGCCGAGAACTAAAAAATAAATATTAAAAAATTCTCTCTCTCTCTCCTCTCTCACTCTCTCTTTAAAAAAAAAAAAAAAAAAAAAAAGCAGTTCAAATCTAGGTACTGCCAAAAGGAAAAACAAAAAGGAAAGGACTGGAAGAATTTGATGAAGGTAGATAGACACTGGTAAGAAGTGACTGGACTCACTGAGGAGATACTGGTGTGGTTGGCCATCATGAGCCCACTGACCCGGTGGGCTGAGGGCAGGTAGGGAGACTTCCTCGACAGGGCCACCTGGATGCTGGCTGGGCCCCAGGGGATGAAGTTGGCCAACTTCCGTTCACGGATCCTCTGTAGGCTCTTGTGGACCTGCGGTGGGCATGGGAGCGGTGATGGTAGCCACTCCTCTACCCTGTGAGTTCAGGGGACAGGGCAAAGAGGCCTCACTTACCTGGGTGGGGTCCACCTCTCCCTGGATGATGTTGAGGATGGCGATGTAGCAGTGGTTGGTCTGGCGGTCCCGGCCTGTGGACACCATCACGTTCTTGGGCTGCAGCAGCCGCCTCATGACATCCAGGACTGTGGTCTTCCTCACGCTGGCCACCTGAGGGGAAAGTGGATCACAGAGACCAGGCTGGCATTTAAGGCATAGTCCAAAAGAGGAGCCAACACATGTCCCCATCCAACTCAGGATACTGTGATATATCTGTGGACAATGTCTCTAAGTTCAGGTCTACCCCAAGACTCTGAGGCAGGAGTAGGCTCTTAGCAAACTCATGTCCCTATACAGGAGCAGAAGCCAACCCCATTCAACCCCATGCCCACAGGAGCCAAGGCTGAGGGAAGGTGGACACAAGTCAGCAGGCAAGTGGCCTGCTTCCTGCCAGTCTCTGAGCAAGAGCCTTGGGGGGCTGCAAAGGGTAATTTTTGGGCAGAGGGGAGAAAAGAAAGTCAAAGTTCAGTGTCTCTGGGCCCAGGCCAACCCTGCCTGGGACACTGAAGGCTGCTCTTACTGACTGGTCTGTAGTGAGGGGGGTGTAACCAGTCATGAGGAAGTGGAGCCGTGGTGTGGGAATGAGTGAGGCGATGAGGCCGATGAGGTCGTTGTTCATGTAGCCGGGATAGCGCAGGGTGGTGGTGCTGGCCGACATGATGGTGGACACCTGGGGATGGGGGTGTGCATCATGGGTATTGGCCCATGTGGGACCTCCCTTCCCAGATGGCCTTCTAGCAATGAGGGTTTGTGGTCCAATGGAGTCTAGGATGGGGCTCACCAGCTGGTTGATCTGGGAGAAGGATGGGTTCTGGATGTGGAGGCGGTCTGTGGCTATCCGATTAAGGGCTGTATTGTCCAGCACCACCTGGAAGGGTAGAAGGGAATCACGGCATCTTTTTGAGGAGAAAAGCGTTATAGAAATAAGGTATAGCTCAGCCATTACTAAACTCCAAAACCAGGAAGTAACTTTTTCTAATTTAAAAGGAAAGTATTTTCTTTGTGGCATCATCATGTACTTTTGGACCGTGCAGGACAGTTAACAAATATGTGAGTTCACCTAGGTATTACAGTGCTTGGCTCTAGAGATACCACAGAGAATAAAACAGGCATGGTCTTTGTGTCATTGGGCTTATAGTCCAATGGGACAGGTATTAATTTTTTTTTTGTACTGGGAATTTAACTCAGAGGTGCTTAACCATTAAACCACATCTCCAGCCCTTTTTATTTCTTAATCCCGGGCCCAGAGACACGTCTCTTGCCTTTCTCTTCTCCCCTCTGCCCCCAAAAATTAAGTCTTGCTAAATTGCTCAGGACCTTGCAATTGCTGAGGCTGGCTTTGAAATTGCAGTCCTCCTGCCTCAACCTCCTTGTTACTGGGATTACAGGTGTGCACCACCATGCCTGGCCTAGACAGAAATTAGATATAAAACAACAAGCTGGGGGTGTAGGCACAGTGAGCATGTGCTTATCATGCATAAGGCCCTGGGTTCAATCTTAAGCACCAAAAAACAACATTTGTCTGTTTCATTTATTTAACACCCGAAATATGCACAAAGAAACCTGACCTTTACTGGGGAGTTGCTGAAGCTTTTGCTAATGAAGTGATCCTTGAGTTAAGAGTTCAAACATGAGTAGGAATTGAGTGGGCAAAATAAGAGTAGGTACTCTCACTTTGTTGAGAGCCTTGCTGCCTAAAAGGACTGAAAGCAACCTGGAATTTGGGACCTTACTGCACAATTTGGCCCACATATTGTGACTTTGTTGATCTCTGTTCTCTGTAAGAGCAGGGACTTGGAAATGGCAAGGTGCAGGTGACTGACTGGCCTACAGAGGTAGGCCAACGCTCCCAACTTGCTCTCCTTTGCTCACCACGCAGTCTGCATTCTGGGTCAGCCTCTTAAGTGTGAGGAGTGAGTTGTAGGGCTGGACCACCACGTCACTCATCTCATCCTGACTGGGGAACACTGAGTATGTCTGTACCAGCTTCTTGGGATACCTGGGGGCAAGGAAGAGGGAAAAGGGGAGGGTAGGCAGTGAAGTGGATGAACCCCATGACTACCACTCTCAATCTCCTCTAGGGACAATAATGACCATTCATTTGCCGTTGAGTTCTTATACAAAAGGAGTAAGAGTAGAACTAGCCTCCCCCAAAATCCCAAAATAAGCCATAAGTATCAAACCCTGTAGGCTCCCTCCCCTTCCTTTTAACCTCCTCTTCCCCTAGTTATTGCTTCCAAAGTATTCCCTAGGTGGGTTTGTCCCTATTACTCAAAGCAGAGAGGGTCCTAGCAGACCTAGCAACTCATGAGAAAAAAAGTGAAAACATGAAAATATAGTACCTAAGGAACTAGGGATAATGTTTTCTCAAATACAGGTTTACCTGTCGTTCAGTCGCTCCAGAAGGTAGGAGCCTAGGCCAGAACCCGTACCTCCAGCAATGGAATGGCACAGCACAAAGCCCTGCAAGGGGAGAGGTGGAGAGGCTTCATGCTTGGATCATTCCCTACTTCCAACACACTGTGTCTCAAGGTTTCTTCTGTGTTCATCCAGGGTGAGGCTCCTTGGGAAAGTTTAGAGCCTGAACAGGTTGAATCAATTCCATGCACAAGGAGCTGATGTCACCCAGGTTATGACTTCCTTGAGAACAAGGACTGTATCTTATTTTCTTCAATGTCCCAATATCTGATGCCAACCCTGCTGCCCTAGTTGCTGGGGATCAAACCCAGGGCTTCCCTCAGGCTAGGCAAGTGCTCTACCACTGAACTACATTCCCAGTCCCCAAAATGGTCTTGAATTGTCCCCTTTGTATTAACCTGTTCAGGTCACCGCCTCACCTTTCCCCCAGCCCTCTTCAGTAGGGAGGCCCTCACCTCTAGACTGTCACTTCCATCTGCTTCTCGGTCTATGATATCAAAGATGTCTTCGTGGATTTTCTCACCCTGTGTAGAGACATGGGAAGGGAGGGTCAGGCTGAAGATTCTCTTGTCAATACAAAGAACTCTACTCTGGGACTTTGTTCCCACATGAAAGCAAAGCCTCAGTGTAGTACTTAACCCAGAAAAGCTAGTTTTCAAATGATTTGCACAAAATTTGCATAAACCTTTCCCAGCTTTCTGTCATGTCAGGGTATCCATTTGTCTCTTATTTATTGTCAGTCTAGTCTAGTCAAATTCCCAAGTGGCTTGATCCTGCCTTGCCCCAGGGTGGGAATATCAAGGGTCTCCGGGATGGACACCTGGGAGAATCCCCTGGCCCAGTTGTTGCCAGCTCCTCCTCCATGTTCTGACAGGTAGATGTTCTCCGGGTTATAGAGCTTGGCATATGGAGAGTTGAGGATGGAATGGATCACCCGGGGCTCCAGGTCCAGCAGCACTGCCCGTGGAATGTAATGCTCATCGTCAGCCTGTCATGGAGAATCCAGGAAGGGCTCAATGAGCTAGCGTGAACCAAGTTCTCCCATCTCTGGCTCCACTGACCCTCCCTCCTCAAGCCAGCCGCCCTGGCTACTCTGCCCACCAGGTATCCCAGTACCAGGCCATTGCCCTTCCCTTCAGGCCCCTTGGGCCACTGTGGGCTTGGGCCAAGTCGCTGGGGGCACCTGGTAGAAAAAGACGTCCTTGCGGTCAGTGCCCTCGGTGGCGAACTCCTCCACGATGCCCTCGGGGCTGATACCATGCTCGGCGCACAGCTGTTTCCAGAACTCGAACCCAACTGAGGGAGGGGGGAAGACGCCCGGGTCTGCGAGAGCCATAAGGCCTGAGGAGCCCAGCGTTAGGCTCAGAGGCAGTCACACTCAGAGAGGGTGGACCCAAGACGCCTGGGCCTGGGAGCCATCACAGCTCAGGGCTGGAGGCGCAGTTCTTGGTCTAGGTTATCATGCGAAGTAGGGCAGGGGGTTCATGGAAGGGAAAGAGGGACTGGTGGGTGCCAGATGGGGCAGAACCAGAGACTGTCGGGGCCCGGCGCTCGCTTGCTCACTCTGGTTGCCGCATTGGCCCAGCTGCAGGGTGATGATCTCCCGGGGCATCGCTGTTCAGACGTGGGCGCACCTGCCCTGGCCCGGCGGGAGTCACCGCTGAGACGAATGCCTGGCAGCCTGGCGGGCAGGACGTGGGGAGCGCACGCTCTCCTCGTCTTTTGACGCGGGTACTGTGTCTGCGCGTGTGCAGTGTGGGCCTCTCCTCAGCCGGCGGGCCAAGGAGCCGAACCTGGGCATCATCTTCTCCCCTAGCAGTCGCAGCTGGATTTCGGCACAGGCGCAGACAGAGGCCACGCCTCCTTCTGTCCACCGTTCCGCGCTTGCGCAGCGAGACTTTGGGGGGCCGGGTGGGTCACCGGTTGGGTGTGGAGGAGGGGAAGGGAGGAGCGGCTGGACAGATGCTGCTGTCCGGGAGTATGGAGTTCCCTACCCCCATGTATGCAGATGAACTCTGCCGGCTCTGCTAGGTCGAGGGACTGAATTCAAGACAACTCTCCTATTTTAAATTTCTTTTTCTAATGGTGGTTACAATACTATACACAACATAAAATTCACCATTTTAACCATTTGTAAGTATCCAGTTGTGTGGCCTTAAGTAGATTCACATTGTTCCGTGAACATGATGACGGCCGCACGCATGCCAGGCGAGCGCGCTACCGCTGAGCCACATCCCCAGCCCCTAAAGCTCTGTACTTTCTATTCCCTTCTCCCTGCAGCCCCCGGCAATCACCATTCTACTTTCTATGAATTTGATTCCTCTACGTACCTAAAATGAATCATACAGTATTTGTCCTTTTGTATCTGGCTTTTTTCACTTAGCATAATGCTCCAAGATTCCTCCATTTTATAGTTTGCATCAGAATTTCTTTCCTTTTTAAGGCTGAATAATATTCCATTGTAACATTGTATGCATTAATCATATTTTATTTATCCATACCCCAATAAACCCTTGGGTTGCTTTCTACTTTTTCCACATTATGAATGATGCTGCTTTAAATGTGGATGAGCAAATATCTGCTCAACTCTCTACTTTCGGTTCTGTTGGCTGTATACCCAGAAGTAGAATGCTGGATCATATGATAATTCTGATTTTTTGAGGAATTGTCATACTATTTTCCACAGCAGCTGCACAATTTTTGCATTCCCACAGCGATGCAGAAAGGTTCCAGTTTCATCACCCACCAACACTTGCAGCTTTCTGTATTTTTGTTAATAGTCATCCTTATGATTGTGAAGTAGTATCTCATTGTAATTTCTGCTTTATTTTAAGTGACAGAAAAGTTGAAACATACAAGTATGATTTTGTATTTTATTATTTTTTTTGTTTTGAAATTTTATACAAGTATATCAGATATAATATCAGAGAAAGTAGACTGCTTTTTTTTTTTAATCCTCCATTAGGGTTTTTGTGATTTAGCTATGTTTAAACAAGTAGATTTATTTCATTCTTTTCTTTTATGTTACTGGGGATTGAACCCAAGGCACTCTACCACTGAACTATACCCCCAGGCCTTTTTATTTTTGAGACAGGATCTTGGTAAGATGCCCAGGCTGTCCTTGAACTTGCAATTGTCCTGCCTTAGCCTCCTAAGTCACCAGGTTTATAGGTGTGTGCCACCACAGTCAGCCATTCTTTTCTTTTGAATGGGTTTGTGTGTGGCTCTAGGGGTTGAACTTAGGGCCTCATACATGCTAAACATGTGCTTTACCACTGAATTACATCCAGTCCTGCTTCATTCCTTTTAACTGTTTTATAGTATATTATTGGATGAGTGAAACCAATTTATTCTTCTATAAGCAAAGGAATTGTCTGTTAGTGAATGCCTCTACAGGGGATTGTGAGGTTCATCTGTACTAGGCTTTGCACTTTTTCTCCTAGGGGTTCTGATTAGCAATAGACTTCTGACTCCCTATACTCATATCTACATTTGGGTTACTAGATGACAATTTTTTTTTTCAATTTCATGGATCTGGGTGGGATTTCATGGTTGAAATTTCCAGTTATGATCACAAGTAAAACTGATTCACTTTTCTTTTGTTACTGACTGGGGATTCTTCTGTGAATTACCTGTTGATATCCATGGCTCAGGGCTGGGGTGTAGCTCAATGGTAATGCCTGTGTTTCGTAAACCCAAGGCCCTGTATCCAATTATTTGCACCAAAAAACAACAACCACCAAAAAAAAAAAAAAACCCCACAAAAGTTCACATAATCTTTGCCCATTTTGGGGGGGGTGGGAGGGTGGGAGTAAGGGTTATTTATTTTAGACATTTTAAGATATTCTACACTTATTTTTATTGTAGTCTATGGTTTGTCTTTACATGTTGCACATTGTGTTTTTCATCATAGACAAGATTTCAATTTTTCCCCCCAGTGCTGGGGATCAAACCTAGGGCCTTGGACATGAAAAGCAAGTGCCCTGCCACCAAGGTATAGCCCCAGCCCATGATTTTAATTTTAATATACGTAAAGTTATCCATCTTTGCCTTTATGTTTTGCACATAAAGCTTCTCTAAAGAACTCTTCCCTCTCTCAATATTATACAGCTATCCTTCTATGTTTTCTTCCCAAATCTCCATAATAGTTTTGCTTGTTCCCTGTAGGTCTTTAGTTCATCTGGAATTTATTTGGAGGCCTGCTGTGAGATAGGGATCTACTTTATTTTTTCCATATGGATGGCCAATTGTCTCCCAACCAATTATTGAGGAGTCAGTGCAGCCTCCGCCACCCCCAGGAACATTCCATGTCCCTGCTCCAACGTGGGCCGGCTTCTGGCCTCTCTTCTGCGCCCTTGGTCTGTCTGGCTGTCCTTGTCTGGCGAGCTTTCTCTGGGAGACGCTGCAGAACTGGCGAAAGCACTACGGCCAAGAGTCATGCTCAGACAAGGCTTTTTGTTTTCATTTCTTTCTCTTTTTAAAAGAGAACTCGGGCCGCCTTCCAGGCCCTGCTGCTCAGAATTGTCTAGGCTTCTTTAAAAGGCTCTGGCTCTCCCCTTGATCAACCCCTCCCAGGCTTCAGCTTTTTGTCTCCTCTCACCCCACCTGGCCTTTAGGCTCCTCTTCCTGCTCTGGCCAGGAAGATCTGAAGCCTCCCCCAAGAGGACCCTGTGGCGTTGCCTTTTCAGGGAGAGACTTTGAAGTTGAAGGGTGGGGTCAGAGCTCCTTCCTTAGCCTTGAGGCTCCCTTCCCCCATGGAGCTGCTCCCTAAGGGCAGGCTATCTTCAGAGGCTTTGCCAGGATCTCTCCTCTGCCCAGGTGACTTCAGAGATGAGAGTACCCTGGTCTCCTCACCATGGGAGTCTCCTAGGGCTCATTTTACTGCCTGTAAAATAATAAGCTGTAAGCAGTTTATAAAGGCTTGGGAAACACTAGAGTTAAATTTCACCCTTTCTTGTGATTAACAACAGTTCCTTACTCCAACTTCTAGTCTGCCAGAAGTGGGAACATTTTCTGCAAATCCTCATTTATAGGGAAGCAGGTTAGAATGTGTGGACCTATCAGAGTTGGAGACGTTTTAGTGTAAGTTTTCTCCAAGAAGCTCCCTCTGGCAAGCTGGAGGCGCCTCTCCCCACAGCCTCATAGAAATGGGTTGAAAACTGAGAGGGTTATGTGCATTAGCAGAACTGACGGTAAATCCTCCCAATTATTAGCAGGATAAGCTTTCTCCATTTATTCTGAGAACTGACCAATCGATATCAGTTAAATGAGTTGATGTATGAGCACTTAGCATATGTCCGACTCACAGTAAACCCTCAACAAACATTAGCTGCTGTTATTATTGTCACAAGACGCAATTAGAACTAAAGGATAGCTTGGTTGCTGCTACAGATGAAAGATCTTATTTGGGGTAAAAATAAAATGGTTACTTTAAATAAATTTTATTTAAAATCCAGGTATTTATGATCCTACAGACTATTGAGGTTGACCAGAAGTCCCAGGTTCATGGTCCTTTTCATGGGTTTTGGACCCAGAGTCTCAAGCTCATTTACCCATGGCTTGATTGTTGAGTGTTGACTTTAATTTACTTGGCTCCAAGTTTTCTGATCCAGGTTATGATAATGTACTGGAATGTGGTGTTCCTTTGTCTGAGGGCTTGGTCTACCTTTGATAATAAATGTAGCATTTGTAAACTAACAAGTGTATTACATGTCCGGAGGCTTTATTGGACATCTCAGGTTGAATAAAATATGTTTTGGGATGCACCTTAATTTCTGGCCTTTCCCAGACACCTGGCCTGCAATATGTCCGGAGCTCAGGTATCTTGCAGAGGTGAAGAAGTGAAGTTGTTTCTCAGGGATTGGGCGGAACTTGATAAGTGGTGTGCTTATCAAGCAAAAACAGCTAATTAAAGCTGCTGCTAGTTTTGAGACTGGGATCCTGTGACCCAGGGAGTTTAACTTCCAAAATTAAAGGAAAGGAAAAATTAAAACAATGGAGGCAAAGAGCCCAAGTTCTTTATGTAAATGGAGTTGTGCTAAATTCATATTTTAGTTAGGAAGTGAACAAAATAAGCTGGTTTTTTTTTTCTGTGCTGTTTTTCAAGGAATGAGGAAAAGGAAATAAGTTGAAAAGTAATCTTGTTTGTGGATCATTTGCTCAGTCTTTTTTTTCTTTTTAATTGATGCATATTAATTATACAGAATGGTGAATTTCATTGTGGCAAGTTCATACACGCTTATAATGTAGTTGACCAAAGTCAGTCCTGTTACCATCCCTTAACCTTCCATCTCTTTCCCCCTCTTTCATTCATTTATTATGCACCTATACTATGTGGACCACACTATTTTGAGCTGGGAAGATAGAGATAACAGACTAAAATTCTCATGATCTCATGTAGGAAATAAACATGCATTAAGGTTAGCACTAAGTGCAGAATAGGGGACTGAACTTGGTGAAGGGGGAAGGACGGTACAAGGAGAGGCCAAAGATTTAGGATATTTTTTGGAGGCAGGGTGCACCTGCCCAGATCTGGAAGGCCTGATAGGAGTTCACCAAGTGTAGAAAACAGAGGAATATACAAATCAACAAGAGGAAAACACTCAGAAATAAGGAGAAAACACTCAGAACAAAAATGGGTAAAGGAAATAAACAGGTCATGATAAATGCAAAAATATATATATAAAGAGGTTCAGTCTCACTCATCAGAAAAATACAAATTTAAGGCAAAAAGATGAACACACATTTAAAAAACTGATAATCTCCAGTGCTAAAGAAGCTACATCTATATACTATTTTTCTTTTCTTTCTTTTTTTTTTTTTTTTTTTTTTGTGGAACTGGGGATTGATCCCAGGGGTTCTCTACCACTGAGCTGTATCTCCAGACCTTTTTAATTTTTGTTTTGAACCAGTAATTCCACTTTGAGGAATCTATCCTACATAAATTCTAGGACATGCATAGATATAGATATATATATAAGGATATCTGTTGCAGTTGGTGTTTATAATGGTGAAAAACAACCTATAGGTTTATGTGCCCATTAGTAAAGGTGCAATCAAATATATCACATCATCCCTATGAAGAAAATCAAAATAGCCATTTGTTAAAAAATATAAGAGCACTTGCCTAGCATGCTTAAGGCCCTGGGTTCAATTCCCAGCGAAAGAAAGAAAGAAAGAAAGAAAGAAAGAAAGAAAGAAAGAAAGAAAGAAAGAAAGAAGAGAAAGAAACAAACAGGAAAAAGGGAGGGAGGGAGAGGGAGGGGAAAGGGAAAAAGAAAGAAAAAGTAGAGCTATCACTGGCATAGCATATGGTAAGGGACAAAAACAAGTTACAGAGCCATAGGCATGATTCATGATTGCATGTGGAAAAGAAGATGTGTAAGTATGCATCATGCTTTTGGGGGAGCTGTGTGCAAGCTAAATGTGGGAGGTGGCATGTTGAGTTTAGGATGAACAAAGAAAGTGTCAAGTAGTGAACTAGAGGAGTTGGCAGGGACCAGTCCCAGATGTGCCCCTTGGAATAAGAAGGCACTGAAGGATCTTCCAGGGCTGGGCCAGAATCAGACTTGCATTGCAGAAAGAGCCCCCAAACAAGAAGGCTTGGGTGGAACAGGAACACAAGAGGAAAGGCAAGATCACCAGTCAGGTCATTTAGTAATTCAGGTATGAAATGAAAAGGGCCCTTCCTCAGGACAAAGAGCATAAAGTGTCTGCAAGTACTGAGTGAAAGAATCTACAGAGTTCAAGGTGGTTGAACAGGTAGTAGGAGTGGGGGAGAGGGGGAGTCTGAGCTGATTTCAATTTTGGTACACTGGGTGAAGGTAGGACCACTGACTGACACAGGGAATTTAGGAGGACAGTGTTTGCACAAGTTGACTTTGAAAGGCCTGAGACATGTCCAGTAGAGTTAGAAGGGTCCAAATAGGCAACAGAGAACACACAATCCTCAGCTAAAGAGTAAGATAAAGGTAGAGGCTTGGAACTGTGTCGCATGCCTGTAATCCCAGCGGCTGGGGAGGCTGAGACAGAATGATCGGGAGTTCAAAGCCAGCCTCAGCAATGGCGAGGTGCTAGGCAACTCAGTGAGATTCTATCTCTAAATAAAATACAATATAAGGCTGGGGATGTGGCTCAGTAGCAGAGTGTCCCTGAGTTCAATCCCGGGTACCAAAACAACAACAACAACAACAACAACAAAGATATAGGTAGAGAGCCATCTGCACCCAGGTTAAAGCCATAGGCATGAATATAGTCTCCCAGGAAGAATGCATGGTGTGGGATGATCCTAGGTTGGAAGAGGACTGGAATAGAACCTGATATAATACTTAAGAGGAAAGAAATAAAACTATGCAAAAAAAATAAAAATAAAGGAGCATACAAAAAAGCAGGACACAGCGTGTATTAGTAATATTTGATTGCTTATCTTCTTCATGACTGACAGAGTCTTGTTTGGGTTTTTGTTTGTTTTTGTGTTTGTTTTTGTGGTACCGAGAACTGTACCCAGGGGCACCCTGCCACTGAGCTACATCCCCAGCCATTTTTATTTTTTTATTCTGAGACAGGAGCTTGCTAAATTTCCTGGGCTAGCCTTGAACTTGTGATCCTTCTGCCTCAGCCTTCCAAGTTGCTGAGATTACAAATGTGGATCATGAGGCCAGGCAGAGCCCTGGTTTTGTTTTGCATTTCACACTTCATCCAAATTGTTCAGTGGTAAATCCTGATTAATGCAGGCCAATCATTATGGTATCACAGTTTCCTTGTTAGGGACTGATTTGGGAAGGGACATATGATATAATTCAGGCCAGTGAGATGTGAAGAAAGACTTCTGGAGAAGAGCTCACTGGTTAAAAATAAAGATACTTCTGGGAAGAGACACACTCTTCTTCAGCTGCTTGTTGTCATATTTGGATATGGCATCTTGAACTGCTTATATTTATCTTCTATAGATAAAAAGAACCAATATGATACAGATATAGATGATAAACATATAAGTGAGATAATATATAGACGTATACATATGAAAATAAATTTATAGAAATGAATTCACGGGTGACTTAGTTCATTTTCTGTTACTATAACAGAATACCTGAGACTGGATTATTTATAAAAAACAGAGGTTTATTTGGATTCACGTTCCAAAGGCTGGGAAGTCCAAGGGCATAGCAGCAAGGACATTATAACATGGTAGAAGGTGAAAGGGTCAGGGAGTGCAAGCCAAAAAGACAAAACATAAAGGACAACCTCACTTTATAACAACCCTTCCAATAGATCTATATTTATTTATTTATTTAATATTTATTTTTCAGTTTTCGGTGGACACACATCTTTATTTTTATGTGGTGCTGAGGATCGAACCCAGCGCCTCGAGCATGCCAGGCGAGCGCGCTACCGCTTGAGCCATATCCCCAGTCCCTAGATCTATATTTATAATTTAGAAGGAGGGCCATGAACTTTCTTTTTCTTTTTCTTTTTTTTTTTTTTTTGTTTTTTTAGAGAGAGAGAGAATTTTTTAATATTTATTTTATAGTTTTCGGCGGACACAACATCTTTGTTTATATGTGGTGCTGAGGATCGAACCCGGGCCGCAAGCATGCCAGGCGACCGTGCTACGGGTTGAGCCACATCCCCAGCCCAGGACCATGAACTTTCATGGTGGTAAAATATATCTTGATTTTTTTTTTTTACAGTACTGGGGATTGAACTCAGGGTTGCTTTACCACTGAGCTATATAACAAGTCTTTTTAAATTTATTTTGATTCATGATTTTACTAAATTGCTCAGGCTGGACTTAAGTTTTATCTTCCTGCCTCTCAGCCTCCTCAGTAACTGGGATTACTGATGTGCATCATCACACCTGGCTACATCTTGATTTTTACTTGCCTCTTAACTAAAATTTAGCCTTTATTTTAGTTTTGAATGTAAGTATCACATTTCAGAAGTCTTAACCTTTATCTTTGCCACCTGTAGAAATTACAGTTATTTTAGTATATTACAGTTGATGTTGATGCTGCAAAATATTGCTTATAATTATTGCTACTTTGCAGATACAGGAATTATTAGATCCACTTCAAGATCTTGTACTGGGCTAGAGTTGTGGCTCAGTGGTAGAGCACTTGCCTAGCATGTGTGAAGCCCTGGGTTTGATTCTCAGCACCACATATAAATAAATGAATAAAATAAAGGTCCATTAACATATAAAAAATTTAAAAAAAAAAGATCTTGTACTTTGCTAGGTACTGTGGTTCACACCTGTGATCCCAGCAGCTTGGAAAGCTGAGGCTAGAGGATGGAGAGTTCAAAGCCAGTCTCAGCGAGGACGAGGTGCTAAACAACTCAGTGAGAACCAGTCTCTAAATAAAATACAAAATAAGACTGGAAATGTGGCTCAGTAGTTGAGTGCCTCTGAATTCAATCCCTGTCACAAAAAAAAAAAAAAAAAAAAAAAAAAAAAACCTTGCACTTTTCTTTGGGGTGGGAATACTGAGGATTGAACCCAGGGAAGTTTTACCATCATTACACTTGGCATAAAATAAAATTTAAAAAGCACATTATCCACTAAACTGCCAAAAGTTATCTTTGGTTTGAAAAGGTTAAGAACCCATATTCTAAAGGAAAGGAGAGATGGGGGACTTGTACAGAAGGAATAGGAATATAGTGTCTGGAGAATCTGGCTTTTTAGAACATGGGAGAGGCTTCCATGTTGAAATACTACAGGGACGGAGAAGGGATTTGAGAGCTAAGTTTTCTGAGGAGGCTAGAACTATTGGGATGCAGGGCTCAGGTGGAGAGATTAACCACAGGAAGGAAACTTTTCCCACAATAAGAGGGAGGAAAGGATGAATGTGGATAAAAATAAATGTTTCAGTAGGGTAGGAATGGGGAGGGCAGGAAGTTGAGGGGGCTTCTGCCTGATGGGCTTCTATTTTCACCTCCAAGTAGGAGTGAGTTATCTGCAGAGAGTGAGAAAGACAGGGGAGGTAGATGAAGGTAGGAAAGAGAAGAGAGCGCTGATAGGGATGGCCCAGAAAGTCTCCCAGTCCAGAGGGTGATGATGGTTAGAGACCACTGTGTTGTCATGGCAACTGTCCGCTTGGGCATGCACTGTCTTGATGAGCGCTCAGCTACCAAGTGTAGGAGTGAGAGGGCAGAGAGTCAGCTAGAGCCAGGCCTGGGGTTTCACCAAGAGGATGAGGTGAAGATCAAAGAAATAAAGGAGGTATGGGTCAGGACATCCAGGCTGCATGGAGAAAATGTAAAGCTAGCAAAGGGCTGAGAGCTTAGGAGAGTGAAATTGACATTGGAAAGAATGAGACAATGAGAATAAGGAAATGAAGGTGTAGGAAGTGGTGGTACAAGAATGAGCCATCAAGGGGCCGGGGATGTAGCTCAGTCACTAGAGTGCTTGCCTCACATGCACAAGGTCCTTGGTTCAATCTCCAGCACCGCAAAAAAAAAAAAAAAAAAAAAAAAAAAGCCATCAAATATAAGGTTAAGGAGTAGTATGTGGAATGGTAAAGTGCTAGGGTCCAGCCATTGTGTGAGTAACTGAAGTAGAGAAGAGATAAAGGGTATTGACGGTGAGGTCAAGGAACAGCCTGTCCATCCAGAACCATCCATATGGATATAGAAACCCCTAGGATGAAGGCGAGACTTGGTGTGGAGAAGAAAGACAGGTGAATATGCAGGAATACAGGATATTTAGAAGTAGGTATATCATTGGAACAAGTAGTAGAGTGGAAGAGTTGGATAGCATGTGCTTCAACAAGGTAAAATAATAATGGTTTAAAAATAGCAATAAGGAAGCCAGGTGTGGTGATCCATACCTGTAATTCCAGTGACTCAGGTGCTAAGGTAGGAGGGTTCAAGTTCAGGGCCAGCCTCAGCAACTTAATGAGGCCCTAAGAAATTTAGAAAGACCCTATTTCAAAATTTAAAAAAAGGCTGGGGATGTGGTTCAGTAGTTAAGCTCCTGTGTTCAATCCCCAGTATGAGAGAGAGAGAGAGAGAGAGAGAGAGAGAGAGAGAGAGAGAGAGAGAGAGAGGGAAAGGGGAAGGGAGGAGGCAGGAAGAGGGATAAAGAATGTCTTACCACTCTGGGCTGAAGAGTGCAACCATATTCTTCTTGTATATCTAGGGCTTTAAAAAATAACTAGCCTTCCAAATGTTATTTGTTAATAATTTTAAGAGTTTTCAGTGCAAAGTAAGGGTGTCACAAGTGTATATGTATATAACTGTGTATTTATACAAGGGCATGCACAAGTGTTTCTGATTTGTACATGTTTTCATTTAAGTTCCTGCTTCTATTTGCACATGTATACCTATGCTTATGTGAGTAAAGCTATGTTTTCATGGAAGTGAACACATAAATATAAAGGTATCAATCAAAAAAAAATAATAACTAGCCTTTATTTGAGAGGCCATAGAGAACTGCACAATTTTGGATCTGAGATGATCTAACACAGTAGTTTGCCACCCAAGAAAATAGTTCCTTCCATAACCCACGCCAATGAGAAGGCATTTGCAAACCAGCACAGGCCTTTTGATTTTATCATGCTGATGAAGGTGGGTGGTACTGTCATTTGGTACTTAGAGGATAGAGATGATAAAAGCCCTCTGTTACACAGGATGGCTCCACCCAGTGATGAATAAATAGTCTTACCCCAAATGCCAGTAGCACATATCATACATTTTGTGGATAAGGAGACAGGGGTCTAAGAGACCTGAGATGTATACTTACTTTGGGGAGCTTCTGTTGTCTTGATAGTATTTTAAAATCTACATCTATGTCTGAGGTCACTGTGGCAGATGATATTGGTCAATCTAACCCCTTCTCCCTAGTCACCTCCAATGATTGGTCTACTATTCCCATAGTTCTAGCCAATGAGATATTAGGCAGAAATCATGGAGTGGTACTCCTGGATAAACACTTTCAAATAGGCAAGTGTTAACTGAATGCCCCTTCCTTCTTTGATCTGCTCCCTTCTTTCTGTTTTGCACTTTCTTTAACAGCCATCATGTTCCCATGACTGACCACAAAAGTCACACTAGTAATGGTGGAGCAAAAGACAGAATGACCATATGTGAGTCAGCTTTCTGTCCCTATAAAAAATACTTGAGATAATTAACTTATTAAGTGAAAAGGCTTATTCTGGCTCACATTTTTTGGAATTCCAATCCTTGATCAATTGGCCTCATTGCTTTGGGCCTGTGGGAAGACAGCATTGGCAATAGTGGGTGGTAGAAGAAAACCACTCATGCCCAGGAAGCAAAACAAGAAGCTGCCAGGGTCCCACAATCCCTTTCAAAGACATGCAGCTAATTACCTTAGGACCTCCAACCAAGCCCCACCTCTTAAAGGCTCCACCATCTCATAACACTAAATAGAGTTTTAACACATGGGCTTAAACGCATGGATCTTTTCAGGGCATTCACGATTCAAACTATAGCAGACTCCATGTTCTTGCTGACTTCCTAAGAGGTACCTCAGCCTTGAACTACCTGTATCTGGACTTGTGAGGTAAGAAACACAAACTACTGTGTGCTATTTGTTTAAGCTACTGTTAAGTGGATATTCTGTTCATTGCAGCTAAATGCATTCCTACCTATTCAAGTCATAGGGCCAGCTAGTAACAGAGCTGAGACTGAATCCAGGTTTTCACTCTCACAGCCTCACATGCTTTTTTTAAAAAAAAAAAAAAAAAAGTTTATTTTTTAGTTATAGGTGGACACAAATCTTTATTTTATTTTTTTTATGTGGTGCTGAGGATCAAACCCTGTGCCTGGTGCATGCTAGGGGAGTGCTCCACCTCTGAGCCATAACCCCATCCCCAGGCATTTTGTGTGTGTGTGTATGTGGTGCTGAGGATTGAACCCACGACCTTGTACATGCAAGGCAAGCACTCTACCAACTGAACTATATTCCCAGCCCTCACTTGCTTTTCTTAACAGCAGTGGTTCTCAACGTGTGGCCCCAGGCAGGCTGCATAAGCCTCACTAGTTAGAAATGGAGAATTTCAGGGGCTGGGGTTGTAGCTTAGTGGTTGAGTGCTTGCCTGGAATTCATGAAGCACTGGGTTCTATCCTCAGCACCACATTAAAAAGTAAATAAGTTAAAAAAAAAAAAGAGATTGTGTCCACCTACAACTAAAAAGAAATTTAAAAAAAGAAAAATAGAAAGAAAGAAATGGAGAATTTCATACCTTACCCTAGACCTTTGAATTCAGGAAGGCCGGGGTGGAACCCAATAACCTGGTTTAAGGATACCCACAAGTGATTCTCAAGCACCTGAAGATGAGAACCACTGTTCTATAGCTACCCTCCTCACTAGGGTTCTGGAGCACAGCAGTATCACCTGGGGGCTTATTGAAATTATCCCATTTTAGAGCCAGACACCATGGCACATATCCATAATCCCAGTGTCTCCAAAGACTGAGGTAGGAAGATCTCAAGTTTGAGGCCAATTTCAGCAATTTAGGAGACCTACTGCAACTTAGGGACACCCTGTCTCAAAAAAAAAAAAAAAAATCCCATCTCAGGTCCCAATGCAGACCTACTGAATCTGAATCTGCATTTTTAGAAGATCCTTAGATTATTTGTGTGCACATTATAGTTAAAAGATTATTTAATGTGCTTAACTGATTCTTTTTATTTCTCAGAATATGCTTGACTGAGTCTTTTATTTCTCTTATTGGAAGAAGAGTACTGGAAAGATAAAACTCACCAGGCTGAAATTATACATTCAGGATTCAGCTATGTATCTCACTCCCTATAGCAAAATCGAAACATTTTAAACTTAAAAAGATATAATCCTCATTGAACTTTCAAACATTCATTTTCTTTTTTTGGTACTGGGGATGAACTCAGGAGCTTTACCACTGAACCACATTCCCAGCCTTTTAAATTTTTTTATTTTGAGATAGGGTCTTGCTAAGTCGCTTAGAGTCTCATTAAGTTGCTAAGGCTGGCTTCAAACTTATGATCCTCCTGCCTCAGCCTCCAGAGTTGCTGGGATTACAAGCATGCTCCACCAAGCCCAGAATAAAAAATTATTTTTTTAGAAAAGTAACAAGAATAGTATAATTGTATCCTGTCTACTTCCCAACTGATGTTTAAATGAGAACCTTACCCCAAGTATAAATTTGAGAATATTCTTGGGAATAACTTGAATGGTAAGGTAAATTTATATGTGCCGCCAGTGCCTTTGCAAAAGAAATAATTCTATATTTTTAAAATAAAGAAATTTCATTCCCAGAGCCACACACAAAAATTGTGTTTTGATAGCTTTATATCCACTAGAGAATAAATAGGGGTGCATTTAATTTTTTTGAGCCCAGCTAGATGCGGTGGTACATGCCTGTAGTCTTAGCAATTTGGGAAGCTGAGACAGGAGACTTGCCAATTTGAGGCCAGCCTGCGCAAGTTAGGGAGACCCTGTCTCAAAATAAAAACTAAAAAGCTGGGGAGGGCTGGGGTTGTGGCTCAGTGGTAGAGCACTTGCCTAGCACATGTGAGGCACTGAGTTTAATCCTCAGCACCACATTTAAAAATAAAATAGAGTTTAAAAAAAAAAAGAATTAGAAAAAGGGCTGGGGACTGGGGACCTGACTCAGTGGTAGTAGAGCACCCTTGGGTTCAGTCCAATGTACTGGGGGAAAAAAAAAACAAAAACTTTTGCCATGATTTTAGTTTCCTGCTCTTTGTTATTTGGTTTGTTAAATCAATTCCACAGAGTTCTAAGAATAGTTTTAGTCATTTAGCAATCTAATTGGAAATGGGAAGATTCAGCCTTTTTTTTTTAAAGAGAGAGAGAGAGAGAGAGAGAGAGAGAAGAGAGAATTTTTTAATATTTATTTTTCAGTTTTCGGTGGACACAACATCTTTATTTTATTTTATGTGGTTCTGAGGACGAACCTAGTGCCCCGCGCATGCCAGGTGAGCATATTACCACTTGAGCCACATCCCCAGACCCAAGATTCAGCCTTTTTAATACTTTTAAGGCCTCTGAAATCCTTTTAGCACTTTTTATTAATGCCTTTGGTTTGTTTGTTCTGGAACCTGGTTTCCCAGTCATGCCCTTCTTTGCCTCTCTAGCCTCTGACCTCTCTTGTCTAAGACTTTGGCTTTTGACCTTGGAGCTCTATCAGGGTGTTTTGATAGCTTTATATCTACTAGAGAATAAATAGGGGTGCATTTTTCTGATTTTTCTGAAGATTCCCAAGTGAGAAGTATTAGGGTCCCCTCCTTTGCTCGTGTTCACCCCATCTGTAAATTAGTGATGAAACAAGCCAGCTAGTCAGTTTTCTGGGTCGACCAAGATCAAACAGGTTGAAACAATGCTCCCTGGTTGAATCACCCTGCACTCAAGAAGGAGCTGATAAATCAAAGAACCCTGGAAACAAACCTGTGTGCACTTTCCTGCTTCCTTTTGCCACTCTTCCTCCAAGGCTCAGGAGTGACACATGGCTTGGGGTGTTTTTCTCTTAGTCACATGTTAAAGCCAAGTGTTCTCAAGTGTTGGAATCAAAGTGATTTTAATCTTATCTTCTCTAATCTCAGTTGACATCTATGCAACATGGTCCCTCCTTCAGATCCTACTTAGAATCGTTTGAAGGTAAAGAAAAAGGGTTTATACTCTGGTGGCCTTTGCTTTGCTAATGTAGAGATGAAGGAAGAAATAAAACTTGTTATTTATAATATACATAATTGTACACAGGAAATTCTAAGGCATATTTAAAAAGTTACAAAACTAATAAGTGAGTTTAGAAAGGTTATGGGATATGAGATCCACATGTATAAGTTAATTGCACTTTTTAATTTCTTGGTACTAGGGATTGAACCCAGAGGCACTTGACTACTGAGTCATATCTCCAGGCTTTTTTATTTTATTTTATTTTTATTTTAAGACAGGGTCTTGCTATGTTGCTTGAGGACTTGCTAATTTGCTGAGGTTGGCCTCAAACTTGCAATCCTCTTGCCTCAGCCTCCCAAGTTACTGTGATTACAAGTGTGTGCCACCACATCAGACTACATTTTTTAATTTAAAAAGTGTAATGCCAGGAGCAGTGGCACACGCCTGTAATCCCAGCAGTTCTGTAGGCTGAGACTAGGAGTATCACAAGTTCAAAGCCAGCCTCAGCATGGGGGAGATGCAAAGCAACTTAGAGACTCTGTCTCTAAATAAAAATACAAAATAGGAATGGGGATGTGGTCAGTAGTCAAGTGCCCTTGAGTTCAATCCCTGGTACCCCCCAAAAAAACATGTAATTGCTGGGTGCAGTGATGCATATCTATAATCCCAGCGATTTAGGAGCCAAAGGCAAGAGGATTGAAAGTTTGAGGCCAACCACAGCACTTAGTCGAACTGCATGTATACTTACATACAGTTACATTCAGATTGTGCTACTATTGAGGTTGTTTTTTTTTTTTTTTTTTTTTTTTTTTTATTTTGCACTGGCTCATTAGGTTGCTTAGGGCCTCATAAAGTTGCTGAGGCTGGCTTCGAACTCCATGCTCCTGCCTCAGGCTCCCAAATTTCTGAAATTACAGGTACATGCCCTAGCAACCCGCCATTGGATTATCTTCTAACACATAGAATTATATATTTTATATATATATATATATATATATATATATATATATACATACACACATATATATGTACATATGTATGTACATATATAAATACATATATACACATATATATGTCATATATAAAGACAAGAAAATGACTAATGCTTTAATAGGGGAATGTACATTTTATTTAGGTAAAATAATGACCTCTATCAAGTTTTAAATATTACAACATCAAAGTATATTTATTGTAATAAGTATAGAAAACATAAGTAAAAATATGTGGAAAAATGAAATAACAACTTGGGATGATTCATAGTGACCTTTAAGGTATTCATAACTGTGTTCCTGTCAGTACTTAAGGATTTAAATAGTATTAGTTTGTGCTTGAGTTAATCATAAACTACAGTTAGCAGACTTTAGTTCAATAGCATTTCACAGTGAATATTGAGTTCCTGGAAATAACAGATAGATGAGACTGTATTTCTGGTTTTATTTTTTTTAAAAAAAAACCCATGAGGGATTCATTTTGTGTGTCTGGGTTTGATCCTTCTCTACCCCCACTGCAAACGATGTGTTTGGCTTCTCCATTGGTTAAGTATATGCATTGCTCAAGTTCATAATGTATTTCTGACATTGAGTTTGAATTGGAAGAGATTTGGTTTTAACAAGTTTATTTATGCTCCTTGGGGGATCATTAGAATTGGATAATGTAAAAAGTCTGAAAATCAGTCTCTGGCTTCTGTTCACCTTGAAAGAGAGGTGGTGATGCCTAATGGTACACTGCCAATGGTCAACTCCTCATCTGCACTCGTGGAGGGCTGGTGTTACACAGTTTTGCTGAAACAGAATGTCCAAATGACCTCTGTGTCCTTTTGGAGTTCATCATGATTTTATAATGACAGACTCTTCTAGAAATTGCACCCTTTATTTTACAGACTTCATCCCCCTAATCAGGTGGAGTTGTTCCCCTCCCAGTTTTCCTCTAGTGTCTTGTCCAGCCTCCATCAGTGTCCTAATCACACAGGAACAAGATGAGATATTTACATTAACACATAAACAATAGAGTGAGAAATTCTTCAGCTGGTCTGTATCTTGCTCATCTTTGTTGTCTTCAGCACTTAGCACTGTTCCTAGAACCTACTAGCTTCTCAATAAATATTTGTTGAGTGAAGGAATGATGAAACCAAAGCTCAGGGACAGGAAGTTACCTGCCCAAGATTCCAAGTCCAGTTAGTAACAACATTCTAGCCCAGTGCAGTGGTGCACACCTGTAATCACAGCAGCTCAGGAGGCTGAGGCAGGAGGATCTAGAGTTCAAAGCCAACATCAGCAAAAGCGAGGTGCTAAGCAACTCAGTGAGATCCTGTCTCTAAATAAAATACGAAATCAGGGCTGGGGATGTGGTTCAGGGGTTGAGTGCCCCTGAGATCAATCCCCAGTACCCCCTCCAAAAAACCCCCACAAAATTCTGAGAGGTAGGATATGACAACATTTTAATTAAATTGCATTATTTGAAAATACATAGTTAAGAGGCTAGAATTGGGGACTGGGGTTCTGGCTCAGTGGTAGAGCATTTGCCTAGCATGTGTGAAGCACTAGGTTCAAGTCTCAGCACCACATATAAATAAATAAAGATCCATTGACAACGAAATAATATATTTTTTTAAAAAAGAGTCTAGAATTGGATTTGATCTTGGAATCAAATTTCTCTGTCAGATTATTCATAAAATCAAAAATTTAAGTGATAGTCCACAACATCAAAAATAGACTATGGGGTCTACCTTAAGAGTTTGAGGGGAGGGTTATTTGTTTCTTTGTTGTTTTTCCTTAGAGTTTTGCTTTTCTTGTTAATATTCTACCTGTAGGAATGGTAGGTAGGTTCATATTTGTGGGAGAAGTCACTATGATTCCCATAGTTGGAAAAGCAAGAATGGAATAAGTCTCTATTCTAGGCAGAAAGATCTTTCCCCATCTCTGGAATACATAGGCCCTTGCTTGTGTTCAAGGTAAGTCTTTGTGAGAAATAACTACAGTAGATGCCACTTATCCATGGGAAATATCCTTCAAGAACCCCCCACAAATAGGACCAAACCCTAAATATACTATGTTTTTTTCCTATACATTACTTATAATAATTTAACTTATAAATTGAGTACAAAAGAGATTAACCATAATACCTAATCATAAAATAGAACAATTTGTCGGGTCTGGGGTTGAGGCTCAGTGGTAGAGCGCTTGCCTAGCACGCGCAAAGCCCTGGGTTCCATCCTCAGCCCCACATAAACATAAATAAATAAAATAAAGGTATTGTGTCCAACTACAAGTAAAAAAATAAATATTAAAAAATAAGAAAATAGAACAATTTATAACAATAGACTGCAATAAAAGTTGTTTAAAATGAATGAATTGTTTATTTCTGGAATTTTCCACCCAATACTTTTGGACCACAGGTAACTGAAACACTGAAAGTGAAACCTCAGATAAAGAGGTACTGCTGTAATCCTTTTTGGCATAGGTTGGGGGAAGCTGGAGGTAACCCTCTGTGTGTGTAATGAGCCCTGAGGCTTGTGCCAGAATCAAGGCTGTTTTTCTTTTGCTGAGACAGAGAAGGTTGGAATAGGATATCAGCGTGAGAGAATACCTGTGGTTGTGGCCTTTGAGGAGGTCAGAGTGACCCAGGAAATGTAATCTGGCCAGTGGCCAGGTGGCAGTCATTCCTGAGCTCCACAGTCTACCCTGAAGATGTCTCCAGAAAATCCTATCCAGGAGTCCTTGAGATGCTTTTCTGTGGATAGCTGGAGTGTAAGAGAGACAGACACAGAGAAACAGATAAAAGGGAGAAGAAGAAAACACAAAAAAAGGTGTGGCCCAGCAGACCTAAAGAAATCCTTCACCTACTGTTTCAAGGTAACAAAATGAGCACCAGAGTCACCTGGCTGGCACCAGTGGCCATAGGGAAAGGTGTTTAAGGTCTGGGCTAGCTGAATAGTGGGAGTGTACAGGTGCAGGTCAGCTTCAGAGTAGAGTTGTGATGAGCCTGCTACCTGAACTCAGTGGACATGTGACAATGGCACCTGGCCTAGACCTCAGGGATTAAGTTGGCCAACATTTTTTTTTTTCTCCCAGCCAGGGTCAAAACAATAACAACAACGAAAATTCTCTTCAGGCTTTATGCATATGGAGAATAACTAAGGAAGAATTAGAATTAGGCTTTTAATCTTTTGTTACCAAGTGTTGCTTGGTTTGGTGGCACATGCGCTAAAGCAGGAGGATTGCAAGTTCAAAGACAACCTCAGCAACTTAGTGAGAACCTGTCTCAAAATAAGAAAGGCTGAGAAGCAAAGCACCTCTGGGTTCAATTCCAGGTACCAAAAAAAAAAAAAAAAAGTGTCCTCATTTCCTACCATCAGGAATTGTTACCATTGAGTTGGGATCTGAAGGAGAATGTTATAAGTCAAGAATGTCTTGAAATTGCTTGCAAATCCACGTGTATTTTTTTTTTTCCTGGGAGAATCATGATTCAGAAAAGGTCAAGAACTATTGGGGCTGTGTATGGTGGCACTTACTGTAACCCCAGCAGCTTGGGAGGCTGAGGCAGAAAGATGGAGAGTTCAAAGCCAGCCTCAGCAATTTAGCAAGGCTTTCAGCAACTCAGTGAGACTCTGTCTCTAAATAAAATATGAAAAGGGCTCATTGGTTAAGAGCCCTGGGTTCATTCCCTGGTACCAAAATAATAATAATAATAATAATAATAAATAAATAAAAATAAAAAAATAAAAAACTATTGGGGTAAGGCAAGACAGAACACATGCATTTATAGAGATTTGTTGTTCAGATGGCAGGACTTAAAATGAATGGAGTAAGGGAGTGTAATAATACTCAGTTGGTAGCCCAGGGACTGTGGATTAACAGCTGGTCACCCAATGACCGTAGTTACCTTAAGGCATACACACACATACGGATAATAGGTTGGGAAGTTGCTGAATGAGTGCAATGCATACAGAGGAATAAACACCACATATTCAAAGGAACATAGTAGGAATAGAACAGTCACTGTAAGGAGATCACTAAATACAAATGGATGCCAGGGTAGAAAGAGTACTCGATTATTCTCAGGCCTGATTCAGTAGATATTTCACAAGAGGACTAGGTCTCAGGGATTTTCAGGGGCTATACTTGTCTTCAATTTAAGGTTGTCCCATTTCTGAGTGGGAGGTCCTCTTGAGTTGTATTGCCTATGGTAGTGCCTTAGAAACAAAAGTGTAGTCTTGTTCTTCTTTGGTTCCTTGACCTAAACCCTATTTCATCCATCTCTACTTCATCTTTTTCCTGACTCTTGGGGATCTGGTATTTTCTTATACTATCCCTATGACCAGTGCTCTGAAATTCATTCCCATCCTTGGGGTCCAAGCTAATGGGATACTGGGGTAGAACGGTTTGCAGAACTGATTTTTTTTTCTAGTACTGGAAATTGATCCCAGGGGTACTCTACCACTGAGTGGCATTGCCAGCCCTTTTTATATTTTTTTAAGATAGGGTCTCACTAAGTTATTTAGGGCCTCACTAAGTTTCTGAGGCTGGCCTTGAACTTGCAATCCTCCTGCTTCAGTCTCCTGAGTCACTGGGATTATAGGTGTATGCCACTGTACCCAGTTCAGAAATGGAAATCTAAGTGGGCAAAAGAGAAAAGTTTCAGGACATTACTTTCTCAAAGTTCAGAAATCTTAAAGAAGGATGAGACAGACAGGGAATGGGAGTTCTCAGGGAGAACTTTGAGTCAGAGGAAGGAAGACAGATCATTTTTAAGTCATTAGTCAAGATCCACAGCTGTTTGATCCAATGTTTTCCTCACTGGTCCAGTTGTTAGTTGATAATCTGAGGATCTCTTTCCCTTATTTCCCCCTTCTTCTGGCCTGCACTTGACCTTGGCTGTGTTCCTTTGCCATTGAAAATTTGTCTTAGAGGGCTGGGGCTCAGTGGTAGAGTGCTCGCCTAGCACATGTGAGGCACTGGGTTCAAGCCTCAGCACCACGTAAAAATAAAAAAATAAAATATTGTGTCCATCTACAACTAAAAATAATTTTAAAAAAAAGAAAAGAAAAGTTGTCTTAGAGGAGCACATCCAGTTGGTGACTTTTATTCTGTAGGTGACTTTGCAGCTGTGCCAATTCTGACTGCCCTCTTTGCCCAACTGACTGCAGGTCATCAGGCCTTGGAACTTGCCATACCTTCCACTGATAATCTGCTTTGTGCAGATGTCTACAGATCCAGTTCAAGATCCATGACTATTATTTGATCTCAGGAAGCAAAATACTTGTAGTCACTGGTTTGTTTCTACTAGGGTAATAGCATCTTGTATAATGTATCCATTGGGAAAATTTCCAAAGGATCAAGTATCAGAAATTCAACTACATCAAGACATTTGGTTCCTGATACAATAAACTATTCAGTGTAAGCATTTTGGGATATCTTTACTTATATCATTCACAGGAGGAATTTTTAAAAAAATTCTACTTGCAGAAATTATACATTTTTCCTCCTTTTCCAACTTCTCTCTGAAAACTGTCTAGTATTAAAGTCAGATTATAGCTGGATGCACAGTTCAAGGCCTGAGTTTGATCCCTAGCAACACACACACACAATCATAATATTCCTGAGCTATAGGTAAACATGATAAACATATGAATTTGTCCTGGGGGTATACATTTTTTTTGATTGTGTGGCAAATCTTTTTTTTTTAATTTTTTTGGTTGTAGATAGACACAATACCTTTATTTTATTTATTTATTTTTATGTGGTGTTGAGGATCAAACCCAGTGTCTCACACATGCTAGACAAGCGCTCTACCACTGTGCCACAACCACAGCCCATTATGTGGCATCTCTAATGTTTTCTTTTTATGTGTGCCCATTTATTTATTTGTTTTATGGAATTGGCTTATGCAATTATGGAGTCAGGCAAGTCACAAGATCTGCAGAGTAATGTGGGAAGCTGTAAACCGGAAGGACTGATGATTTAATTCTAATCCAAATCAGAAGGCCTGAGGTCCAGGAAAGCCAATGGTATAATCCTCATTCAAAGACTGAAAAGCTCAAGACCAAGAAGAGCTGATATTTCAGTTCAAATTTGGGTTCACACTTTCAGAGATTTCAGTCCATGGTTGATTGTCTCTATGGCCAGATGAGAGAGAAGATCATGGCAGAAGTGTGTGGCGGAGGAAGCTGTGTGGCTCATGGCAACCAGCAAAGAGAGAGGGAGTAGAGGGAGAGAGCCTTTGAATGTTTTCTTGTTAAAGGAAAGGTGGGGAATAAAAAGTATGGCTTTGACATCATACTTCCATTTGTTCAACAAGTGTTTGTTGAATAGTTACAACGTATAGGTCCTGTGGTAGATACCAGTAAACAGAAATGAAAGACACTGTCACAGTCCATAAGAAACTCATAAACCAATGGGGAAATCCAGGAAGTGAATAATTTATTACAATATGGTGGGGGGGAGGGGTAATTGTCCTGAGAGTGGTCAACAGGTGCCAGTAGCCCTGAGAAGGTCACTGCTTCTTTTGGTGGAAAAGCAGTAGCCCTCATTTTTTTTTTTTAATATTTATTTTTAGTTGTAGTTGGACACAATATCTTTATTTTATTGATTTATATGTGGTGCTGAGGATCAAACCCAGGGTCTCCCATGTGCTAGGCAAGCGCTTTACTGCTAAACCACAACCCCAGCCCAACCCTCATTGTTTTAGCCCTTCATTTTTATCAAGGAACAACAACAAAAAAAAATTTCCACATAGATAAGTCACTTGAAATGTTTTCCAGATAACTAGGCTTATCTGTCTAGGTCCCATGCTTTTAAACATTTAAGCATGATTTTCCCTGGGAATATTTGCAAAGTGTCTTCTTGTCTCTTTTCTATTTCTTTTCCTCCCCTCTTGGTCTACCTCTCACCGCCATGCACACACTTTTGAGACAGGTTCTTGCTGTACTGTTCAGTCTGGTCTTGGATTCACAATCCTCCTGCCTTAGCCTCCCGAATACTTGGGATTACAGGCACATGCCACTATACCCAACTTTCCCCTTTTCTTAAATGCAAAATACTATATAAAATTAATTCTTTTCCAATTGAATAAAGACATGTACCATGAACTCTAGCTTTTTTTTTTTTTTTTTTTTTTTTTTTGCTGGGCTGTGCACAAGATCCTTTGGAGGCATGTTTGCCTCTAAATCAAATGGCCCTTATTGTTGTTTTCCAGTTTGGGGGATTGAACCCAAGGCCTCACACGTGCTGTGTAAGTGTTCTACCACTAAGCTATATCTCCAGCCCCACCACCTTATTGTTGTTGTTGTTGTTGTTTAATATTTACTTTTTAAGTTTAAGTGGACACAATATCTTTATTTTACATTTATGTGGTACTGAGGATCTAACCCAGTGCCTCATGCACACTAGCGAGCACTCTACCACTGAGTCACAACCCCATCCCCAACCTTATTGTTTTTTTGTAATTTTTCTATCTCTTCTTTCCTCATCAGGATGAGAGTGTTGATCTAACTGCTTTTTACTTTTAGGTCCTCTCCTTTCTCTTTTCAAATGTGTGTTGGTTTAGGAATTCTTACATCTAAACAGGTTAGAATTTTGAGTAAGAAAAGGGTAAGTAGACTATGAATCAAAACTTGACAGGCACACACCTCTAATTCCAGCAGCTCTGAAGGTTAAAGCAGAACAATCCAAAGTTCGAGGTCAGCCTCAGTAATTTAGTGAGGCTCTAAGTAATTTAGGGAAACCCTGTCTCTAAAAACCCTGTCTCTAAACCCTGTCTCTAAACCCTGTCTCCAAATAAATAAATAGAGCTGAGGATTTAGCTCAGTGGAAAAATGCACCTGGATTCAATCCCCAGTACCAACTAAAACAAAACAAATTGCTGGGTGTGGTGGCCCTTGCCTCCAGGGCTGGGAGGCTGAGGCAGGAGAATCAAAATTCGAGGCTAGCCTCAGCAATTTAATGAGGCCCTAACTAACTTAGTGAGATCCTAACTTAAAATAAAAAATAAAAAGGACTGGGGATGTAGCTCAGGGCCTCACTAAATTGCTGAGGCTGGCTTTGAACTGGGGATCCTCCTGCCTCAGCTTCCTGAGCTGCTGGGATTATAGGCATGCATCACTGCGCCCAGTTTTGGTATTAATATATAGTTCTAAAATTGAACCAAATATATCCATTTGTTTTTTAATAACCTAAACTTTCATCTGTCATAGTTTGTAGATAGAGTAAAAATCTGTGTTAAATAAAAAAATGTATTGGTTTTCACCTCCAATAAGTTAGGGTCCCTCTTCTTTTCTGTTATTGGCATATAGTTTTTATATCTTATTGTCATCATTCACTTGTGGGCTTTTATTTTATTATTTTTTTAACATGTGGTCTCACTATATTGCCCAGACTGACCTGGAATTCCTAGGCTCAAGGGATTCTCCAGTCTTAGTCTCTTGAGTATCTGGGACAACAGGTATATGCACTGTGCCAGGAGTTTGGTTTTCTTTCTTTCTTTCTTTCTTTCTTTCTTTCTTTCTTTCTTTCTTTCTTTCTTTCTTTCTTTCTTTCTTTCTTTCTTTCTTTCTTTCTTTCTTTCTTTCTTTCTTTCTTTCTTTCTTCCTTCCTTCCTTCCTTCCTTCCTTCCTTCCTTCCTTCCTTCCTTCCTCCCTCCCTCCCTCCCAAGGACATTTACCAGTGAGCTACCTCCTCTGGTTCTTTTTAAAATTTTTTATTTTATTTTATTGGTTTGTTTTAGTTACACACGACAATAGAATCCATATTGACATAATTATACAAGCATGGAATATATCTTATTCTAATTCTGACCCCAGTATCTCTCTTTCCCATAAAATTTCTTATTTTGAGACACAGTCTCATTAAGTTGCCCAGACTGACCTTGAACTTGCAATCCTCCTCTCTAAACATCCTGAGTAGCTGGAAGATGACTCCTGGATCTCCATTTTAATAAATGCTTGCTCCATTCATGAACAAATGTCCACCAGGCCTTAATTCAACCCTGATCATTCAAACATACTGCTGAGAGATTTTCTTTCTTTTTTTAATATTTATTTTTAAGTTTTAGGTGGACACAATATCTTTATTTTACATTTATGTGGTGCTGAGGATCGAACCCAGTGCCTCGTGCATGCTAGGTGAGCACTCTACCACTGAGCTAAAACCCCAGCCCCTGCTTTGAGATTTTCTAGTCATTCTCTGGGCTGTCCATTAATCTATGGTGACCAACTGTCTGAGTTCTGTTAGGATTGAAAGAATGTGGGAACTTTAGTTTTAAAATAAAGTTGGAGAGGATTCTTGGGATTTTAATTTTTCAGTGCTAAACCAGGATGAGTTGGTCACTCTATTAATAATTCAGTGATGGATTTGAAGGTTGGAAAAAGTGTTGCCTACCTCTGGCTTCTGCAGCTATGGTCATGAATGTGATACTACCAGAATGAGATAGGAGGAGGGTATTTCCAGCTGGGTCTCTTAGAGGTATTAGGCCCTGACTGAGAAGGTCTGCAGCTTGCAAGAATCTTAAATCTATTCATGCAGCAGTAACCAGGCCCCAGGGAATCTAAAGTTTACAAGAGATGGATTAGTAAACCAGAGTGTTAGTTTAATAAGTGTCTGTTACTTTTGTAGAAGTGGCTCCTTCCCTGTTTAAGATACTTGATAAAATGGAAAGGGAAAGTGTTGAAGCCAGGCATTACTGGAGTTTTGTATTGTATGTAGGATTTTAACTGACTTTCCACTGAGGACATCTAAAATAATTGCAATTGGTGGACACCATGGGTGAGGCCCAACAGACTCACCAACTATGTTCAGTGCCTGTGCCCACCATGAGCTCCCTGACACTGTGCTCATCTTTGCCTCATTTCAACACACTTTCCAGTTATGGTCCCTGAGTTTCAATTGATTTCACAACTATTTTGGGGTATGTACTTCCTGCTCTAGATCTCCATCTGATTCATGTTTGAGGGGACCCTGGGGTTATAGGACCCTGGAGTGTTTTGGGAACATTATCTTTAAAGTGGCTAATTTTCTCTTATTTGTTTAGTCAAAAAGATGTTCCTGTTCTAGGCTTTGGCATTCTGCTTTCTTTACAACATTTTCACAGTGGCTCTTGTCTCTAAATGGAGACAGTTACTTTTATGGTTTGCAAGCCCTCTGACCACAGGGACTTTTCACTACCAGCTCCACCTGCTGCCCTGATTCCCAGAGGCCTCCCTCCCTCTCCACCTGGCCTCCCTAATGCCCTCTGGTTGACATACTTTGGAGTTTGCTGCTGGCTAAGAACAGGGAGGGGCTGTCTTGGTGTGGGGTGATGGTGATCTGGAAATAGCCTTGGGGGAGGGGCTTGGCCTTGAGGCTGTGTTGAAGTGCTGTCTGTGCTCATAATACTTGGTACTCAGCAGCCAGAAAAAGAAGGCATCTTGGCAGACAGGCTGGCTTCTTGCTCTCAGGGTATTTATTTATCCACCTGAGCTAGTGACTGTACTACTATCCAAAGGTAATATTTTTTACTCTGGGCTACCTAGGTGTTTCCTCCTGCCTTGGTCTCCACACTTGATCCTGCAAAGGAGGGCCCTGGGATTGCTTGTGGATTGGAGGTGAGCCAGCAGGCCACTCACTTACAGCAGCCTCGATACATTGGCAGGCACTCAGTATTAGCCACTCAAGCAGATGTTCCAAGTGAGGAAAGGTTGGTCATCAGGAGCAGGGGCAGTAAAAGGGTGGACTGAGGCAAGGCCCCCAGAGGTACCAGAAGTAGGAGGGGGAGCTGAGCAGGGACCAGGTGTACTCTGATTTTCACTGAAGTTATCTTCCTTCCCACTGGGAGAGCAAGCAGCTGGTTAACACTGTCCAGTCTAGCTGTCCCTGAGTCATCCCCCTGAAAATCCTGACAACTGATAGTGACAGGCTGGCTGCTGCATAGTGGTGACAGGCTCGTGGCCTCCTTGCCTTTCCTGAGACAGCCTGGATCATGGCTTCCGAATGCCTGTTCTTTCCCATCAGTCCTACATGGACCTGTTCATAGGGGTCTGGGCGATATATTGCTCTCCCACGCAGAGTTTTACTAAAGATAAACAGGTTTATGGGTAGAATGGTGTCACCAGGCCATAGCCCTGCTTCTCCTTTCCCCCCTACCCCTTCTGTTTTTTCAGTACTGGGGATTAAACCCAGGGGCACTCTACCACTGAGCCCTTTTTGAGACAGAGTCTTGCTAAGTTGCTAAGGCCAGTGAATAAGCTTTCTAATATTAAAAAAAAGGAAAAAAATCTTAATTTGCCCCAAGTTCCTTGGTTCTCTTCAGTCTGAAAAATGGCAGAAAATGTACTGGGCCAGTGTTTCACTCTTATGCTATACTCTGCCAGCCCCCATCCTTCTGATCCCATAGGCCTACCCGCTAGCTTTGGCCCCAGACATCCTGAAGGCAGGTTCAGTTCACCAGTCTCCCTGCCCTGGGTGATGGACATTTTGCAATTAAAGCCTATATTCCCCACTTCAGAAATTAAACTTGCCCTCTCTGTACATGCATTCAAAGTCCTCACATCCTCTGACGACCATGGGCTTATTGAATGGCTTCAAAAGACCTGAGATGGGTGTGGTGATGTATGCCTATAATATCAGTGACTACAGAGGCTGAGGCAGGAGAATCACAAGTTGGAGACCAGCCTTAGTAACTTAGCAAGGCCCTAAGCAACTTGCTGAGACCCTATCTCAAAATTTTAAAAAAGGCAGTGAGGGGCAGCAGGGCAGGGTGTGCCTATAGATGTGGGTCAATGGTTCAATCCCCAGTTCTGAAAAAAAAATTAAAAAGATGTCAAGAGATTCTACAACAGCCTATAAGATACCACAAAAGGTAGCAGTGCAATGGTTAGAAACATAGATGCTAACTGGGCGTGGAGGCACATGCTTGTAACCCCAGTGACAGGAGACTAAGGCAGTAAGATTCCAAGTTCAAGGCCAGTCTTTACAACCTAGTGAGATTCTGTCTCAAAAAAAATTAAAAGGGCTGGGAATGTAGCTCAGTGGTAGAGCGCCCCTGTGTTCAGTCTTCAGTACTGCAATTAAAAAAAAAGATGCTGGTCAAACCAAGGTTTAAATCCAATTCTGCCAATTCCTAGCTGGGTGACTTGAGAAATTGGCCACTTTAGTTTCATTTATAAAATGAGATCAAGAATAATACCTACCACTTCATAGTGTTATGAGGATTAAACAAAATAATTACTTATGCATACATGTTCACTATTACTACAGTCCTCACCTGTGGGGTATATAAGAGTTAATGGGGGCTTAACAGTCCACCAGTCTAGGGAGAACTGATTTTACCCTTTTGATTTTCAAGATTCAAGTATTTATTAATTCACTATTTCTCTGCAATCTTCCACCAAAAGTGGAAGGCACTGGCCCTTTAAATAACTGGAGAAACCAGGTGCTGTAATCCCAGAAATTTGGGAGGCTGAGGCAGAAGAATCTCAAATTGGAGACCAGTATGAAAAACAAAAAACAAAATTGGAAACAGCCTGAGAACAAAATTATGGAACTTACTTATGGAACCACTTTTGGTTCTACTTATAGTAGACACTTTGGATTTGGATTCTGGATTTTTTGTTGTGGTACTGGGGTTGAAACCCTAGGATGCTCTACCACTGAGCTACTTCGCCAGTCCTTTTTCTTTTTTTTTTTAATTTTGTGATAGGATCTTGCTAGGTTGTCTGCACTGGGCTCAAACTTGGGATACTCCTACCTCAGCCTTTTGAGTACCTAGGATTATAGTGCCACTGTGCCTGGCATGGACTTGATCTTTTGACCTAACGTTCCTGGGCTCCAGATGCCTAGATCAGTGGCTCTCCCAGACTGGCTCTGTAGCACTGCTTTGCTGGCAAGAAACAGAAAGGCACTTAGGCTGACTCTTGCTTGCATAGGGCCTAGTAGTAGGATGGTGGTCCCAGGCCTGTGGCTGTGATGATGAGAACACTCTGATGTGAGCATATAAACAAGGTGCAATATTCCACACTGGCTATAGTGGGAGGGAATTGCAACAAGTTTCAGGGAACAAGACCATATCTGTGGGTGTTCTTACCCTGGAAAGGAATTAAGTGGGTCAAACCCCACCTATGCTCTCTAAAACTAGGCTGAAGGAAAAGCCTGTTCTCTGAGTTGAAGATGCTAGAAGTGGGGGTAGAGGGGTGGGCTTCTCAATGATGAACAGGCATCCCTCTTCCCCAGTGCTGAAGCCTTTGAAGAGATCAGTGACTTGATTTATATCCAGTGTTTTATTAAAGATAAATAGTCTCATAAGAGGAGAAGTAAACGTGTCCCCAGGCCAACAGAGAGTGTGTGTATGTGTGTATATGGGATATTTATGAGGTCCCTGATCTGTGCTGAGGGGTGGTCAGTCAGGCAGGGCCTGGGCCAACCAGTAAGGCAGATGAGGGTCCCTGTCCTGGGGGACTCATTGCTCCTGGGTACCCCAGGAGATATAGTCTGGCCGTGTGGCTGCATGGTACTCATCGATGAGCTGCTGCACTATTTCTCTAGACGTGTCCATCTCATCAAAGTTGTCCTTGAAGATGTCCTCCTTGCGGAACTGCTCCATGAAGGCCTCCCGCTTCCGCAGTTTGTCAAACTGGCGACAGGTCCTCTCAAAGAGCTTGGGGCATGTAGAAAGCAGGAGTCACAAAGAAATTAAGGAGCATTATGGCCCAGAGAGCCAGGAAACCCAGGCTGAGTTATCCCCACAGCAAAATGCAGCAGTAGGGGGAGCAGGGATGCAGTGTGGAGGGCACAGTCAGGAAACTGACTTGGAGAGAAATATGCAAACTCACCGAGGAGATACTAGTATGGTTGGCCATCATGAGCCCACTGACCCGGTGGGCTGAGGGTAGGTAGGGAGACTTCCTCGACAGGGCCACCTGGATGCTGGCTGGGCCCCAGGGGATGAAGTTGGCCAACTTCCGTTCACGGATCCTCTGCAGGCTCTTGTGGACCTGCGGTGGGCATGGGAGCGGTGATGGTAGCCACTCCTCTACCCTGTGGGTTCAGGGGACAGGGCAAAGAGGCCTTACTTACCTGGGTGGGGTCCACCTCTCCCTGGATGATGTTGAGGATGGCGATGTAGCAGTGGTTGGTCTGGCGATCCCGGCCTGTGGACACCATCACGTTCTTGGGCTGCAGCAGCCGCCTCATGACATCCAGGACTGTGGTCTTCCTCACGCTGGCCACCTGAGGGGAAAGTGGGTCACAGAGACCAAGCTGGCATTTAAGGCATAGTCCAAAAGAGGAGCCAACACATGTCCCCATCTAACTCAGGATACTGTGATATATCTGTGGACAATGTCTCTAAGTTCAGGTCTACCCTAAGACTCTGAGGCAGGAGTAGGCTCTTAGCAAACTCATGCCCCTATACAGGAGCAGAAGCCAACCCCATTCAACCCCATGCCCGCAGGAGCCAAGGCTGAGGGAAGGTGGACACAAGTCAGCAGGCAAGTGGCCTGCTTCCTGCCAGTCTCTGAGCAAGAGCCTTGGGGGCTGCAAAGGGTAATTTTTGGGCAGAGGGGAGAAAAGAAAGTCAAAGTTCAGTGTCTCTGGGCCCAGGCCAACCCTGCCTGGGACACTGAAGGCTGCTCTTACTGACTGGTCTGTAGTGAGGGGGGTGTAACCGGTCATGAGGAAGTGGAGCCGTGGTGTGGGAATGAGCGAGGCGATGAGGCCGATGAGGTCGTTGTTCATGTAGCCGGGGTAGCGCAGGGTGGTGGTGCTGGCCGACATGATGGTGGACACCTGGGGATGGGGGTGTGCATCATGGGTATTGGCCCATGTGGGACCTCCCTTCCCAGATGGCCTTCTAGCAATGAGGGTTTCTGGTCCAATGGAGTCTAGGATGGGGCTCACCAGCTGGTTGATTTGGGAGAAGGATGGGTTCTGGATGTGGAGGCGGTCTGTGGCAATCAGGTTCAAGGCTGTATTGTCTAGCACCACCTGGGGGACAGAAGAGAGTGGCAGATTTTATGGAGGCAGGAATATCAGAAGCTCTGCCTGAGCCTAGGCTCTGAAGCTCTGAGTCTCATGGCTAGATTTTTCAAACTGGCGACAGGTGCTTTCTCACCCCAAAGGAATTTTCCCAGGGCTACGGCATAGGAGGGCCCTAAACAGACTTCCTGTATGCATGAAAATGATTAAATAGACAGGGGCATCAGGAATGGGGACAGACAGAATCTCAGACTCACCACGCAGTCTGCGTTCTGGGTCAGCCTCTTGAGTGTGAGGAGTGAGTTGTATGGCTGGACCACCACATCACTCATTTCATCCTGGTTGGGGAACACTGAGTATGTCTGCACCAACTTCTTGGGGTACCTGGTAAGTTTGGGAGAAGAGGAAGAGAGCAACAGCTTAGAGGCTGGGTGAACATGGGCTTCCTCGGTTATTTGGAAACAGCTAAATCTAGATAGGGAAATTATAGAGTCCATATCCACAAAGGAGGAAGAGCCAATACATATCACAAAATCTAGGATTCCAACTCCAAACTTGGCCGACATTCCCTGGACCTTCAATCAGAGGCCAGATTCTAGGCTCTGGTTCTGACCAATTGAAATGTGAAATGGTTCTCCATCACAACTTCACTTTCCCCATTATAGGAGGCAATAGAAAGGCTTTTTCTTTCTCATGTAAGTAGGGTGATATGTCTGCTGGAACTCCCAGTCACTTAAGAAATCAACCTTAAGTTCATGTCTCTCCTAGCCCCCAAACAGAGACTTACCTGTCATTCAGTCGCTCTAAGAGGTAAGAGCCCAGGCCAGAGCCTGTCCCCCCAGCAATGGAGTGACAAAGCACAAAGCCCTGCATGAGAAATTGACAGTCAGTGTCTATGTATATAATAGCAGGATTTCTTTTCTTTTTTTTTTTAAAGAGAGAGAGAGAGAATTTTAATATTTATTTTTTTTTTAGTTTTCGGCGGACACAACATCTTTGTTTGTATGTGGTGCTGGTGCTGAGGATTGAACCTGGGCCACACGCATGCCAGGCGAGCGCGCTACCACTTGAGCCACATCCCCAGCTCCATAGCAGGATTTCAAACCAGATCCATCTCACAATTTTTTGGACTCCCTGTCTTCCTTATGTTCTTCTTTCTCTTCCTGTCCCCTCACACATATAGCTTAGGAGACCCTACCTTGTCTTCAAAAAGGCTAGTAGCAGTGCAAGGGGTAAATGGATTAATCTCATGCCTAACAGGTGGATTCTACAGGGGTGTTGCCAAGTCTTCCATGTGTATAGCCCCACTAGCATTCCTGATATACTTACCTCTAGACTGTCACTGCCATCTGCCTCCCGGTCTATGATGTCAAAAATGTCCTCATGAATCTTCTCTCCCTGAACAGACATGGAGAGGATCAGTGTGGAATAGGACTATGAGACAAAAACTCTAAACTAAGAATACCCTTAATTTTCCTTATAGTACTAAAAGTCCTTTTGTGGAGCACAGCTGCTTCGCTTTTTATTTGCCGTGGTTATAAGCAAGCTTGGTGGTTCTAAGGATCGAACCTGGGGCTTCATGAATATTAGTTCTATCATTGTATATTTAGTTCTATATAGCTGAGTGACTCTGGACAGATTACTTAATCTTTTTATGCCTCAGTTTTCTCATCTGCATAATGAAGGTAATAATACAGATCTATATTCCCTTATCTAAAACTCTTGGGGCCAGTTTTGTTTTGGAGCTCAAAAGATTTTAATTAATTAATATTGGGATTGAACCCAGAGGCATTTTATCTCTGAGCTATATCCCCAGCCCTTTTTGATTAATTTTGTTTTGAGACAGGGTCTTGCTAAATTGCTCAGCCTGGCCTCAAACTTTTTTTCTTTCTTTTTTTTTTTTTTTTTTGCTATCAGGGATTGAACCCAGAGGTGGTGAAACACTGAATCATATCCCCAGCCCTTTTACATTTTATTTAGATATAGAGTCTTACTAAGTTGCTTATGGCTTCACTAAGTTGCTGAGGCTAGCTTTGAACCCACTATCCCTGCTTAGCCTCCTAGTAAATCACACCTGGCATGGCCTCAATCTTTCAATCCTCCTGCCTCAGGAAGATAGCAAGCCATCTGAGTAGCTGGGATTAACAGGAGTGTGCTCCTATGGCTGGCAACATATCAGATTTTAGGCAGTTTGAGACATATAATGTATATTAAATAAAACCTCATGGGGGTCCTGAGGTGCATTAATCAAATACCTTAATATTTCAGCAATGATAAGTTTGGGTAATGTCATTAAGTTGGATAGAAAATATAAAATATCCTGTCTCCACTGAAATTTGGTTTTACTGCTAAATACATCATGAAATGTCTTTTAGCTTCAGAACTTTTTGGAAGGGCAGGTAATAGACTGGTGACCTGTAGTATCTATCTCTAGGGTTGAGAGGTTTAAATAAGTTAATATATGTAAAGCACTTAGAATGGCCCGGTACACAACACTAGCTATTGCAGGTTCTTAACAATATTATAAATTTAACTCTAGGCAAGCACACCTCTCTCTCTCCAGCATTCACATCACTGATCTGGTTTAATCTCTCTCTAGGAAGTCACAGGCCCTGTCCCCACACTGGGAGTTGTGGGCCCAGCCAGGGAATAGCAAATGACCTGGGAGAATCCACTCGCCCAGTTGTTGCCAGCTCCCCCTCCATGCTCCGATAGGTAGATGTTCTCTGGGTTGTAAAGCTTGGCATAGGAGGAGTTGAGGATGGAATGGATCACCCGGGGCTCCAGATCCAGCAGCACTGCTCGCGGGATGTAATGTTCATCATCTGCCTATCAAGGGGAATCCAGGCTCAATTAGCTAGGTGGGCCAAGTCCTGAGTTCTCCCAATCACTGGCTCTGCTAATCCTCCCTCCTCAAGCCAGCCGCCCTGGCTATTCTGTCCACAGGGTTTCCCAGTACCAAGACACTGCCCTTCCCTTCAGGCCCCCTGGGCCACTGTTGGCGTTGACCAAGTCTCCAGGGGCACCTGGTAGAAAAAGACGTCCTTGCGGTCAGTGCCTTCTGTGGCGAACTCTTCCACGATGCCCTCGGGACTGATACCATGCTCGGCGCATAGTTGTTTCCAGAACTCGAACCCAACTGGGGGAGGAGGCAGGCGGGGTAAGAAAAAGGATATCTGGGTCTGGGCAAGATCCAATTAGCAGAAAGGAGACTGAGCTCGGGGGTTCAGGGAAAAGAAGTGAAGGTTTAGGTCTCACTAGTGTGTGAGGAAAGGGCTGCATGCCAGTAATTGGGTAGGGGAGGGTCCCTTCGGGTTGGACAACTGGACACTGGGTCAGGGATGTCCCGCCTTTCGGACAACTACGATTCTAGGAAGGACGGATGGAGCCTAGGATCCCACAGTGAGATCCCATCGAATCTAAAGAACCTGGGTAGCCTAGGGGCCGGAGGTTCGCTCACTCTGATTGCCGCACTGGCCCAACTGTAGGGTGATGATTTCCCTCGGCATCGCTCCTCAGGCACCAGCGTTGCAGCCGCTCCCGCCAGCAACGCCGCCGCTCGCCTGCCCGCTCGCCGCAAGACGCAGGCGCCAAACGACCCGCTCCACCCACGAACTTTCTCCTTTCCAATGAGAATGGAGTTCTGAAGATGGTATTTCCTTATTCATTTGGCTTCAGTGGTGTGGATTGCGCGTGCGTGGTTTCGGATTGGATTCGGCGCCACGGCACAGGAGACGTACTTTGACGCATTCTTCGCCTTATTTTCTATGCGCATGCGCGCTGCGGCGAGAGGCTGGCTGATTACGCACCTGCGCAGTTGGTGTTATTGTGACTATCGAGCCGCGGCCCCGGATGTTGTGGCTGCCGGGGGGAGATGGCGGAGGCTGAGGGGGTGGCCGAGACCCCAGGCCCAGTTTCAGGGTCGGCTTTCAGGGGTCGCCGAGCTATGTCAGACTCCTGGGAGCGCGACCAACAAGTTGAGGCGGCGCAGCGGGCCCTGGTGGAGGTCCTGGGGCCTTACGAGCCTCTGCTGAGCCGGGTGCAGGCAGCCCTGGTGTGGGAGCGGCCAGCCAGGAGCGCCCTGTGGTGCCTGGGGCTGAACGCGGCTTTCTGGTGAGAGAATTGGACCCTCAGAAATCCTCCAAGGCGCGAATTAGGTTTCTCTAGGGTTGTACCTCTCGCCTGCCCTATTTTCTTCGCTGCAATGGCTCCTTCCTGTACCTGCCTAATTTTGCCTCACCTCCTTCCACTCCATCTCGCCTCCAGGCTTTGGTACCCTAGTTCTTCCCAGGACCTTCTAGCTGTCTTCTCTGCTTTATATGCGCCTGCACTCGCCCCACACTTCTGGCAGGAGATTTGGTAACATCTTGAACTGCTCGCAGTGAGCGAGGGCGCTTCTTGTTAGCCAGGGAACGCTGTTTCTCTTTAACCTCTCTTCTCTTGCCTGCTCAAGTGTGGCTTGAAGATTCTCTCCAGAGATTTTAGTAGCTCTTATGAGAGTAGAGGCTTAAGGTGTTAGCCATAGGTGTGATAAGAAAACAAGCTTGAGCGGTTAGCATGAATTAGCCTGTTACGTATTCTCTCACCAGTGAAGAAGGTTGAAGTCTAAGCGTCAGTGTGAGTCTCCAGAAAATTATAAGTTTTTAAGTAACAGTTATGAAATAGTGATTGTGAGATTTCAACCATTTTAAAAGCACTTTGATTGCAACTCCTCCCTGTTCAAAAGAATTAGAAAGGCATCCTTAGCCACGGTTTATAAGCAAGGAAATTGACGTTGTCTAATAGTGTGAGTCTTCCTGAGCTTGACAAGTGACTCTATAAATATACTTTTAAGTGTCTGTATGTGTCATGCTCTGGGAAGATGGAATTGCTGCCCCTTTCCTAAATTGTCATAACCTAAAGTGGATTAGGGCTTCATAGAATCTACCAAGCACACTTTGGGTTTATTATTAATTAGTGAAATATTATTGATGAAATTCCAAGGGAACTGACATTTAGGGGGACTTCTACAGGGCTGAATGAAATAAAACTATCTTGTATGCCTCAAAACAACAACTTATGTTTAAAAAATTTTTTTTTGCTAGAAATATACTTCTTTTTAAAATTATTGGCTTTGAAATCAAAACATCCTCATCTGAAAAAGTTTTCAGTGAGCTGAAACAGAATAAATGGTTCCATTTTCTTTGGAAGCCTCAGTGTCCAACTACTAAGTCATTTCCTTCCAGTTTGAAGAGGACCTATGTTGAAGATTGTCACAACAGTCTCTGGTATTTCTTGATTCCAGAGTCTTTAGTAAAGAAGGCAAAATTTTCCTACCACATACATGACCCATTTTTGGTAATGCTTTTCTTTGACACCTAGGTACCAACTTTCTTCCCATTGCTCACTGTGAGAACCCTTAACCATAGCACCTCATTCAAGAGCATTTATCTAGTCAAACTTCGTTTCCCACAATAGGTTTAGTTCACCCTAGGAAGAAAGTTGGTCCTCATTAAACCAGTTCATAGAATATGGGGGTGAGGTCTGCATATGAGGAGCTCCTTTAACCCAGACACATCTTTAAATGCCACAGTGAGCTTTAATTTGCTGGGCCCTAACAGTATTTACTTAAGTTTATTAATATGCTATGTTTAGAATCTCAGTGAGAGCTCCTGTTTTGTACTCTGGGTCTCTTAAAGCTTTGTTGTATTTGGTCTTTATCTCTGGCATTTCCTGGTAGCTTGCCTGCTGTGTATCCAGAACTGTTACTCTTGTTATATTCCCATCACACTCTAGGAAGGTGGGGGAAAGATATAGCAAAATGGAGGTGTGACTTGAGACTGAAAGAACAGTTGGGTATGCCATTTATAGTGAGTATGCATACATGTGAAGGATACACAGATAGTGTTGAGGTCCTAGAGACTACTATAGCTGTCATAGAATTGTTTAGGGAAATGAGCTTCCTTGGAAAGTATAGTTTGGAGTTTAAACTGAATGTTAGACTTTGCATACTAAAAAATAGTTTCATATTGAGTAAGAATGCTGACATTTCAGCTAGGAATGTGGAAAAGTGACTGTTTAGTTCTCAGACATTTTAAATGTTTAGGAAAAGGAGGATCATTAACTTAGATCAGAAATACTTTGTTTTGTTCTGAATGATGGCACATCATTAACATTTTCTGCATTTTGAGGTCATTAAAATTCAGGTAGATAGCTTTTAACTTTCAGTGTTCTGTATTCTCAGTTATGATTTTTCTGTACCTGTGACTATGCCTTTTTTTAATTAATTTTTTATTTGTTTTAATTAGTTATACATGACAGTAGAATGCACTTATATACTTTGATATATCATACATAGATAGGATATAATTCCTGAGTGTGTGTGTGTGTGTATATATATATATATATATATATATATATTAGAATCATATTGGTCATACAGTCACATATATACATAAAGTCATAATGTCTCTTTCATTCTACTGTCTTTCTTATCCCCACAATCCCTGTCTTCCCCATGACTATGCCTTTTTACATCCTAAAAATAGATTAATTATTATTTTTTTTTTTAGAGAGAGAGAATTTTAATATTTATTTTTTAGTTTTCGGCGGACACGACATGTTTATTTGTATGTGGTGTTGAGGATCGAACCCAGGCCACACGCATGCCAGGCGAGCGTGCTACAGCTTGAGCCACATCCCCAGCCCAATAGATTATTAAATAAAGTAAAACAGATTGATGTAGGTTCCTTGTTACCATAGTATTCTGAGGCTTTCAGTGTTTTGTTTTTGTTTTTTTTTTAGATTTCAGAACTAATATAGTGGCTGTATCAGAGATCAGAGATGTTCAATCCTAAATTACTTCTGGACACTGATCTGTTATCTATACAATAATAAAAGAAATGCCAAGCCTTTCCCTCTAATAGGTTGTATTTTCGTTAGCCTCAGCCCCATCTATTTCAAATGAGTGATATCAAATCAAATGAGTGATTTGAAGGAAGAATATGAGTATTTCCTGTCAGCATCAAAAAAGAACAGGTTTAGGGGGCTGGGGATATAGCTCAGTTGGTAGAGTGCCTGCCTCACATGCACAAGGCCCTGGGTTCAATCCCCAGCACCACCACCAAAAAAAAAAAGAATAGGTTTAATAACTTTTTTGTTTGCTTTTTAGGAGGTAAATGGGATGGTGGGTAAATAAGTACTGAAAATGTATAGCAACTTCAAATCCCTCCTCTGACTTCCACAAAGAGCACACGGTTCAAGGAGGTCTGGATAACTGTAGACCTCCTTTCCAATTTTTAACATTCTATGAGTCTAGGTACTCTCTGAATTAGGGAAATTGATTAAGCTTAATCCACAAACTGTTTTCCTATTGGGATTTGCTTTTGGTCTTTTGTCTGAGACAACCATATTATACTTGGGGATCATTATGGAATCTCTTGTTTAAACAAATGAAAATAGATAAGTAGGGCTGGGATATATATATATATATATATATATATATATATATATATATATGAAGTAAAAGTTAATGTTTGGTTTGCCTTCTTCCCAAAACAATAAAAATATTTATGAGAAATGATTAAGAGTATAAAATAATTCTGATTTAAAAGGTTAGAATTTGAGTTAAAAAATAATAGGATCAGGAAATGGAAGGGAGGGCCCATTTCAGTAGAGACATTTGTTATGTAGGGGGAAAAAATCTATTATCTAAACCAAATGTGGTGGTTGAGGCAAGAGGATTGAAATTTGAAGCTAGTTTAGGTAATTTGCCGTCTCCCAAAATAAATTTAAAAATTTTAAATGACCTGAGAAATGATGAAGAGTATAAAGCAATTATGATTTAAAAGGTTAAATAACCATGTGTGAGGCTCTTGAGTTCTAGTCCTAGTACCATGAAAATAAATAAAATTTTCATGGGGCATGATGGCACACACTAGTAATCCTATCTATTTTCAGTTACTTGGGAAACTGAGGCAGGAGCATCGAAGTTCCAGGCCAGCTTCTACAACTTACCAGGACCCTGTCTCAAAATAAAAAGTAGAAAAGGCTGAGGATGTAGCTCAGTGGAAGAGCACTTTCCTAGCATATGTAAGGCCCCAGGTTCTATCCTCAGTACTGCAGATAAAACAAAACAAAACACAAAAGCTATTGAACTTTATATGAACTCAGTGCTTCTGGTGGTAGTCTTTGGGGGGGATTCTTTCTGCTTTTAGTAGCCAAGAGTCTCAAGAATGTTTTTGTTAACATTTCCTCTCTCCATTCAGTTTTTACATGTCCAAATTGTAAGGTTGGGTGCTTTCTCTCCATTAATATATGGGTAGGTTATTGGCAGCTAGTTAGTTTCCTTTCTGTTTTTATGCAAGAAACAACTACCATTAGGTGACATAGATTAGATCATTTTTTTTCCTTTTAATTTTTCAGTGGCTGGCTCATTAACCAGACAGTCACAAGTGCTGTACACAAATGAGCTTACCGTCTCTATAGGATGGGATGCTTTGTTCTGAAGTGCCATTGAGACAAGCTTGCTTTATTTATTTATTTATTTATTTATTTATTTTGAGAGAGAGAATTTCAATATTTATTTTCTAGTTATCAGTGGATACAACATCTTTGTTGGTATGTGGTGCTGGGGATCGAACCCGGGCCGCACACATGCAAGGTGGGCGCGCTACCGCTTGAGCCACATCCCCAGCCCCAAGACAAGCTTACTTTATATTTATAATAACAAAGAAACCTAGGAATAGTATCTTCTTTGGTTAAAAATAGTTGAGGGGCTGGGGTTGTGGCTCAGTGGTCTAGAGTGCTTTGCGTAGTATGTGTGAAGCACTGGCTTGGATTCTTGGCACCGTAAATAAATAAGTAAATAAATGTCTATTGACAACTAAAAAATGTTTTAAAAAGTAGTTGAGTAGTCATTATTTATTATTATAACAAAATTCTAACTTAACCTAATAATAAGGATCCACAGTTAATTGTTTATTTTTATAATTTTTAAGCTCTTTCTGGAGACCAGATTGCTATTCTAAGGGGCATTTTATTTAGACTGACAATTTAATTGGATTTTACCTCTGACAAAATGAAGGGACACAAAAGAAAAACTGTGAATAAAATTTCACTTTCTTTTTTTTTTTTTTTTTTTTTTTTTTTTTTTTTTTTTACAAACCAGACTTAACATTTATTTTTAGTTGCTCTGTTGCATCTTTAAATCAACTTTTTTTTTTTTTTTATTGGTCGTTCATAACATTACATAGTTCTTAATACATCATATTACACGGTTTGATTCAAGTGGATTATGAACTCCCGCTTTTACCCCGTAAAATTTCACTTTCATAGACATTAGAAAATTCAAATACAGTGACATTGAATTACTAATTTCTGCTTATTAAATTTTAAAAGAAGATAATATTTAATTCTGGGAAATATGTAGAAAAACAGACATATGACTAAAGGCAACATAAATTGGAAAGCTTTTCTCTAAAGTAGTTTGGCAAGATATTTAAAATGTTCATATCTTTTCCAAAGGTGAGGGAAGTAGGAAATTATTGCTGATGGGCATGGATTTCTTTTGGGGCGAGGAAAATGCTCTAAAATTAGATAATGGTGATAGTTGCTCAGCTTTGTGAAGATACTAAAAACCACGGAATCAGACAATTTGCAAGATTGAATTTTATGATATACAAACCATATCTCAAAATAAGTTATTTTCAAAAATTGTTAATGCTAATGGGTATCGTGGCCCAGGCCTAAAATCCCAGTGATTTAGGAGGTTCAGGATGTTTCAAGTTTGAGGCCAGCCTGCGTGATTTAGTGAAACTGTCTCAAAATTAAAAATAATAATAATTTTAAAAGGGATTGTGCATGTAGCTCAGTGGTAAAACTCCTCTAAACCCAGTCACCTATTAGAGGAGGGGGAAGTTAATGCCTTTTGACCTAGTAGTCCACTTAAAATAGTTAATCATAGGTAAGGGCAGAGATTTATGTTTAGTGTTTGTAGTGTTTAGTTTTTATTTATTACATCAAAATTGGGAATTAGAGAAAGGAGTTTTTTGTTTGTTTGTTTGTTTATATATATATATATATTTTGAGATAGGGTCTTGCTAGTTGCCTAGGTAGGCCTCAAACTTGCAATCCTCCTGCCTCAGCTTCCCAGTTGCTGGGATTACAAGTATTTAGACAACATGTCTGGCTAATTAGAGAAAGTTTTAAAGGACTAATGGTGTATATGTATAATGTAATCATTTTAAAAGTTTTTGATATTTTTCTGGTGATATGGAAAAACCACATCTATGTACTTCATTTATTTTTGGTAGTGCTGGGTCTATGTACCATTAAGTGAAAAAGAAGGTTGTTAAACCAGATATGTCATGTACTTTCGTAGTATTTCAGTATTTTTTAAAAATATATTTTTTAGTTGTTGATGTACCTTTATTTTTTATTTTTTTATATATGGTGCTGAGGATCATGCTTCTCACATGCTAGGCAAGTGCTCTCCCAGTGAGCCACAACACCAGCCCCTTCGCAGTATTTTTATATGTGAATATAAAATACCAATTCTTTCCGTAAGTAATTTGTCCTGATTTCAACTTTTTTTATTCAATGGACTACACCCTAAACCTTAAAGCATTGGGAGCAATGGCAAATGTGCAGGTGCAAATCTCTCTAAATCAAAAAAGAATGGTTTCACATTGGTGTGTAACCATTGCCATGTGCTAAAAATCTTCCACATTAGTGGAAAAATAGATTAAAATCAAGATTTCTCTTGGTTTCTAAAATAGATTTACATCTTTATTTCTAAAATAGATTTACATATTTTTTGAGAATAATCTTTATGTTTTATGGAATGTGTGGATGACAGATCATTTTGTAAACTTTTTTTTTGGCATGACTGGGAATTGAACCCAGAGCTTCCCACATGCTAGGCAGGCATTCTACCACTGAGCTACATTTCCAGTCTTTTTTATTTTATTTTGAGATAGTGTTTTGCTAAACTGCCCAAGCAGGCCTTGAACTTGTGATCCTCTTTTGTCAGTCTCCCTAGTAGCTGGGATTATAGGCTTGTGTCACTTCATCCAGCTTTAAAACTTTTATTATTAATAATTTAAAACATATGTTTAAGTAGACAGAATAATATATACCACAGTGTATTCAGCTTTAAGTTTTTCAATTCATTGCCAATTTTGTATTTTTATATTCTAATTCTTTTCTACCTCTTTCTTTTTATTTTATTTTTTTATGTTTATTTACTTTTTATTTTATTTATTTCCTAGGGATTGATCCCAGGGTGCATTACCACTGAGCTACATCTCTAGCTCTTTTATTTTTTATTTTGAGATAGGATCTCACTAAGTTGCTTAAGCTTTCACTAAGATAACTGAGGCCGGTCCCAAACATGTGATCCTCCTGTCTCAGCCTCTTGAATTGCTGGGTTTACTGTCATCTACCACCACACCTGGCTCCTCCTCATTGTTTTGAGGCAAATCATGAATGTAATGTAATTAATCTTTAGATATTTCAGTATGTCTGAAAAATAGACTTAAAAAGTACCATTCAAGTAAAATTCAGTCAGTGTTCAAATGACCAATTTTCTCATAAATGATACTTTGGCTTTAAAAAAAAAACAAAAACACAACTTTCTGGGTTAAGAGTCACATGATGTCAACATATTGTGACTAGTCTGTTTTGCTGAAGAAGTCCTTTGGTCCTATAAAGTATCCTAGAGACTAGATTTTACTGACTGCATCCCTGTGGCTTAACATGGCCCCTGTGTTCTATATTTCCTATAAAAAGGTAGTTGAATCTAATCTAGAGGCTTCATCAGATTCATGTTCACTTTTTAGGGGGGGTGATGCTGGAAGGAAATTTTTTTTTTTTTTTGGTAAGACTATTTCATAGATAGGGATTTACTAATTTCATTTTTATTTTCTTTAATTACATTTTCTAAACTTTTCTCAATAAACATACTGTCTTTAGAAATAACACAAAACATGCCAGGTACAGTGGCAAACGCCTGTAAATCCCAGTGGCTTGGATGGCTGGGGCAGGAGGATTGTGTGTTCAAAGCCAGCCTCGGCAAAAGCGAGGTGCTAAGCAATTCAGTGAGACCCTATCTCTAAATAAAGTACTTAATAGGGTGGGGGATATGGTTCCATGGTAGATTGCCCCTGAGTTAAATTCCCTGTTACCCACCCCCCCAAAAAAGAAATAACAAAAAATAAATACCAGTAAGAAAAAATAGATTGTGAGCCTACAATGAGTGGAAGGAGTAACGGGGTATGACAGTCCCTAATTGAGTAATTCACATGTGAATGCCCAGCATTGGCTATATTTACATTGTTAAGTTGGAAAATATATTTACATTGTTTTTGCTAAGTTGGAAGGTTCTCCTGCTGATTAAAGTTGGACAATATTTTGCATGTTGCCTTATCAAATTTCTGCACTGTTATATATGCTTGTGAATGATTGGCCTACAGAAATCAACATTGCAGGTCTAAACTAATGCAGAGGAACCCTCCCTTCTTTTTCCACTTGAATCACTCTTTCTTCCCCCAACACTGAGGATTGACTCCAGGGCCTCACATATGCTAGGCAAGTATTCCTACCACTGAGCTAGGTCCCTAGTCCTTTTTCCTTCCTTCTTTTCATCCCTCACACTTTACCTATTTCAGTCTCCTAAGTACCATATCTTCAGTTATGTCTTGCCCTTGTACATAGTTGCAGAATTGGATGTTTTGAATTTTTACTTTTAACCTCCTAGTTTGCTTCTATAAAATTACAAGCATAATATGACCTCATTTTAACCCAATCCTGAGATATAATCAATCTGAGATTAATATTTTCTGCATCTAGGAATTTTGCATTTAGGGCTGGAAGGAAAGAAAGAACAAACACTTATCCACAGGCCCCTGAGAGAATATTAATATTAATTATCTAGTTATCTTGGAAGGATCAATTCTAGTTCTTTTTTTTTTTTTTTTGGTAACAGGGATTGATCTCAGGGGCACTTGACCACTGAGCCACAGGGTCTCACTGAGTTGCTTAGCACCTTGCTTTCTTCAGAGGCTGGCTTTGAACTTGGGATCCTCCTGTTTCAGTCTCCTGAGCCGCTGGGATTACAGGCATTCGACACCGCGCCGGGCCAATTCTATTTTGAGTGTGTGTGTGTGTGTGTGTGTGTGTGGTGGTGCTGGGGATTGAACCCAGGGTCTGTTCTGTGAGGCAAGCACTCTACCAAGTGAGCTATATCCCCAGCCCCTAATGCTAGTTCTTTAAGATAATCTTTTTATTAAATTTTGGTCTGTTTAAAAGAAGCTATTTTCCTAAGGAATATTATTTTTTTTAACTTTTTTTAGTTATACATGGACACAATATCTTTATTTTCTTTATTCTATGTGGTGCTGGGAATTGAACCCAATGCCTCATGTGAGGAAGGCAAGTGCTCTGCCACTGAGCCAAGACCACAGACCAGGAATATTATTTTATACCACACAGAAAAACTCTTCTTCCTCTGAAGTTCCTACAGTAGTTTGTTCAAGAAAAGGATATATCTAGGGGCTGGAGTTGTGGCTCAAGCGGTAGTGCGCTCGCCTGGCATGCTTGCGGCCCAGGTTCGATCCTTAGCACCACATACAAACAAAGATGTTGTGTCCGCCGAAAACTAAAAAATAAATAAATAAATATTTTTTTTAAAAAAAGAAAAGGATATATCTAGGCCTAAAATTGACATTATGGACCAGGATTAATCTTTTTTTTAAATATTTTTAATATTTATTGTTTAGTTTTCGGCAGACACAATATCTTTGTTTGTATGTGGTGCTGAGGATCGAACCTGGGGCGCATGCATGCCAGGAGAGCGCGCTACCGCTTGAGCCACATCCCCAGCCCCAGGATTAATCTTGTTCAGGAAAATACTCAATACACATAGCCTATATGACCCAGAAAATGCACTCTTTATGAGATTGGCTGTCACCTGTAGGATAAAACCCCAGTACACTTTGTCATAAAAGGCCCTTCATGATCTGACTCCTGCCTTTCTCCTCATTCTGATCCCTACCCTCTGTTCTTTGTTCAGTCATACTGTTGGTAATTCCTTAAATACATTTTGCTAATTCAATCTTCTCCCATTCTGAATATCCTTTCTTTCCCATATCATTTTGCCCTGTTTTCTTACCAATCATCTTTTACCCAGCTTGGAAGCCAGGATGCAGTGGTGCACACCTATGATCCCAGCAACTTAGGGGCTGATGTAGAAGGATTAAAAGTTCAAAGTCAGGCGTAGCAACTTAGTGAGACCATAAGCAACTTAGCAAGACCCTATCTCAAAATAAGAAGGGTTGATAATGTGGCTAAGTAGTTAAGTGCCCCTGGGTTCAATCCCCAGTCGTACCCCCTCACACCTCCACCCCCTGCAAAAAAAATCCCAGCTTAGATATTGGTTCTTATTACCTTGTCATGTTATATTGTAAATACATGCAAATGTACTTGAGAGTAAGGTTCAAGTTTTACTTTTCTGTAAATGGACTGCTTACCACAAGGCCTTGGCAAATAGCACTCAATAAATGTTTGTTTAGTTGAATTGAAACATAGTTTATGTGACTAGTAAGTGGGGGCTATAACAGGCTACTAAAATAATGTAGATTGCTGGACATAGTGGCTTATGAGTATAATCTCAGCAACTCAGGAGGCTAAAGCCAATCTCAGCAGTTTAGCAAGACCCTTAGCAAAAGGACTAGGGATGCAGTACGGTGGTAAAGTACCCTTGGGTTCCGTCCCCAACACCAAAGAATATAGTGTAGGTCTTAGAGACACAGTATTTTTATTGCTGTTATCTTTGGAAAACTACCCTCTTTGGAAAAGTTTAGCATCTTTTCCTTATTCCAATTTCTATTTGTTAGTAATCATACTCAAGGAAGGGAAGATTGCAGACAGTCTGGATTGCCTTCCTGAAGAACTCCTTCAAGCAATCTGGAGAGAACAGTGGGTGCTAGAGTAAGAAATTCTAGAGCCTTTATCTTTGACCTTGTTAAATTTGCTTATTTGTTAGGATAATGCACTAGCTTTGGAGAGAAGAGTAATGCCTTTGGCAGTTCTAGAGGCTTATTTTTGCTAAGATGCTTTCATTCTATAATCTCATAGGTAATTATGGTACCATTTAAGTGGTGGGGTAGAAAAAATTGAAATAGGGTTGTCAATGGTGGCTAAATTCCTGATTCTCCTTTATTTCTTTTCTTCCCTCATTTTTGTATAACTTTAAATCCTTTTTTTTTTTTTTTTAAACCGAGAATTGAACCCAGGGATGCTTAACCATTGAACTAAGTTCCTAACCCTTTTTTATTTTTATTTTGAGACAGGATCTCCTAAGTTGCTTAGGGTCTTGCCAAGTTGCTGAGGCTGGCCTCGAACTTGCCATCCTCCTGCTTCAGCCTCCTGAATTGCTGGGATTACAGGTGTGTGCCACCATGCCTGGCTTAAATGCTGTTTTTGTTTTTTTAAGTATTTATTTTTTAGTTGTAGGTAGACCCAATACCTTTATTTTATTTTATTTTATGTGGTGCTTAGGATCAAACCCAGTGTGTCACGCATGCTGGGTGAGCACCCTACCACTGAGCCCCAGCCCCAGCCCAAATGCTGTTTTTAAAGATTATTCAACTAATATGCTTTTATATTTATTGAAAAAGAAAACCACAAGTGTGTATAGAGAAAGAATTTAAAGTTCTTCTGCCAATCCTTGAATATTCACTCAATCCCAGCAACTCAGGATGCTAAACCAGGAGGATTGCAAGTTCAAGGCCAGCCTCTGCAACTTAAAAAAAATACAAAGAATTAGGGATGTAATTTGCTGAAGTGCCCCTGGGTTCAAACGTCAGTACCAAAAAAGAAAAACCAAAAACCAACAATAAAAAAGAGGTTATTTGGGCTGGGGATATAGCTTAGTTGGTAGAGTGCTTGCCTCGCATGCACAAGACCCTGGGTTTGATCCTCAGCACCACCACCAAAAAAAAAAAAAAAAAAAGTTATTTGATTTACTCCTCTGCCTTTAGAGAAGCAAATTATATCTGTTCATAGGTAAGATAGCTGAGGTCTAGAATATTTTCCCAAGGTGTATAACTAGTTAGTGTCAGAACAGCAACAACAATAAAAACACTAGAACTCAAGGTCGTTTACTACAAATCCTGTAGTGCATGTGTTTTATTTTCTGAAATTAATTTGTTTGTTAATGATCTTCCTCCTGTTTTTCCATCTCTGTAGGTTCTTTGCACTGACATCCCTACGTCTTGTATTTTTACTTGCATTTGGCTTGATGATCATTGTCTGTATTGATCAATGGAAGAACAAAATCTGGCCTGAGATAAAAGGTGAGTTTGGTAACATCTAGAAAAACTTCAACTAGAAATGGCCTTTTCTGTGATTTTTGCCTCTAGTTTTGGGTTTTTTTGAGGGGCATGTGGAGCTGAGGACCAACTTTTGAAGTCTGAATTATTGCTTTAGGAGACACTTGAAAGGCATGTTCCTCATCTATGGTTTCTTAAACTTGGGTTCTGCCTTTGCTATTGTTATTAAGTTCAGGAAATACATATCTACCACCTGATATATTATTGTCTAAACGATTGGCCTGAGGAATAAGTAGTCTAAAGATTTTAAAAAATAAATCTCTTTATTGAATATACATCTTTACTGAGGCAGCATCAATTTATCCCTCAAGATTTCTTTTAAATTGCTTATTTGCAAGGCAATAAGATAGGAATTATGACTTATAGAAAGTACCTTACGATGGTTTGTTTTTTCAATAATTATACATAAATGTTATAATTATAGAATAATATCAAAGATGTCACAATACAGACTGATTGATATATTCATGTGTTTTTGCCCTAGCCAAGCCTTGAATGAAGAAAAACATTGGGCCAGCTGGAGAGAAAAGTGTGTTTCTAGACAGTCCAATAGCTTGGTTAATTTAGGAAACCACAAGCTAGCCAGGCAAGGTGGTACATGCCTATAATCCCAGCAATTTGGGACGCTGAGGTGTGAGGTACTAGAATGGCAAATTAGAGGCCATCCTCTGCAATTTAGTGAGACCCTGTCTCAAAATAAAAAAAGGGCTAGGGATATGTCTTAGTGGTAAAGCACCCCAGGTTCAATCCCCAGTACCAGGAAGCAGGGGGTGCAGGGGAGAATACAAAAACAAAATCATAAGCTGCAAAGTATGTCCTAAGAACAGAGAATTGAGCATTTGGCCCAGAATGAATAATGCATTAAAGGGAGTGCTAGGAGGTAAGATTCAAAGTACACTGGAATTAGATTAGGATTTTTATTTTGGGGGTCATACTGGGGATTGAACCCATTGAAATATATCCAGCCCTTTTTATTTTACTTTGAGACAGGGTCTCACTAAGTTGTCCAGGTTGACCTTGAACTTGAAATCTTCCTGCCTCAGCCACCATTGTTTCTGGGAATATAGATGTGTGCCACCACCACACTTGGCTCGGCTCCTCAGCCTTTTTTTTTTTTTTGCAGGGCAGGGGTGGTACTGGGGATTGAACCCAGGGGTGCTTTATTACTGAGCTACATCCCTAGTCCCTTTTTTTTTTTGAGAGAGAGAGAATTTTTAAATTTTTATTTTTCAGTTTTCAGTGATACAACATCTTTATTTTATTTTTATGTGGTGCTGAGAATCGAACCCAGCGCCCTGTGCATGCCAGGCGAGCGCATTACCTCTTGAGCCACATCCTCAACCCAAGTCCTTTTTATTTTTTATTTTGAGATATAGGGTCTTTTAAGTTGTTTAGTTTCTTAATAACTTGTTGAGGCAGGCCTCAAACTTGTGTTCCTTTTGCCTCAGCCTCCCAAGTTGATAGAATTATAAGCTTATATCACTGTACCCAACTCACAGCCCTTTTAAAAATTATTTTATTTTGAGACAGTTTTTTATAAATTGCCTAGGCTGCTCTTGAATGTAATTGTCCTGCCTCAGCCTCTTGAGTAGGTAGGAGTCCAGGTTTGCACCACCATACCCAGTTAAGGATTAGATTTTATAAGCCCTTAAAGTTAGGCTTTAGAAGTTTAGATTTAATCCTATATGTAGTGAGTGTCATTGAAGATTTTTGAGTTACAACTATATACTGAGGTGATAGTAAAGATTAATTTGATAGCATTTTAAAAGAGAGAAAAAGAAAGGAGAAGACCTATTAGGAGATTATAGCAGTGTCTTTGTGGGAAGTTGTCAAAATGACGTCCATGAAAACAAATCGTAGATGGCTTAGAGAGTTGTAAAGAAGGAAGATACATCAAGACTAATAAGTAGTTGGATATGGGTTAAAAGAGTAAGTGATAAACTGGGCGTGGTGATGCATGTCTGTAATCCCAGTGGTTTGGGAGGTTGAGGCAGGATTGCAAATTCAAGGCCAGACTCAGCAATTTAGCGAGGTTCTAAACAACTGGGTGAGACCCTGTCTCAAAAAATATAAAAAGGGCTGGAGATATGACTCAGTGATCCTGGGTTCAATCCCTAATACCAAAAAGAAAATAGTGAGAAAAGCCAATTTTAGTGCCAGACATGGTGGCATACTCCTGTAATCCCAGAGAGGCTTAGGCAGGAGGATAGCAAGTTCAAGCATCTTATAGCAAGATGCAAGGATAGCAAGATAGCATCTTCTGCAACTTAGTGAGACCCTGTCTCAAAATTTAGAAAAAGGCCTGGTCATGTAGCTCAGAGGTAGAACCCTCCTGGCTTCAATCCATAGTATCACCACCACCACAACAAATCCAACTTTGGCATTTTAAAAGTAGAAGAGTAGGAGAATGACACATTTGCAGATATTGCCAAAGGCATGCAGGGAAGTCTGTTTAGGTGGAGGTGTGAATGACGAAAATTGATAGTTTTGGGGTTTTTGTGTTTTTTTTTTTTTCCCCTTCCCCTTAGCAAAGTTTATTGAAAAGAAAAAAGGGGAGGAAAATATCCTCAAGGGAGAGAGTGGATCTTCTCAGAGAGGAGAGTGACTTGATATAGGTTTTGGACATGTTAATGTTGAAGTGTTGGCAAGACATTCGAACTAAGTTATACAACTTTTAAATACATTCCCATCCTGTTTTATAGAGACTTTAAGCAATCGTGTAGTTTGTCTGCTGGTTTCATAACTAGTGAATGTCAAAAGACTTACATCATTTGGGGTAAATAATGGGTGTCTCTTTGAAGAGAATAGGTAGATTTCTAGGGTTGGAATAGTTATAACATGCTTCTATAGCCTGGCACACATTGATGTGTAAGAGCAATCCAGACACACTCGAGATGGGATGGACCGTTTTTCTTGTGTAGGTAATTATAAAGGGTCTCTAGTGGTCCATTTGGACCATACTTCCTTTATCCCCACAAAATGAGACAGGCATAAGCCTTATTTCCTTGTTTGAACAGGCATAGCAGTTATCCCTTGTCCCACACTTGTCCTACAGCTCCCTAACTCTGGCAATATAACATAGTGTCTCCTTTTTATTGGCTATTACTGTTTTCTTTTCCCTGGACCTATTAAAACTTGAGCTGTCAGACCAACAGCCTAACATTTTCATGTTTAGTTTTCCCTACCAACTAATGCTGGTGTTTGTTTTAATATTGTAGTGCCAAGACCCGACGCATTAGACAATGAGAGGTATGGAACACTAATTAAATCCCTTTTTGTTGCTCTGATTTATTCTCTTGTAATATTCTGGTTACATGTTGTTAACCTCATGTTCTGGACACACAGTGTAACTGAGAAACCTAGTCTTTTCCAAATAATCATTTTAACAAATCCTAAAGTTTAGATAGCAATATGTTGAGATGGCCAATGTTTGCTGATCTTCATAAGAGAAGTTTCTGAAAAAGCAGCATTACAGAGCCCCATAACCTAACATGCCAGGGAATTAGCTGTGATATGCAGCCCCAGTGTGAAAAATTAAAGGCAACTAACATCATTTGTCTCCTGGCTTTTATACCAGGTCATTTCGTGTTTTCTGTGACCTCTGGCTATTTAAAGTTCCTGATCAGAAAACACATTGGTTCCTGGCATCAACAAGCCAATGCCAAAGATTCCTCTTGTGTCTTACAGCTCCTGCTTCATTTCTCAGTTCATCCACCCCATATGTTTTGTCCAAGGAATTTTCTCTGCTGTGGTTTATTTTGGTTTTGCTTTATTTATTTTGAGGGGCACATCCACCATTGCCCTCCCTCTAGCAGCAGTGGTGTCAGTCAGACTGTGCTTTACTTGTATCTCTGAATTGCAATCATAGTGAATTGCAATTATCTGAGTGTGGGGAAAAAATGTTTCTAAGCACAAAGGGCCTTGGAGCTGGTGGCAGGTTTATACACGTGGATTGGGCCGCTTGCTCATAGGGTGGAGTTGTCAGAACAAGTTTGCCCTCCTAGTCCCTAAATTCAAGTTTCAACCTGATGAGCCAAGAAGAAAGTCATGCTTCACCTCCAATGCACCTGGGACTAGCCACTACCCATCCCCTGTTTAAACCGGAAGCACTGATTGCCTGCACAGCAAGATGGGGGGACCTTTAACACCCTCCTTTCACAGCTCCCCCTTCTCTCTCCCATAGCTGGGGCTTTGTGCACCCTCGGTTGCTCAGCGTGCCCGAGCTCTGCCACCATGTAGCTGAAGTCTGGGTTAGTGGGACCATTTTCATAAGGAATCTTTTGCTTTTCAAAAAGCAAAACCCAGGCAAGGTAAGATTCTCCCCTTTTTCACTTTCATCTGTAGCTTCTCAGTTCAATTTATGCTAAATTGAATCAGTTCCTTTACTGTATATCTTCTTTCAATAAAGAAAAGACTGCTGTAGTTGTAGAAACAGAGGGAAGTTGTAGGATGGTACTTCTGACTGACATTAGGACTAAGGAAAGAGATTGATGACTTGGTTGGTGTGCTTGTCACCTAGAGTAGGCCATTTTCTTTTTTCTTCTTTTTTTGTGGTGCTGGGGATCAAACCCCAGGCCTCATGCATGCTAGGCAAGCACTTTACCACTGAGCTGCACTCCTAATCCCCATAGAGTAAGCTATTTTCTTGCCCTAAGACAGGAAAGAAAGCTTGCTTCTGTGCATTCTGTGTCATACTAAACATGTGGTAGGTTGTTGGGTTTTATTTATTTATTTATTTATTTATTGTCTTCTGTTTTGTTATTTTGACTTAAAAATCCCACCCACCAGCACTTGCTTTCAGAGAGAATTTTTGGCTAAGTCCTATTCAAACCAGTTTCCCGGCATGAAAGGTATTGCTATATGGGGTTAGCCAAGTAAAAGGAGTTTGAATAGAAGGAAATATCCTTCTTTTCCTCCTGAACAGAATTATCTTTGGATGCAAGAGTAGCTACATCTTTTATTCTGACATGTCTATGTTTGGCTCTAGAACATAAAGAATATTCAGTCACATTTCCTCTATAATTCCCCATCCACGCCGAATTTTGTTTCTTAACTTTCCCAGTTCTGCTTGCTGAGCTGTGGGATACTGACGTTTATGGCTGTCTTGGGTCGATACATCCCTGGGCTTTTGCTATCCTACTTGATGCGTAAGTATGGTATATACCTCTCCTTTAAGCAGTACCTTGCTCATAGCTTTTGCAACCCACAGTTTACCCTGGATTGAGGGAGAGAAGTTTTATATCTTGGTTCTCTAGAAAGTGACCTTCCTGTATTTATATTACCTGTTTAATGTCATGAAAACGTCTTTTCACCTGTAGCAGGGTCTCCACATATAAAGTCATTTCATTTCTTTGTGGTGCTGGGAATCAAACCCAGGGCCTCATACATTGCTGGGCAGGTGCTCTATCACTGAACTATAGCCTCAGCTCATATCCATTTCTTACTAAGTCAGTTTTAGAAATTGATAAGGGTGTATGGATATGGTGGCATACTCCTATAATCTGAGTTACTCAGGAGGCTGAGGCAGGAGGATTGCAAGTTCAAGGCCAGCCTGGCAACTTAGCAAGACCTTGTCTCAAAATAAAAAGAGCAAGGCTCTACCACTGTAGCTCAATTGTAGAGTGCCCTTGGGTTCAACCCCCAGTATTGGGGGGAAAAAATAGTGAGGTTCCACTAACATATGTGAATATATGATGCATCCTACTATAAAGGATTGTCTGTCCCTGTAAAGGAGGGAGTTTATAAAACATGATTCTTAGAGTTCCTCTATTAGGATCTGTTTACCCTGGACCACTCTTTTCCTCCTTAGAGTACATTTTATTTATATCAATTTAGTTGTTTCCTCTTGGCATGTATTCTGCTTAGAACTGAAAGAACTGAGTAGTTCCAGCTGTGGCTATTATACATCAGAACTTCACCTGATTGATTATGTAGTTTCTGAGGCATTGTTACCATTTGGCCTTGTTTATGGTTCAGTGACACCCTCTGCAAGTGACCATACTACCAGGTTCTGTCCTTGGGCTGTCAGCAGTATACTGTGCTGTGCATAGCTCTGTACTAGACCTTGTGGGTGGCTACAGAAATCCCTGCCTCAAACTTCCCACGGGAGACTCGAGAAGATGACCAGCAGAATTAAGCACATTTATTCCATACTAAATGTTCAAGCCCTAAGGACATAACAGACACAAAGAACAAGAGTTAGGATTTCTTCTAGTAGCCCTTTCTTCATTTTGCTACTGTTCCCGCTCCTACTCTCAGTTGTCACTGTCATGATGTGGCCCCTTGCTGTGTACCATCGACTGTGGGATCGAGCCTATGTGCGGCTGAAGCCAGCTCTGCAGCGGCTGGATTTCAGTGTCCGTGGCTACATGATGTCCAAGCAGAGAGATAGACAATGTAAGTGTCATGGGGAGGTTTCTTTCCACTTGGGAAGTGTGGGAAAGAGAACAAAAAGCCCATAGGTCTGACATATGGGTTAGGTGGGAGAAGTGGGAGAAGCTGGAAATGGCTTGTGGGGGTGGAGAGTGGTAAATAAAATCAATATTCTATTCCAGGGAAATCTGTGCAGGTTTGCCAGCTTTCCTCATTTGGAGTCCCAGACTTGCCCTTTAATCTGAGAAAAATTCTCACCAGTTGAATGAAAGAAATTTGAAGATGTCCCTAATATTATCTGCCATTTATGAAGCATTTCCCATGGCTATTCATGGCTCTTCATTCATTTTATTTAACCATTTACAACCTTGAGAAGTGGGTGGTTTTATTCTCTTCCATTTGAGGAAATTGAAGCTCACAGTTAGTAAATGTCAGTACAGGTCTTTCCAAATCAACCTGGCCTCTCATCACTACCAAAAGCTGCCTTTCAAATGAGATTAAAAACTGCCACCTTACAGGCTGGAGGTGTACCAGCTTGAGATCCATCCAAAACATTCGTGATAGAGGAGCAAACTTTTCATTCTCTTAGGTCTTGTCAGGTTGAGTGTTTCATTAAGCCTTGGCCTTCATGGAGCCCTACATGTGGTCATCAAGACCCAGCTTATCCTGGGCCAGCCAGTTGAATACTATCAGTCCTCAAAAGCCTAATTTAACCAAAGTTGGTATCTCCATTTGCCCTCTATTATAGTGTCTACTTGCTACCTTAACATTAAGTCTGCCCTAGCTGATCCTGAGGTGTTTACCAGCCTTGTAGTAACTGACTAGAACAGAAACATGGGGGTTGATAGAAGGAAGATGTTGGAAGAGAGATTTCTCTCCTGTGTTATCTACTCATCTTGCCACTTAGGCTCAGCAGCCTCACCTTCATTTACTGTTATATAGGCATAAGGGTCATATTCAGAGGATCTCTTTTATGTTCTGATTTTATGCCTTTTAAGTCCAAAGAGGGTTTTTTCCCCTCAAGTGAAGGCATCAAGGCTCTGTTCTTTCCACATAGTGCGTCGCAGAGCTCTATACCCAGAACGTACCATGGACAACCATAGTGACAGTGAAGAGGAGCTTGCTGCCTTCTGTCCTCAGGTAACTTGAATGTGGGAGTACTCCACTGGCCAGTTTTTTTTTTAGGTTCCCTTTTATACATCTGGCAGCTTACATTTAGGCGGTAACCAGATTTCAAGACCCCAGAATCCCCTTGCTCCTGAGAGCAGTGACAAGGAGCGAAATAAGTGTTACATTGGGACTTTGTATCCAGATTTCAACTTGAGCCTGGTGACCAGCACACTCCCTCCCACATCTCCTTTTGCCCTACCATCATGGAGAATTTCTGGAGCTGGTATGATCATTTTTTAAACACCTAGCCCACCTTTAGGTTCTGGCAGAATGTCTCTTCCCGGTCACCTGTGAAAAGTAATCTCATAGTCAGTTACATTTGTGTGTGTTGCGGGTGTGGGGTGTCAGTTCTTAAGAATAAGTAGCTAATTGATTCCCAAGACTGCTTTTCTTTCTATGTTTAAGAGATGGACAATTAAGAGCATTTTCTTTGGGTGTGAATAACCTAAAAGGAGTCAAGATTTTGAATAAAGTCCCCATCTCTCCCTGGTTACACTGATGGCCTTTGGGGGTAGCCTCAAAATTAGTAGAGCTATAACTAGGAACTGCTTCTGATTCTAATGGCATCATCTCTTCAGATTTGTTGGTCTTTTCTTTTTCTAAGCTGGATGATTCTGCTGTTGCCAGGGAATTGGCTATCACTGACTCAGAACACTCAGATGCTGAGGTCTCCTGTACAGACAATGGCACATTCAATCTTTCCAGGGGCCAAACACCTCTAACAGAAGGTTCTGAAGGTGAGGAGAACCTCTGACCTGGGTTGATAGTGGCTCTGACTATTGCTTCTCAGCTTCCCTGGACAGAGGGGATACAGGCGCGCGCACACACACACACACACACACACACACACCCGTGCGCGCTTGTCTCCTATGCTGTGGCAGAGCAGCCTAAGGGGTGTGGGTACATCCAGGATGGCACTGCTACTCTCATTGAAGCCCTCAGTCCCTTAGTAGACTTAGCCTCAACCTCATGGGCACAGGAGAGGAACAGGGGGCGGGAATTCTCTGGCTAGTAGCGATCATAACTATCTATGAGTAGAGAAGAGCTAACTAGTCCCATGGGTTTTGCATCATCATGAGATACCTAGGGTGAGAAAAATATGGTTATGTGGCTTGACATTTTGTGAGTCTGGAGCACTGGAGGACCAGGTAGTTGCCGTGTCTAATATACCCTGTATTCTCTCAGACCTAGATGGTCATAGTGATCCAGAGGAATCCTTTGCCCGAGACCTTCCAGACTTCCCTTCCATTAATGTGGATCCTGCTGGCCTGGATGATGAGGATGATACCAGCATTGGGATGCCCAGCTTGATGTACCGTTCTGCACCAGGAGCTGAGGATCCCCAGGTTCTCCCTTCCAGCCGGGATGAGGCTGCACTGCCAGAGCTCCTGCTTGGTGCCCTGCCTGTAGGATCCAACCTCACCAGCAACCTTGCCAGCCTGGTCTCCCAGGGTATGATCCAGCTGGCCATATCAGGAGCCTCCCAATCAGGCCCTTCTGGCCCACCTCCCCGGAGAGCAACAAGAGGCTTCCTCAGAGCCCCTAGTTCAGACCTGGACACTGATGCTGAGGGAGATGACTTTGAACTTCTGGACCAGTCAGAGCTGAATCAGCTGGACCCTGCCAGTTCCAGGAGCCAATGAGGAGACAGACTCCTTTTAGGGGGTCATTGTGGTTTAGGTTTTTTGTTTTTTTTTCCCTCCACTTAGGGTGATGGGGCAGGGGAAGAACCCAGGTCCCATCTCCTGAATGATATTTGTTTGCTGGGTGGCCTGACTGATGCTCAGAGGCCTGTTTAGAGAGGATACTCCTTCCCCTACTGCCAGCTGGACATCCATTTCTGTGCTTAGGCATTGAACTAAGAGTGTGCTCTCCCAAAGGAGGCTTCTCTCCATCAGGATGGTACTTTGGGGAACAAAGTCAGGGATGTTGATTCCTTTTTGAGAAGTGCTGCTGTTTGCTTTTAGGTCTGGGTGCTCAGGGGCCCTCAATGATAGAAGAGTCCCTTTCTTTCCTTCCCTTGCCTCCCTAAAACCCCCCAAAATCAGGCAGCAGCTGGAAGAGTTGTCATCTTCTGTTAGACCATGCTTTGATGTGTTTTTTCAAAGCACACTTGTCCTTTGGTTCTGCAAAGCAGACCTGTTCCCTCTTCCTTTAGCTTGTCCTCATTTCTTGAGGGCTGACTCCCAGTGTTCCAAAATAAGGCTTGTGAAATTTAAGAAATGTGAACATGATGTAGGGATGGGAGTCTTCTACATTACCTTGGGCCAATAGGGGTCAGCTGGCTGGGAGGGTTTGTGAGCGCTTCTGTCTTGAGGTCTCACTGAATCTTCCAAAGCTGTGTGGTTGTCTTTGGTGCTGCTAACCCCTGGCTCTATTTGACCAACAGTCTGAGCAGTGAGCAAAGCAATACCATACTCAATTATATATTCTCTTCCTTCCTCTGCTCCTCCTCTGGAGAAGCAATAATTCCATGGGGGATGGCAAAGTAGCACTTTACAAATGGCTCTGTGGCATTCATCCTAGGAGCCAGCTCTTCTTGCACCAGCTCCTTTACTGCTTTTTTTTTTTTTTTTTCAATTGCTTCCCAATATGGCAGGACTTTCTTTAAGGATGAGCCCAGATAGCAAGAATTATGTCCGTGCAGCAGAGACCCCTCTAAGGGTATCTGTTCTGCAGCCCCTAGTAATATAATGCAAGACAAAAAAAACAAAAATATTTGGTTCTAAACCTGTGCCAGCCTACTCCGTCTCTGCATCCATAATCAGAGCTCAAGTCAAACTCTGCTATCCTCTTTCCCTCTTGTATTAATCCTTTGCCGATCCTCAGGGACTACTCCCCCGACACCCCCATTCTTGAGTGAGGATGTTGGACAGAGCCCATTTTCATGTGCTGCAGGTGGGGGGTATACTAACATGTTTGCTCTTGGTTGATGGACAAAGTACAGAGGCCAGGGAGTGAAAACGGTTAACAGTGAAAAGGGGAAGAGCTAGGTGCCTGTTTCATAGTCACTTATGTGTGAAGGTTAGGGGTAATGGCATTTCCTCACTTTAGGTTCTCAAACAATTTGGATGTCATCGCTCTTTCCAGAGTCCAGATGTCTTAACAGATGAGCTCTGATGTGGAAAAAAAAATGGGAGGTGTGGGAAAGGAGTGGGATTTTGTGGGTTTGCATGAGTGTGTGTAGCTTCAGGCCTTGGGAGTTGGCAAGAGGGAGGGAAGGAAGAAGAGCAAAACATTTGGAAAGTCTTTTACTGGGGGATCCTGCTCTGAATCTCCTTAAATCCTCCACTGTGAATTGAGGGTGGGTGGGTGGGTGAGTGCTGGGGAATAAATCTTGTATGAGAACAATCTCTCAGAGACTGATGTTGATTGGTGTCCTTCCTTGATAGATTAGGTCTCCTTTTGCTAATCTGAGTTTTGGTTAATTTGAGGTGACAGCCTCAGGAGAGGAACCCCAGGTGTGAGGAACCCACCCATCCCTGTTTTTCCTTTGTGATGGCCAGAACAATCACCACAGTATGAGGCCACTTCCTCTCCTGGTAGAGAGCCCAGACATGAGTATAACTGACCTCCCGACTGGTATTTAGCTGCAGTTCCATCATTTCTAATACCTAATTTTTGCCCTCTAAACATAGACAAGCACAAGTTTTAAATAAAGGCTAATAAAATTTTGGGTAGAAGAAGGCTTCAAAAGTAGCATCATGCTCCTTTAGAATCTTTGAGCCTCAAGGACAGCTGCTCTTCGGCCTTCAGCTGACCTCAGAAACTAGAAAGACTTATTTCAGGCTCTGTCCTGCTGGCCACTGTGGTTCGGAGTGGAAAGCACCTGCCAGGTGTTACCGTGAGACAGCTTGGGCTAACGCTTTTCTACAAGCTTTGTGGCTTAAGACTACCCCCCCGCCCCCACCCAGGGCCCCCAGCCCTCCCTTTCCTCAGGTCTCAAACCATAGTAGGTGTCGAGCGCCCCCTGGGTGTGAAGCTCGGTAATGAGCAAATAAAGAGTGTGGCTGAGGCTCGAACCCAGTGCCTCGTGCATCCTAGGTGAGCGCTCTACCATTGAACCCCAGCCCCAGCCCGCAGAGTGTGGTTTTCAAAACTCCCCTCCTTCAAGTACCTATCGGTCTTATTTTTTTCAAGTGATAAGGCTGCAGAAAGTGCACTGGACCGTGGGATCGGGACACATTCAGGAAGGTAACTAGCTCTGTGTGTGACCTTGAACTAGTCATTTGCCCAGTGCGGGAGTTGATCCCTGAAATTTCTTCCCGTTTCAACTCTGGGAACAGGAAGACCTCAAGGTCGCGAGTGCTCAGCTGCGGCTAGAAGTAGATCTCAAAACTTGCAGGCGTTGTTTACTACAGCTTTCGTTCCAGGGTCGTGGGGCGCCTGTCGCCGCCTCCTCACACCCGGGTCGTGGAAGGGTCGAGCTTTGGTGCGCAAGCTCCCGGCTGAACTGAACTACGGCGTCCGGGCTGGGCCGCGGAGTTCCGCGGAAATCCTTCCCCTTCAGCCAATCACTGCTTGAGGCCCTCCCGCGTTGCCGGAAAGAGCTGTAGCCCCGAGCAACTACGACGTCTGGCTTTCTGAATTTGGCGGCGGGAAAGGCCATGAGTAAAGCCCGGGCAGAAGCTGCGGCGGGAGGTAACGGAGGTGCTAGCAAGATTCGGGAGGGGAGCGGGAGAGACCGGACTAGTGACACGGTCTCACCGTCTCGTCTCTCTCCGCAGCCCCTGGCCTCCTCCTGAAGTACCTGCAGGAGCAGAACCGGCCCTATAGTGCCCAGGATGTATTCGGGAACCTGCAGAAGGAACACGGTCTGGGCAAGGCGGTGAGGACCTTTGAGGATTCCCTCCCAGCGGAGCCCCTGTAATCAGGCTGGGTTCCTGACCTCCCGGGGCTTCCGCCCTCTCCTATTACTGGCTGAAATCTCCCCTGCCTGGGCCCAAAGACTCCTCTTATTGCCCTTCCTTCCCTTCTGCCAGGCGGTGGTGAAGGCGCTGGAGCAGTTGGCCCAACAAGGCAAGATCAAAGAGAAGATGTACGGCAAGCAGAAGATCTATTTTGCGGATCAGGTGAGGAAAGCCTGCGCACATTATTACCTATATCAGATCCCAACACTGAATCAACTAGTATCAACTCTTTGGCACCCTACCAGCGCTCTACTATTGAGTCACAACCCTGCCCTGGGATTTGTATTCTTTAGCCTAGACCTTTACTTGGGTGTCTCTGACTTCATATCAGAATCAATCCTGCAAAAGAAGAATGCCTTCCTAACTGGCTCCTCCCTAGCATTTTTCTCCCTTAATGGAATCACTTTTCACCCAAACCAGAGACTTGAGAGTAATTCCTGACTTTTTCCCTGCAATGTCTGGTCCATCAAGTAGAGCTGATTTTTTTCTTCTTGAGTCCAATTTTCTTTCCCTCTGCTATCACTGCTCTAGTCCAGGCCTTGTTGTCTACTAATGTCCCCCCAAAAGATCTCACCTCCTTGAACATATCTTGAACACTACAGCCAGAATCATCTATCTAAATGCAAATATGATCATGTACCATGCCCTACATAAAACTCTTCAATGCTTCATGGGTGCTTCATAGAACAGGTAAAAAGGCACCTGAAGACTTGCTGCAGCCAGCCTCTGGCTTCACCTGCCCTTATTATTTCTCTACCCATCAATACTAAACAATTTAGGTATGTTTTATTCCTCTGTCCCTTGCTTTTCCTCCTCCTGCCTCTGCCCACTTAAATCTTATTCAGTTCTTTGAGATTTCACTCAGTCCCCACTCTCTCCAGAAACCCAGAAATGATCTCCAGAAGGAGGAGCCAACTTCTCCTTTTTCAGGCTCTTATGCCTTTTGAGTCATGAGGTATATAATTTTCTTTCTACTTGTCTCCCTCACTAAACTAAGGTTCTTCTGGGCAGATCTCATTTTTTGTTCATCTTTGTTGACTCATTACCCCAGTATCTAACATCTAAAAGACATTACTCGTTTAACTGAAGTAAAGTATAACAAATTACTACTCTATTGAGAATTACCTAAAAGAGGGGTTGGCAAACTTCTGTAAAGGGCTTCACAGTATTTTTAGCTTTGCAGGCCCTATGGTCTTTTTCAAAAACATGCAGAATTTACTTTGCTGTTTGCAGGTCCTTGCTGTAAACATTTATCTTGCCTATGCATAAAGTCTAAACTGCCCAAGCTGGCATTCCCATCCTTGCTAGACTGGGTCCTATTCCCAGGTGATGTGACTCTCACTGATCTGCAGTAGGTTTTGTTTTTGTTTTTTATGATGCTGAGGACTGAACGCAGGGCCTTACTATGCTAGATAAATGCTCTACCAACAGAACTCCACCCTAGGGTAATCATTTTCTTTTTTTTTTTTTTTTTTCAGAGAGAGAGAGAGAATTTTTTTTAATATTTATTTTTAGTTCTCGGCGGACACAACATCTTTATTGGTATGTGGTGCTGAGGATCGAACCCGGGCCGCACGCATGCCAGGCGAGCGCGCTACCGCTTGAGCCACATCCCCAGCTTGAGCCACATCCCTCATTTTCTAGCAGCCTCTCATGAGAGGGACTCCTTAGACTTCCACTAGAATCCCTTATCTAAATAGAGCCTGTTGTGCTTCTTCACTTGTAAGATTCTTTGGGTTTCCCGACTCCCCCTACTCCCTCTAGGCAAGGTTGAAACCTTTTCATTGGGACCAGTATTCAAATGAATGACTTGTTACTGCCTTCCTGATACGTTTTTTTCCTTTTTATGCCTCACATTAATTAATTCATTTGTAATTTTTCTCGTCTCTGGCAGAACCAGTTTGAAATGGTGAGTGATGCTGACCTTCACAGCCTGGATGCCAAAATCGTGGCCCTCACTGCCAAGGTGCAGAGCTTGCAGCAGAGTTGCCGCCACATGGAGGCTGGTAGGACTGGGGAGTCCTTGCAAGGTGCCCATAGGGCCAAGTTCATTGTGGAGGTCAGGAACTGCTAAGTGAATGGCTCACTGATTACAGTGTCTTGTTGCAGAGAAGACCACTTTGCTGGGCCGCCTCAGGCATTACATTAAAAGAAATGTAGAGCTAGGCGCAGTGGTGCACGCCTATAATCCCAGTGGCTTGGGAGGCTGAGACAGGAGAATCGCGAGTTCAGTGCCATCTTGAGCAAAAATCAAGGTGCTAAGCAACTCAGTGAGACCCTGTGACTAAATAAAACACAAAATAGGTCTGGGCATATGGCTCAGTGGTTAAGTGTCCCTGAGTTCAATCCCCCGTACCAAAAAAGAAAGAAAAATATAGAATCACTAATGGCTTTTGTGTACAAATGGGCAAGATATGCATTTGCTTCCTCTGCCATGATCTTCAGCACACTGCCCCCACATTATCCTCTATTCCTGCTTTAACTTGCTACACATTAGTCTGCTCAACCTCATAGCCCACTACTTGTAGCTGGAAGACAAAGAAAAATAGAATGAACTGGTGACTCTGTAAGCCTTATTTTCCTGAATGTGGGGTCTTATTCTAGTAGATCTCAGAGCAAGGTAGAATTCACATTCCTACTTCAAAGAGTACCCCCTGACTGGGAAAAACAGAACCTTTCTGTCAGGGGTGGCAAGTGACCTCAGGAGGATGTGGTTTCAGAGCTGAAGGAGTTAACTAGTGCCCTGACTACTCCGGAGATGCAGAAAGAGATCCAGGAGTTAAAGAAGGAATGTGCTGGCTACCTAGAGAGATTGAAGAACATCAAAGCTGCCACCAACCATGTCACTCCAGAGGAGAAAGAGCAGGTGAGCTGGGAGGAAGGCTAGAGTTGTTTGTGCAGGATTGAGGACAAGGGTTGATCCTCAACAAGTAACTGTGGGCCTGAGGGATTTAGAGTAACCTGTTTTCTTCCTTCTAGGTATACAGAGAGAGGCAGAAATACTGTAAGGAGTGGAGGAAGCGGAAGAGAATGGTGAGTTGGAGCTCCAAGGGAGGCTCTGGGAGTGCTTTAAAAAAATGGCAGCCACAGAGAAATTGCTGCCCAATGTCATGGTCTGACAGTTAGTGTCCAGTGTTGCCCACCCAAAAAGGGGTGGTTTTGCCGGGCGTGGTGGCGCATGCCTGTAATCCCAGTGACTCTCTGGAGGCTAAGGCAGGAAGATTGTTGAGTTCAAAGTCTGCCCTCAGCAAAAGTGAGGTGCTAAGCAACTCAGTGAGACCCTGATTCTAAATATAAAATACAAAATAGTCCTGGGGATGTAGCTCAGTGGCTGAGTGCCCCTGAGTCCAATCCCTGGTACCCCCAAAATAAAAAGAGGTGGTTTTGTTTCATCAGGCAACAGAGCTAGCCGATGCAATCCTTGAAGGCTACCCTAAGAGCAAGAAGCAATTCTTTGTAAGTGGCCCTCTCTCCCTTCCTCCCCTAGGGCCATCACCCTGGGATGTCTCATTCACTTCTGTCTCTGTCCTACAGGAGGAAGTTGGGATAGAGACAGATGAAGATTATAAAGTCACACTCCCAGATCCCTGAGGGGACCCTCTGTGAAAACTGGAGGATGGAAACACAGAGATGCTAGGACTGGCCACTTTTGTTTAGAATGGCTTTTTTTGTTGGTTCCTGCTGCTCTTCACCTTGGAGAATAGTGAGAAGAGAAGGCACTAGCCCAGTGCATTGGGAAGAGGGAGGGCTGGTGGCCAGGAAAGGATGGTCACACCCATTTCATTTTCCACATTTTAACAACTTGAACTTAACATGCACACTTAGAATGAAGCTAAAAAGAAAGCATTTTATAATATTTATTGTGATATAATTTGATATAAAAATATTTAATGTCCTCTGAATATTCAAACCTCCCAGACATCAAACCTGAAGAAAGCAGCAGGGAGTTTGGGAAATAAGGTAGAGAGAGGCTGCTATACCTCAGCATTTGAGGAGCCTAAGACATCCCCCAGTACTTTCATCCCAGGACACATTTTGATTATTTCCTGTACCCTTTCTCCCCACTCCTAAGTCCTGGGAGAAGTGCAGACAGCACTGGGTGATGATAGAGAGACTGGACAGAAAGACTGAGGTGGTTTTGAGGCCCAGAAAATTTTCCAAGATTGTAACTGTAGTGAAGTTGCATTGTTATTAAGAAAAATAAAAAATTTCAAGTTTGTAGTGCTGTGTCATCTGCCTTTGCTGTGCAGGACTACTGCTGGGGAACAGGGCAAGGATGGATAGGGAGGAAGGAGGTGATGGAACATAAGGCAAAAATAGAAACCCAGTAGCCCTGCCTTCAGCTGGCCAGAAAGCCCCAGTCTCATCTTAAGACTAACCAGGCAGCCCTGGTCTAAGCCTTTCAACCTTCATGGCTGTGGGACTATTTCCTTTCACTCCTTTTCTCTCACCCAACTACTTCTAAAACATCCATACTTGAGTCATGTTACCCAAGAAACCAAAACAGGCAGTTTCCATGTACACACAAATCATGAACAGAAATCCGAGGTTTAGAGAAAGAGCTGAAAGGCCAGGAGTTCTTTGGGATACTCAGAACAGACTCCTGTCCTGAGGACTTATAAGGAGAAGACTGGGTAGGTTTGACTTTATGGTCAGTATAATAAATTAATCAGAAGCTTTCACAAAACAAAACCCCCCAACTCCACTGAAGATAAAGTGAAGCTGGGAAGACCAAACACCAAGTAGAAACCAGCTGACTGGTGTGAGGTGTCACAGTCCAATCTCAGGCCCAGCAGTCCCAAGACCAAATAGGAAACTCAAAAATCTCTTGCTGGCCATTCTGCATGTTTCCAAGAGCCATCAGTAAAGTTGATTTTTCAATTGATGCAGGACGCCAATCACGATCTCCCGCAGGGTCTGGTGAGGGCAGCAGAAAACAAAGCTCAGGAAGGTACAGAGCTACCTTTTGACTTTAAGAAAAGTGCATTGAAGAGCTAGGGGTGTAGTTCAGTGGTAGAACACTTGCCTGGGGGATTCTATCCTCAGCATGGCAAAAAATAACAAAACTGCATCGAAAGAGGTATATGATAAAGCAAGTACAATAAAATGTTACTGGTATAAAGCAGTTAACTTTTTTTTTTTAAATATATTTTTTGGTTGTAGGTGGACACAATGCCTTTATTTTTAATTTATTCTTATGTGGTGCTGAGGATTGAACCCAGTGCCCCATATACACTAGGCAGGCATTCTACCACTGAGCCACAACCCCAGTCCCAGCAGTTAATTATTCTAAAATTCAATGTTGCAGTATGTTTAAAGCATTTCACAATTATAATGTTGGGAAACAAATAAGTCTCGAATACAAGTTCAAGCCTTGAGAAAAAGCAGCCAGGCTTTAGAAGCAGAAGAAAGTTCAATACCATTAATATATCTCTCTTACAAATAAACAATCAAAAGCTCTTGGGGCAACTATTTTAGTGGGCCTGGGAGTGAGGGCCTGAAATCTGCGTGTTTCCAAAAACTGTAAGTAACTGCTGCAGGTGATCAGGGCTTCCACATAAGGCAGCAGTAGTGTAACATGGGTTAAACAAAAGCCAAGAGAGGGCTCTGGCATTGAGTGCTCACACCATACTTGCCAATGAGACCTTAATGTGAAAATCTCGGCTGGAAGCACGGAAGGTAACAGAATACTGAAAGTTGAAAGACACTTAAAGTGGCTATCCTACTTTTCTGAACAAAAAGTGGCTTTATTCACTATATCTGAGGATAGCATTAGAACCCCAGATCATTTCTGTCCCATACCTGAGGCTTACAGTGCTCCTCAATCCAGCTGAAAACACAAGCTGATAGCTCTTGGAAGCTGGCCACAGAGATGGAGGCATTGAAGGACTCAAACAGGGAGTCCATGACACCTTGAAACACATTAAACTTGTCCTGGTCAGAGACCTGGTCCTCTCCCTCATGGGGGTTGTCCTGATGTGCCTTCACAATCTGCTCATAGTTTCTGAAAGCAAATAGGCATAGATGAGGTGCTACAGCAGCTCCCCACCACCCAGGAAAAATGATGAGGTTGCTCTGTGCACTTGCCCACCCCCCTCCTTTCCTTGGAGTTTTGGGGATGTATTCAGTATTACTATATACTACTACCAGGTCAGAAATGGTGAGTCTCCAGCTGTCCTTCATTAACTGACAGGCATTTTCTGAGTGCCATATATAAGGTGCTATCTGGGATACAGTCTTGCTTCACAGTGGCTGACTCAGGTAGTGCGAATATTATCTACACGTATTACCTGGTGTAGCCTTTGGACAAGGTAAAGGTGTGCACTGCAGTCAGCCTCAGTCCCGTCAGAAGCTAATTTCCCCAGTTCAGCACCCCTCTTACACTTTCATTATCTTTAGGGCTGTGACATCCTTGCGTAGTGTAGACACCTCCTCTTCCTGCTTTTTCTTCTCCTTGTGTAAAAACTGGATGTAGTCGATGGCTGGGGTGGAAGCAGAGGAAATCTCAACCAGGAGAACAAAACTGAATTTGATTTCCCTCCTCCACACCCATTATCCCATTACAACCACCATGCCAGGGCCAGGCCAGGGATGGGTATGTAGTGCTGCCCTTGACACAGCCCCTGTTGGCTCCACCCCTCAGTTCTCTCCCTGTCCATACTCTTCTGTAGAACGATGGCTTTGCTGAGCTTTTGAGAGCCAATGGAGAAGTCCTGCTGCTGGCAGGTGGGGACGATGGTCTGAAGGTCATCATAGCCTCTCTGTGGAAACAACATGAGAAAGGGGATCCTTAACCCTGAGGGATTAAGTCAAGATGGCACAAAGCTTCCATGACATCAGTTCCATTCTCACAAACTGGGGGTGGGGTGGGGTGGGGGGGTGGAAAGATGTTCATGCCCAGGGACTAGATCATGCACAGCTCCTGGAAAGAAGATGTTCATGCCCAGGGACTAGATCAGCTCACCCCTAAGGCTATTTGGAGCTGTTTGAGGAGGTCTAGGCAGAGAAAATCTAAAATACATAGCACCCCCCCAATCACCTTGATGGCGTCCCTCCTCTTCTGCTCCGACTGGGTATGTGCTCGCCGCCTGCGGTCTTTGTAGGATTCCTTGTAGGACTCCTGGTGGTAATCACTGTCCTCATCATCTACGCTCAGAGTTGGGGGCAGGGAGAGGTCACCTTAGGGCCCAGTGGGGCCCAGCTAGCCCACCTTTCCCTGATGGGAAGAACCCAGTGCCCAGAGATGGCAGATGGGCAAAGAATCAGTCAAATATCCTGGATTAGGTAAAAGACACACCCTGTGTCTGGCACTCAGACTCCAACACCCCACGTGGTCAGCTGGAGCTTCCCTGTCTAGGAAAGATACTAAAATGATGGCATAACTGAGTCCCCCCAGGTGGGCAGGAGGGTGTTGCTGCCTACCTGTGTTGGGGACAGAGGAGGCACTGGTGGAACCGATGCTATTAGCTCTGGACACTACACTTCCCTTACGAGTGTTTTCTACAAAAAGCCCTGGAAAAGAGAGGTTCCAATCACTAAGGACTGGAATGCAGTGCATTGCCAGCCCTCATAGACAACTGTGGGCACAAAGGCTTCCTTAAATGACTGCCAGCCGTCCTGAGCCACCCACTTCCTGCCATACCATGCTGCAAAGCTCCTGTCTCCCATATCTACACTGCTCCATAGGCCTGCAGTCAAACCCTCTGGCTCAGAAAGGGGCATCTGAACATTTGAGAACGAGTGAACAGCTGTCACTATTTCCATCACTTCCTGGTCCAGAGCAGAGGAATCAGGTGTCACCCATGGTTGCTTCCTGCCCATTCTCCAGTTCCTTTTTCATGTCTCAAGCCAGGACCTTGGCTCAGAGACAGTGGACTGTGCTCAGGTGTGGCTAGCAAGGCCACAAGAATTTATACAGCTGAAACAGGAGTATCATTCCAAAAGCCCAAGACAATAGGGGAGGCACTCACTCACCAGGGTCCAGGCTGTTGTCACTGTAGGCATACTCCACCTGCAGCACCAAGCAAGGGAGAAGCCCATTAGACACACACAAGTGTGCGGACAGCGGAAAGGTTCCCGAACGCAAAGCTGGGATAGGCCGTGAGAGCGCCGCCCCTCTGCGTGATCCCTTCGGCCCCACTCATCCTCCGGCCCCCAGCCCCCTCGTTCCCTCGCGCTCGCGCGCACACGCCTCATTTGTCTCTACACCTTGGCAGCCGCGGGGTAAAAACTGTCTATCTGCAGCCCCGGGTCGGAGAACAGGGGAGACTCTGGGGACAGGAAGGAAGCCCCTAATCTTCTCGACCCCCTGTGTGCACGAGCTCAACCCGCCCTTCCCTGGAGCCGGCGCACGCGCCCACGGGGCTTGCCTTGACCCAGGGGTCCTCGGGAGAGGCGCCTGGCTCCGTCATCTTGGACCTATCGAACCGGAAACAACCAAGCGGGTGGGCCCCCTGCTGCGAGGAAGCGGAGAGGCGCGTCCACGTGACTAGAGTTCACCAATCCAGGACGGAGAGGCAGGGATGAGGCGAGAGTGCTGCGCACGCGCGTCTCAAGACTTTAAAACTGAACGGAGGTGGTTCTCCTTGGCGTCGAACCTACAACTGGTCGGTGATAGGGATCTGCTCCTCGCCTGTCCCTGCCTTTCTGCAGTTTAGGGTCTAGAATGGCGGCCACATGAAGCACCTTCTATGAAATGGGATCCCTTCAAAAGGCTTTTGTGAAGGGCTGGGTGTGTGTGTGTGTGTGTGTGTGTGTATATATATATATATATATATATATATATATATTTCGATGTAGAGCCAGTGCTTCTCATGTGAAGGACCATGGGTTCCATCCTCAGCACTACCCAAGGGGGAAAAGGTTTTCTAAATATTGTTGCAGATCCTGTGCGCATGCGTACTCACCTGCACCTGCAGACCTTGTCCCTAGGTTAGAAACTGGGCGGAGCACTCCTGCTTCACATCTTCTGACCCCATCAAGCTGCAAGTTTTGAGGGCAGAGCCACTACCCAGCATAGATCTTCCAAAACCCAGCCCAGTAGCTGGCAGGGTGCTTGTGGAATTAAATAATCCTTGCAAAAAGTTTGTTAGTTGTTTTGCTGCTTTATAGTGAGGAATTAGAAGTACCTAAAAAGTCTCTCATTCAGAAGTCTCTCTCACAGCTAGTAAGTGGGAAGAACGAGGATGACATCAGTCTGGCTAACTTCAAAGGCCATATACTTAACCACTGTAATCCTGATTTCTGGCTCAGGTCTGGACCCTGAACTTGTGGCATAAGAGTCCAAAGACACTTTAGAGACGCTGGAGCAGGAAGCAGACACCATACAGACAGCACCTGTAGACATTCACCTTTAATTCTGTTAGAAATTCCAGTGTTTGCCCTGACCCCAGTCAGTGGTGGGCATCAGACATTTGTGGGCAAGAATAGGGATGGAACTCCACAGGGGCCTGCTCCCTGATAAGCCACATCTTTACTGTTGATTAAACGTCAGCATGCTGCATAGGATTCCTGTGTCTACCAGGCCCGGCCATGTCCTGCACAGCTTAGCTTGAAGCCCTCTAGGTCTGAGACTGGAAGAGCATCAAGGTACCCATTCCTCCACACCACTGGTTCCCATCTACTCCAGAGGCCACTGTGGTCCCACAGAGAATTCATTATCAGTCATGGGCCTGAGGAGTTTTGGCTATGCGCTTCTGCAGGAGATTCCAGGCTTTTTCCACCTTCCGACAGTCCAGGATATTGGAAGAAAGGACAACGTCAGGCAAACACCCACTGGACATTCCCTCCCCACAACCCTTTCTTTCCCTGGGCATCAACCTGGAGTTGGGTGACATGCGGCTCCCACAAGGTGCTCAGCACCACGTGGCTCTGGTCCACAAGCTGCTGCCCACTCATCTGGCTCTGTAGCCTGCTTTGAGCGGCAGCTTCACTTAGGCCATCCCTCTCCACAATGCGTCGTACAGCCTGGGCACAGACGAGGCATTTGTCAGGAAGGATCCCAGCTCAGCCTGCTGGATCAGAGCAGGATACCATCTGCAGTAGGGATGGGGTAAGGGTGGGGTCCAGATACCTCTGTCTCAGGGATGACAACGGTCCACACCTCATGTACCATGTTCTGCCAGCCGGCTTCAAGCAGCATGGCGGCATCAATCACACACACATCCTTTCCTGTGGGGAGACCCCAGTCACTGCCAGCAGCACTCTAATGCTTACTGTCAATCAGAGGCCCACAAAAACAAGTCCCAGGGAAAGTGGATAGCCATGCTGGGGGCAGGGAAGCTGTCGGGGAGAATTTGCTCAACACTCCCCTTCAACTGTTCCCATCATCCCTCCCACTCACCCTCAGCCACAGCTAGATCCATCTCCTCTCGGGCCAGCTTTGCAATAACTGGCCACACAATGTCCGTGAGTATCTTCATCTGCTTCTGGGGAGGGGATAGAGGAAGTAGGCAGAGGTTACTTTCTCTGAGTGATGGAGCCAGCCCAGGAGGTGGGAGTTGGGAACAAATGAGCAGAAATCCAAATTCTGGGTCAGAATTTAGGAGGAGCTAAAGAGCCCTGAGAGGTGTGTGTTTACCTTGTTTCCAAACACCCGGCTGCCTAGGATCTTCCTATTGATGATGCCATCTTTATGGAGAATATCTGAGTGACAGAGAAGGAGGACTAAGCAAAGAGACCAAGCCATCTCCTCATTTAAAGCCACCTCTAGCCCTCCCCAGTTGTTACCTGTTCCAAAGGCCTCCACCACAGGTTGGTATGCAGGGCCACTCGGGGCGTAGGCCCGATGGCCCAAGTGGTCACTGTCGATGACAAATGCCCCCAGGCCCTTCAGCCGCTGAGCTATTGAGCTCTTCCCAGAGCCACTGATGCCAGTCAGCCCAATCACGTAGAGACCTGAAGGGAGCTCTGGCCTCTTCTGGGGTAGATGAGAAGGAACCCCATAGTTACTAGGGCCCTTAGGTTCATGCTTGAGGCTGAACCCCTCAATTTTTACTCTCCAGCATTTCCAGTACGCCCAAACACAAGTGAAAGAGGAAAGGTAGGCTTACATTTGGAGGCCGAAGCAGCTTTCCCAGCAGTCTTTGGCGGGAGTTGGAGGAACTGACTTTCTCTTCTTCATGTTGCTCGTGGCTTTCATCCTTCACCAGCTGGATCTGATACAAGGCAAGCTCCTCCAAGTCCTGGGGTAAAGGGGGAAGGATAAGAAAAGAGTGAGAGGAGGAAGGAAGAACCCAGATCCCCTTTATCCTCTTCTACCTACCCAAGGAAGGGAAGCTGGGAACCAGTTTCTTCCTGCTTCTTCCCACTACCCTGACCCCTCTCTTCCCTCCTCTGGAACCATGGTACTTCCAACAGCACCCCATAAAGGTTTTCCCCCTTCCCATCCACACCCTCTGCCAGTCTCCCAGGGGTTACATTCTCAAGGCGGAAGCGGTTGGCGGCCATCCCCCCACGATAGGTCTCCTCGCTGACCACCAGGAACTCCAAGGAGGGGTCAGAGCCAGCAGGCCCATAGGGGTCCAGTAGGGGGATGACATCAAAAGTCAGGGAGGGCTTGATGTCCACCAGGAACTCACTCAGATGTTCCACACGTTCTGCATAAGGCTGGAGCAGCTCAGGGAGCAACTTGCCTGGGGAAGGAGCCCAGAAAAACAGTGAGGCTTTTTTACTGGGGAAGAAGAGTGTGGGCCTGTTTGGGGAAGAGTGTCCCTAGGCCCTGTATCTCCAGAGGAGGGTGACAGGAAGAAAGTATTAAACTGGGAGTCTGTTGCAGGGGAGGGACATGAAGGAGAGGAAACGGATGAGCACCATAGTCTCTGCAAGGGCTGGCATGAGTCCAGAGAACAAGCCACCAAGAGATTACTCCAGAGAACTATGCTAAAGGGCATCAGAGTTAGAAAATCCCAAGAGCCATGCCATCCTTGAGTTCATTCTTACTGTCTGTAGCACTACTACCTTACAATTCATTTGTATATTTATTCCCAGTGTCTCAAATTTTACAGTTGATCACCTGGAGAATCTTAAAAGTAGATTCCTTAGTTCCATATTTGGGAGGTCTAATTGGTGATTGAACCACAAACTAAGAAAGCTTCCTCAATACAATGAACCAAAATGCATTCTGCTGTCATATATATCTAATTTAATTAATTAATTAATTAACTTAAAAAAGAAAGCTTCCTCAGCACCAACTGTCAAGCACTGTGATATTTGGAATGGGTGTGAACTACCTTTCTAGATCTTGGCATTAACGGTGGTGGTTGGGGGAGGAAATTTGGGGAATCCTCCACTACCCTAATGCAGGGTCCCTCTCACTCACTCTTTAACAGATCTTTGTCTGCTACTCCCACCACAAGCTGCTCCTGGGCCAGGATGCATGCAACACTGAGCAACACCTTGTGAGCATTGTGCAAGCGGTCAAACGTGCCACCCACAGCCCCACGGTGGTAACCACGCACAGGCTGCTTTGGAGACCTAGCCACAGGGGAAGCTGGCCTAATGGTGGAGGATAAGGGTACATCCAGGGACTCCACAAGCAGCATTCCGGTCCCATAATCCGGGTACAGCAGCACTGAAGACAGTTGTGGACAACAGCTGTAACAGCTGGTGGCATAACGTTCTAGCTGTTGCTTAACTGGATTGTACTGACTTCCATCCAGGGTCTGGAAGTCAGTCAGCACTACTTCTGGCGGGTGGGCCAAATTCTGGACTGAGCTGGACAGTGGAGGGAGAAAGGCGCTCTTGGTTTGGATGTTGGTCAGTAGAATTCTGACGTCCAGGTGCCTGTGGAAGTTGGCGCCAGCGTAAAGGTGCGCGATGAAATCGAGAACCTCAAACGTGGCCTGCACCGGGCTGGACTGGGGCTGGGCAGGGCCCTCCAGGCTCATGCCCGGCTGCAGGTGTACATAGAGTGTGTGATTCACCAGGCGGGCAGCTGAGGTCAGGATAGGAGCGAGGCGAGGGGCCAGGGAGGCCAGTGGCGTCGTCAGCACCAGGAGGCCCGACTGGAATACAGCCATGCTGCCTAGGCCTACGGACAGGCAGGGAGAGGAAATGAGGATGGCTAAGGGGCTAATGGTTGAAGCCGAGACCTGCACTGGGCCTTGGACCCAGAAGGAGACCTGGAGCCGGGAGAAGGCCTGGCCGATCTCGCAATGACTTCTCTGAAGTAAACCAAAATCCTGGGAAGGGGGAACTGGAGAGGAATCCCTGCGCCATAGGACTGGGGATCCAGGAACTGGGCCCTCTTACTAAACTGCACTGGGTCTTCAAGAAATCGAAGGAGGGGCCTAAAGGGGGACGCTGACGTTTAGGTTGGTTCCCTACTAGCTGAACCCCCCAGGCTTTGGTTCCACTTACACCAGCCGCGAAGGCTTCCCGAGCGGCGACCCGGAAGCACTGCCTTTGGAACCACAACTCCGAGGTACGGATACCGAGAGAGGCCAAACATCTCAACTTCGGAACTCAAATCTCACGGAACTCTCGTGAGGTTTCTTGTGGAATGGAGCTTGTCCTGTTGATGAGGCGGAGCTGAGCGCGGAGGTTGTGAGACTGATTAAATCTTGGCTCCAGATCCATCCGGACTGGGCAGAAAAGGGCAGGCAGGCTGGAAAGCCCAGATGGCGGATTCCCTTCAGCCCTGGAGAAGAGAGATTGGTTTCAACTAGGTTAACCAAAAGGCAACCAGAACTAATACCGGCTTTCCTCCTTAATTCCAGTGATAGAGGTAGGGGTCACAAAATTGCACTTGCACTAGGAGAGGCGTTCCTAGAGCCTCCTGGTCCTCCACTCCCAGCCCGAGGATTTTCATTTGGTAGATTACTGGGCAACTTTCCCGAAGTCCCATTTCGCACATGGGATGTATGGGACCCTGAATGTTCCAGGGGTACATAGAGGCCGGTTCTCATGGCTTCTATAGGATGCTCGCCGCACCACGCACCTTAGTGCGCCTGCTTGCTAGAGAGGAGAAGGAGCTCTGTGTGTGAGCTCAGTAGAGCTGCCAGGGTCTCTAAACAGGAGAAAAGTGGGCAAGGGCGTGAGACCCAGTGGTAAAGATTTACCTCGAAGATAATGAGGGCTAATTAGACTGGAGTTTGGAGTGGTGTGGGGAGAAAGCCAGGTTGCTATTAGAAGACTTTTCAGGTAAATTGTCCACGGAGATCTGAAAAGGGAAAGCAATCAATCCTCAAGATTCCAGTAATAAAGCCGGGCGCTGTGGCGCACACCTATAATCCCAGCCGCTCAGGAGGATGGAGAGTTCAAAACCAGTCTCAGCAACGGCGAGGGACTAAGCAAATCAGTGAGACCGTCTCTAAATAAAATACAAAATAGGGATAGGGGATGTGACTAGGAGTTGAGTGCCCCTGAGTTCAATCCCCGGTACCCCCTCCCCCCCCAAAAAAAGAGAGACTTTAACCTTTATTTTATTTCTTTGTTTTTATGTGGTGATGAGGATTGAACCCATTGCCTCACCCTTGGTAGGCAAACGCTCCACCACTGAGCTACAGCCCTAGCCTGTCGTATTCTTAAAGCCTCTAAAAGTGTATAATCCCTCAGCCCCACAAATCTGCCTTTGTAGTCAAGGAATGCACAATTGTGAAGCCACAAAGGCATTAAAGGACCAGGATGCTTACAAGTGACATCTTAAATTGGATTTTAAAGCGAAAACTTGATTTGAAGAAGCAAAGACTGTCTGAGAATCTCCCAAAACATCTGGACAGTCTCATCTGGCACACAACAGAGTTACTTTTTTTTCAGCAAGTGTGTTATTTAGCCCCTCCCATGTTCAGGTGGGGTTCTAAGCACAAGGGATAGAGCAGTGAGCAAAAATAACAAAGTGTCTGCTCTCCTGGAGTTTAGATTCCTGTGTGTCTTGGGATGGGGTGGTGAATTAAACAATTTAAAAATTTTTGTAATATATCTACTGGTGATGAGGGCTATGAAGAATAATAAAGCAGAGTAAGGGGACCATACTGGAGGGAAAGGAGTGCTGTTTTAGATAGGGTGTTCCAGGGAAACAGCAAACACCTGAGGGAAGAGAGAGAATGAGAGATCAGGGAAAAAGCAAACCAGACAGAGGAGATGGCAAGTGCAAAGACCCTGAGACAGGATCCAGGGGACCAAAGTGAATGGATTTGAAGAGTGGTGGGAGATGAGATCAAAAGAACATAGGGGTCAGATCACAGCAGTTCTTGTAAACATTGGCTTTTACTGAAATGGAAAGCAACAGAAGGCATTTTGATGAGAAGAATTTCATTTAAAAAAAAAGAATCATTCTGTGTATACTGTGGAAAATTTTACTGTTGGAGGGCAAGAGCAAAATCAAGAAAATCACCTGGGAGGCTACTACATAGCCAAGAGAGATGATAGTGTGAGGAACAGGATGATTTCCCAATATGCTTTGAAGATTGAAGATATAGGGTGGAGTTGTCAGTATTTGCTGAAAGACTGATTGAAAGATGAGGGGAGCTGGGTGTGGTGGCGAACGTGTGTAATCCCAGCAGCTCAGAAGGCTGAGACAGTAGAACTGCAAGTATAAAGCTAACCTCAGCAATTTAGCCAGACCCATCTCAAAATAAAAACTAGCTGGGCACGGTGGCGCACGTATTAATCACAGCAGCTCGGGAGGCTGAGGCAGGAGGATTTCGAGTTACAAACCAGCCTCAGCAAAAAGGCCCTAAGCGGGCTGGGGATGTGGCTCAAGCGGTAGCACGCTCGCCTGGCATGCGTGCGGCCCAGGTTCGATCCTCAGCACCACATACAAACAAAGATGTTATGTCCGCCGAAAACTGAAATAAATATTTAAAAAAATTCTCTCGTTCTGTCTCTCTCTGTCTCTCTCTTTAAAAAAAAAAAAAAAAAAAAAAAAAAGGCCCTAAGCAATTCAGTGAGACCCTGTTTCTAAATAAACTACAAGACAGGAGGGGTTGGGGATGTATCTCAGTTGATAGAGAGCTTGCCTCACATGCACAAGGCCATGGGTTCAATCTCCAGCACCAAAAAAAAAAAAGGCTGGGGAAGTGGCTTCCTTGGTAAGCACCTCTAGGTTCACTTCATGGTGTTAAAAAAAAAATGGGGTTGGCTGCAATTAAGTAATAATTCAAGGTTTTTGGATTGAGCATTTGGACAAATGGAGTTGTCATCACACACTGAAATGAGGAAGACTGAAGGAGGAGGAAGTATTCCCCAATCATTGAACACGTTATGATTACTAGACATCATGTGACACTGAGTAGGCAGCTGGAAATATAAACCTGGTGTTTGCAGGAAACATGAGGTTGGAGATATGTACATTTTTGGGGTGTTGTGGGGGGCATTAACATCTAAATGGTATTTGAAATCATTCCACAACATAGATTATTGAGAATGTGGATATATGAAATATAGAGGGGTCACACTTAGACTCTCTTACCACCTGTATGTTTGCTTGTTCGCTCTCACAGAAGTGCAAAGGAGAAGCCTGGGGTGGGGGCAGGCTCTAAGAGCAGATCCCATGCCTCAGAAATTCATACCACCTTGGCCCTCTGCCCTTCCCGTGGACTTCCTGGATGCTGTAAGGACAGCAGATTCATCTGGGCCTGCAGAGCAGGGAGACCAACAGGGGTAGGGTAGCTGAGACTCCTTCCTCCAAGCTGCAGAGGCAACTGGCAATCCAGTGGGCTAGAGAAAATCCTTATCTGGAGGACAGGTCAGAATGTACTGCCGTCTTCCTCTGATGTCCCACACAGAGGCCCAAGAACCACGTTAGGTTTCTCTACTGGTCCTTCACTTCCTCTAAGACATGACCCCCCAACCTAGCCCCTACCTCAGTACCACCCCCTTCTGGGACACTCCTGCCCCTTTCCCCTGCCTGTCATCCCCTCTCCTCACTTATACCTGTTCTCTCTCGGCTCCCTACCTCTGCCCGTCCCCCATCAGACCTCCACAGAAGTTAGGAGATTGGCTCCTATGGTTCCTGCCATGGAGCGCCCCTCTGTAAGATCAGGAAGTATAGACCACTGAACACACTAGCCAGGACTGAAGCCCCAGCTGTACCTCCTGGGAAGAGGCAGCCTTGGGGCTGGTGGGGACCTCTGAAGAGTTCAGTTTGAGGCAGGGGAACAAAGAGGTACTCAGTGGGGTGTCCCCTTTGCTTTATTTAGCATAGTGGGGGTCTAGCTCAGTAGTAGAGTGCTGGCCTAAGTCAGCACTGGGTTCCATCCCCAGCACTGTAAACAAAACGAAACCCTCCACACTAGCACTTCACAGGTATTATCTCACTTGGTCTTCAACCCATGAGAGAGGTATTGAACTCATTTTACAGATATGAACAGATTCAGGGCTGGAGTTGTGGCTCAGTGGCAGAGTGCTCACATGTGGGAGGGATGGGGTTTGATCCTCAGTATCACATAAAAATAAATAAACAAAACAAAGATATTAAAAAAGAAAGAGGGGCTAGGATTGTGGCTCAGTGGTAGAGCACTCGCCTAGCAGGGGTGGGACCCAGGTTCCTCAGCACCACATAAAAATAAAGGCATTATGTTGTGTCCATCTACACCTAAAATACATATTTTAAAAAGAAAGAAAGAAAAGTAAACAGATTCAGGGTAGGTAAGGGCATTGCCTGGGATTCCCTTGAGTAATAAAGGCCAGGTCACAACCGGGCTTTCTCCAAACTTGAGTCCACCTAATTTCCACTGTTGCAGACTTCCCTTGGGCATCCAGAGACAGTTCTAGTATGCAGGCAGTCCCCTGGATTTGAGGCGTGACCCCGTGTTATCTCCCTCTGCTGGATATCTGTCTCCACATAGGTAGAACGGGGGCTCCGAGAATTGTCCTGATCATTCACCCGCTGCGCACCAGCGCAATGCAGCCGCCACCCCTGCGCTATCACCTGCACATCCTGGGAGGCAAAGGAGGGCGCGAGGAGACAGTAGCAGACAAAGCCTTTATTTCGGGGCTGCAGGAGACGCACCGAGCTCAGGGTCCCCGGGTTCTCTGGTCCCAGCTGCCTCGGCAGGCTGGTCAGCGAACACAGCATGGTGCATGGCAGTCACGTAGCTGCAGCCACTGGGGTCCTCGAGGCGCAGCCGGGACAGGGGCAGGAAGCGCTCGGTGCTGTAGTAGCGCAGGGATGGCTTTGGGGCACGCAGCGCAGTGAGGAAGACCTGCGGGGCCGGAATAGAAGCGTGGGCTTGGATCACGGTGTGCCTCCCTCTTCCCAGCCTCCCTCGAGTCCCTGAGAGCACCCACCTCTGTCACCTCCTCTGGGTCCTGCGCCTCACGGATGATCTGCTCGCAGTGGCGCTGGTAGAGTGAGAAGAGGTGGCGGGTCTGGGCATCTGTGTGGTTCAGCGTCCCTCCCGGGCCGCCCTCTAACTTTTCATAGAAGGCCGTGTGCACTGGACCGCACTCGATGAGGCTCACGCTGCGGAAAAGAGCGGCGAGTTGGCAGAAGCGGACATCAGGGCTGGCCTGGGTCCGCGGAGAGGATAGCCGCTGCGCGCAGGCTGCTTTGCAAAACCGAAGTGTTTGCGAAGCGGCTGACTGCCCGAGAAGTGCTCCCGTGTCCACCTGAGGCTTCGAGGGAGACTTTAGCGACGGAATTTGAGTCTGGGTGGGTAACTAGAACGGTGTGACCTCTGTGGACCTGTGCTTTTCGGCAAGTGAATGAGATCATGTGTGTCAAAGGCCCAGCACAGTGCCTGCCACACAACCATCGGGGTCTGGGAAGGAGGGCGGGGACCCACCGGAGAGCCACCCCAACAAAAATCCCGGGCTTGGGTTTCCAAGGGTTCAGAAGTTTCAGGTGACTTACTGGACTCCAAAGGGCAGCAGCAGAACCGCCAGACTCTCGCACAAACCCTCAAGCGCGAACTTGCTGGCGCAGTACACTGCGTTGAAGGGAAGCCCTTGGAAGAGAGGTGAGGTCGCTGAGTTCTGCAGCTCAGACCTGCGTCCAGGCGGGGAGCGGCTGGGGGAGGCCCCGCCCCTTCTACTCACCCATCAGGCCTCCCACGCTCCCGGTCACCATTATGCGGCCTGAGCCGCGCCGCTTCATGTCCGGCAAGAAGGCCTGCAGTGTTCGCACGGTCCCAACCACATTCACGTCCAGCACCGAGCCCACGGCGTCCAGCCCGTGGGCCTCTAGGGGTCCAAGAAGACCCCGTCCCGCATTGCACACTGTAAGAAGAGAGACCCGCCCTAGGCGACCAACAGACCAGTGACAGCCCCAGACTATCCCCCAGGGTTCCCTGTGCTTGGGGCATTCTGGTTTGGGCTCTGGACAAGGATGGCTCTTGTACACATTTCGGGGGGAGGCTCACCCAGCACATCCACACGGCCCTCGGTCACGCGTGCCCGGGCAGCAGCCACAGAATCTGAGTCCCTCACGTCCAATTCCAGCGTCTCCAGCGAGTCGGAAGGGCATCCCCGGGCCCGGGCTGCCTTCCACAGCTGGCCTTGAGCCCTCAGGTCCCTCATCGTGGCATACACTGAAGGTTTGGGAGAGGATGAAGATTTGAATGCCCTGCTTACCTCTAGGGGAAATCTATCCATGCTGGCCCCTCTTATACCTTTAAAGCTCCGGGACGGGTCTGAAGCCAGCCGAAGGGCCAGGTGCAGGCCGATGCCTGAGGAGCAGCCAGTGATGAGCACCACGGTGCGATCCATGGGGAGATTCTTGAGAAGCAGCTCAGGAGCAGCAGAGCCCTAGGCGCAGGTCTCTGGGCTGGATATCACCTGCTTCACCCCGCCCCTGCCTGCAGTGCCCCCACCCCTTGTTGTGTCTCAGAGGCAATCTCAAGGCTGAGAACTCCCCTAGTCCCTGACCGGCTCTCCCCACCCTGCTCTGGATCAAAGCAGAGAAAAGGCCACTGATTTAACACCAAATTTCCCTAGTTGCTGGTCAGAGGGAGGGCAAGCAGGAGGGCAGTGAGCAGCACCATGGGTAGACTTCCTGGATATGTCTGTGTCCTAAGGGACAATTCTCCTTACCAAAGTTTGCTGCTTTGCTGTAAAAGTAAATGCTGGGGGAGGCATTCTCAGTACAAAGGCCGGGGGTTAGTATTAAGCATAGGGGGGCAAAAGCAAGGGAGGTCGGGGGAGAACTGGCCCCACACCAGGGTCCATGCTGTAGCCCAGACATCTTGGCAGTGACTTTTTCATTCTGACAGACCCAGGCTGATTCATGAGTTTATTATATTGACAGAAAACAGCACTTTAATCCCAATTTACGGATGATGGTAAAGGGTAGTTCACTTCCCTCCAAGCTACCCATACCTGCCCTCAGAGCAGGCCTTGACTCCTCCAATGGCTGGGGCTGTCTTGTGACACGTATCTAGCTCCAGGCTCTAGAATCTGTCCCAGCCTGGAGTTTGGGAAGAACTGGGGCCCCAGGGATGGTCAGTCTGTCACAAAGAGCCATTCACCACCCTGGGGTAATATTTGAGGAAGACCTTCTTGGTTAGGTCCACAGTATCACCTTGAGGCTGACTGGAATACCTCTTTTTGCTCAGAACAAAGGACTTCTCCAGCTGGAAGACATTTTTGTCAAACTCCTTCTGTTTAAAAGGAACACTCTGAGCCAAGCTGCCTGCCAGTGTCTCCAGAAAGAGGCGCCAACGTGGAGCATAGTAATCTTCTACCAGTCCTGCCAATTGTTTGTTAGCGTAATCTAGGATGTTGCCCTCTGGACCCCACAGGGTCAACTGATAGAGGCTATTCTGCTCATAGAATTGGGCCTCGGTCTCATTGACTGCCATTGCCCGTGCCTGCTCCAGCCAACTGCCCAGCAAGAAGCGTTTGTCAGTAGCCAGCACCTCATCCAGTACAGGCAGAAGTTCATAAGCTAGGATGCCTCCAGCCTGCAGTAGGAGAATCAGGTCCTTCTTCCTGTAGGAGATCTTCACCTCCTCATAGTACAAGCTGACCAACTCTTGGATTGCCTGGCGGGTAATGTCCACCAAGTCATAGCGGAAGGCCAAGCTGGTGGTTAGGTTGGGTGCTGCTTTCAACAACAGCCGCCAGGCCTCAAACACATCTGATCGGTTGTACCAGACAGTGGTATTTATCTTTAGGGAAGGCCGCTTGACCAGTGGGCTGCGATTGTGCCCAACACAGGCCTTACCAGAGCAGTTGTAGACACTTCTGAGCAGTAGCTTCCAGGCTTCCTTTGCATCTTCCTGAGACAACCCATACCGCCGGTCAGCAAAGCCGGTCACCCATGCCACCAAATCTGGCACTGGGTCCTTTCGCCAGCCCAGCTCAGTCATGAGGGTATAGACCACTTCATTCTGGCCAATGCCCTCAGGAGCTATGCCAGTGCCTACCATGGTGGAATTGGGGTAGAGGCGTGCAGCCTGAGGGCCTTGGTTCACAGCCTCCAGGGATCCAAATAGGCCATGGTTGCCCCCGAAATTATGCAGCATGCACCAGATGAAGGGCTGGCCATAGAAGGAGTCTGTGCGGCTATACACAGGCTGGTTCTCGGCAAACAGGTCCAGAACCAGGAGACGGCCCAGGGGCACAGCCCTCAGCACAGCCTTGACCTGGTCAGGCCCCCAGAACTTGGGCTGGTGCTGGAAAAGCCAGCCTTGGAGCAGCCACACGGCATCAGGATCCGCTGCAGTGGTGGGAGTGGGAAGGACAGACAAGAGGGGTGATGAGAGGAGACGGCCAGGGGAGTGCTGAGCCCATTCTACAAATGATGAAAATGGAGGTCCAGAGAAGGCAAATGACCCTGTCACAGGGGACACCTTCCCCCTCTGGCTGCCCCATGGGGACATATATGGGGACACACCACTACATATTTCCTTCCTCATCCTGCCTCCCCCTAATTGGGAACTCCAGGATACTGATATCTTGCTTCACAGGCATTAAAATTGAGATGTTAAGACATGGACTCCTGGGCCCCAGCTTCTGAGCCTTGATTCAGTTCTGGGTTGGGCCCTAAAAATGTGTATATCTGGGGCTGGCGTTGGAGCTCAGTGGCAGAGCAGCACTCTCCTAGCACATGCAAGGCCCTGGTTTGATCCTCAGCACCACATAAAAACAAATAAAATAAAAGGTATTAAAAAAATGTGGGTATATAGGCTGAAGTTGTGGCTCAGGGGTAGAGTGCTTGCCTAACACGTGTGAGGCATTGGGTTCGATCCCTGGCACCACATAAACATAAGATAAGGGTACTGTGTCCATCTACAACAACAACAAAAATTTTTTTTGAAATGTGCATATCTGATAGTGCTATGGTTTGGATATGTTTTGAGTATAACTCCCAAGGGTTCATGTTTTTTAAAATTTTATCCCCATTACAAGGTATTAAGAAGGTGCAAACTTAATCCCATTATGGTATCTGCAGATGAGGCTTTGGGAGTAAGCCTTTGGGATTTCATTGCAGTAACTAAAAGTGGACCAATAAGATAGGCTCCAGAGTGGGGCTCATGCCACTGGTTCTAGACTACACTTGCAGCAGCTCTGCTCAAGGAAGACTGAGCCAACCTGCTCCCTTCCTGGCTAACATGTAGACCTCCATTAAGCCACTCCTGCCTTGGGCCCCTTCTACCCATCCTTACAAGTGGCAGGAAGGAGCCTGGGGTTCACATTTGTGAAGCAAGATGGATACCTACTAGTTTGGGGTATAAGCCCTAACTCTGGCCTGCATTACCTGCTTTAGCAATGAGGGAAATATCAAATCAAATCTTTTCAGTAGTTAGCACTTAGTGATTCTTTACAAGCCAGGCATCATGTATCTATGAATTAGTCCCGTTGTACAGATGAAACAACTGAGACACTGGGAGTGAGGTAACTTGTAAGTTACCAGGGACTATTAGTGTCAGGGTTTGCGCCCTAGTTATCTGGCTCCAGAGCTCATCTCTCAACCACAATGGGATTAAATGAGATGGCATGTGTGCCTGGGAAACTGTAAAGGGCTGTGTATTACAGTGAGGGGTAGCCCCAGTCTTTCCTCCCATCCCTATTGACCTCTGCCATCCCCATCTACCTGAAGGTCCAGGGGGCTTCCCTTGCCCACCTCCCCAGGGCACCGTACCTGCGATCATGGCCTCATAGACAGCAGTGGTGATTGCAGCAAGGTAGGAGGGCTGTGAAGAAGGAGGTTGCATCTCATTGAAAGTGTCAGCCCCGTAGATGTGGTTGGTACCAAACTCTTTGCTCAGCTCCCATAGGAAGAGGCTCCCAATGAGGGGGAACATGGGGTCTTCTGGAGCCAGAAGGTAGGGGCAGGAGTAGGAGCAGTTGAAATGTCCCCAACTGCTCAATCGGGTGACATTCATCTGTGGGAACACCCTAGTGGAGAGCAAAAGCTCAGAGAATTACTGGAGGCTGACATAGTATTCCTCTTGGCCCATAATTCCTTCCATACCAGTCTAATTTATCTTTAGTTCCTGGAGTGCATCTTGGTTTCTTGTGCTTCTTCACACACACTGCCCCCTGCCTGGGCATCTTTTCCTCTTCCCTCCTTGCTTATCCTCTTGGTTCTTCCCCACTATCCTTTTAAGTTTTACCTGTCTGGAAAGCTTTTGCTATCCCTCCTCCTCCACTGGCTGAAATTTTAAACACATTCCTTGTTCAAGATAAGGCTCAGTACTGCTTCTGCCCTGAGCCCTTTCTGGCCCTCTTCCACAAGAGCCAGTATACATTCCTGCCCTTATCACTGGGTCATATCCCTCTGCTAGCTTATCTCTCTTCAGAGACAGAGCCCGGGGCACTTTCACCACTGCATCCCTAGGGCCCAGCAGACAGCAGTGTCTGGCAGCCCTGCACAGCTGGACAAAAATCACAGAAGGAATGAGGTTCCTGCTATCACTCACAGTGCAAGGGAGGAGGCCAGCAGTGTGAGTGGTGGGAACCAGGTGTTTGTGGGCACGAAGGAGGCCCCTGGGGGTGTTGGCAAGGCTTCCTGAATGAGGGGATGTTTCAGTACGGCCTTGAAGACTTTTCTAGCCACAGGAGAGGAGTGTATAGTACAGAGAAGAGGAAAAGAGACCAGTGTATCCCCTACTACCACTAATTAGAGCAGCTTCTAGCAAGCACTCTGCCAGGTCATATTCACACCCAAACCCTGATGGTAAAGGTGGTAAGGATCCCATTTACAAGTGAGGAAAATAAGGCACTGGGGAGTCATGGTAATCCGTCCAAGGTCACACAGTTCGTTGGTAGCAGAGGCAGGAATCAAACCCAGGCCTGCATCCATAGCTTCAGTATTTAAGTCAGTATTTAAGTCACGTTTTAACAGAAGAAAAAATTCCATTGTTGAGCTGCACAGGGAAAAGGGAAAGCCTCACCTGGTGAGAGCCTTGGGGACGTGCCCTGCGAATGCAGGTAACACGGGGATCATGCCAAACGAGCGCATCCGGTCCAGGATCCGATGCTGGGAGAAACAGGAGGGGGGCTGGTGAGCATGACCTCTGCAGCCCCATGGGGGTCCCTTACTCACTCAGGACACAGTCACTGTGATCTGGTCAAGAGCCCTGAGTCTGGTCAAAAACCACACCCTCCCTAGGTCTGTGACCTCAGCACCAATTCTACCCCTTCCATTTCCCATTCTTTTTTTTTTTTTTTGTGGTGCTGGGGATTGAACCTAGGGCCTGCTACATGCAAGTCAAGCACTCTACCAACTGAGCTATGTCCCCAGCCCCCTTTCCCATTCTTTTACCTGTAAATAAATCTGCTTGAGGTGCCAGAAGCGGGACAGGGGGCCACCCCAGGTGTGCAGATTGCCCATGCGCCCCCAGGCCAGGAAGGCAGGACCAGTGAAGTATTCATTGATTTCTGACTCGGTCAGACCCAAGGCCAGGTACACCTGGGGAAGAGGGAGATCCCTACACATATAAATATATTCATTGACATTTGCCAACTGATTCATTCAACAAACATTCACTCATTGCTTCTCTGTGCTGGAAGCTACAGTACTAAGACAAAATTGGATCACAATCTAGGGAAAACAGATCTGAGTTCACTAAGCTGTCATCTTTGATGTATGGGTGAGGAGATGGGACACAAAGGGGTTTTCCCAAAAACCAGAAAGAAGTCTTAGAAGGTTTCATGGAGCAAAGTTCACCAGATGGAAGGGAAAAGAGCCAGAGCACTTGGAGGTTCCCTTGGAGGCAGATCGAGACTGCTAATATGGGAGAATCTACAGGATCAGGAGACTGGTCTGGGGCGGCAGGTGGTAGGGGAGAGAAGCCCTGGGTTCATCAACTGTTTTAGCATGATGCTGGGGTCTAGCTCATCTCAGGAATGGAAGCCTCAATTTCTGAGGTCTGGATCCATTGTGCACTCCACAAACACTTCTGGAGCCCTTATTCTCTGTATGCCTGACACTGCTGGCCAGGGGCAGATGGACAACAAGTGGGGGACATGTGGTGGACAGTAGAGTGTGGAGGGGCTAGGTGGGCACGCACCCGCTGCCAGATGGCCTCCTGACCATTCCAGGCCAGTGCCAGGTTGATGCCATTCAGTGCCATCCAGTCAATCTCTTTCTCCCAGCGGGCCCAGTCCCACCACACGAAGGAGTAGCTTTGTGTGCACACATTCTGGTAATAGCGATACCTGCAGGTGGAGGCAGGAGTTGAGTAGGTTACTGGGGGCAGAGAAGATATTTCCTATCCCTGAGTGTCCATCACCTGGAAGAGCTCAGAGATAGTCTGGCTCTGGAATAACTCCCCTGGCACCCAGTGGAATTGGGGAAGAGTTCCAAATGTGGGCCCTCTTCTGTTTCTTTCTTGGATCCACCCCAGGTGGAGCTGAGGCTTGAGTAGTTGAAGTTTCTGAGGTGCCTGCCCACTAGTTCCCAATACTCTAGCCTGGCAGATATTTGTAGGAATATATTTCATTCCCATTCAACACTTTCAGAGCCCCAGCTATAGTGTCTATATGGCAAAGTTGGTCCTTGACTAGGAAGTGGAGGGCCCCAGTTTAGGAAGGGGGCTCCCTGCCCCACAATCTGAGGGGGAGGCAGATGTGAACACATCACCTTCATGCAGTGTGGCAAGTGCTAGAATAGAGGTCTGTGAGCAGGGTGGACGTCATTCCTCAGTCAGCATCTTCAAATAGAGTGCAGGGAAGGAATGAAATAAAACTTGCCCATCACAATTATGCACCATCATCGTGCAAACCCTCACAATCAACACTGCTCGGGGGACATCACTGTTTCCATTTTTCAGATGGGCCAGCTGAGGCTCTGAGAGGCTGACATAAGAACGCATGGCTGTTAAAGGTGAAGCTAGGATTTGAAAGCAGAGCTATTGGACTCGAAGGCCACCAATTCCTTCTCAGGCTTTCAGTTTTCTGCAGCTCCAGCCCATTGTCGGAGTGAGGCGAAGGGTGGGCGTCCCCAGGGCTGGAGGCTGGAGGCAGCTGCCCTGAGGCGGTCGGGACCCATACCTGTGGGGCGTGGTCTCAGCCAGCTCTTCCGGCACCACAGGCAGCGGCTGTGGCAGGTGCAGCTGAGAACCCGACCAGACCACCTGGCAGCCACAGAAGTCGCGCAGGTAGCGGTGCAGCCCGGCGGCGGCCGCCACGCCCGTGGAGCCACGCACCTGCACGCGCGCTCCGCCGCCGCCGCTCAGGCGGTAGGTGTCCAAGCCCGACTCGGTCGCCAGGGCGCGCTCCACAGACACCGAGAAATCGGCCGCCGGCCCGGGCCCCAGCAGCCGGACCACCAGCGCCCGCACGACCGTCTCCTCCCGGGCCTCATCGACCGAAGAGCCCCCAACCCCTGCCAGAAGCAGGAACCCCAGAGCTGCGGCCACCGTAGCGGCCTCCATGGTCTCATCATGGCGGCGCCCAGCCAACAACCAATCCGGGCTCGGGACCAGGATAGAGGAACAGCGGGTGTCCAATCAGCTGTGGGCCTCCGGCCACGTGGAACTTAGGCTGGAACTCCGGTTTGCTGCCGGGAGACTCTGCTTCCGGGCCCAGACCCAACCCTGAGAGTGAGTTCTGACTACTTGCGCGTGACCCCATCAAACTCTCAGGGCCGCACGGGGTGCACTGCCTTTCCCAAATTGCCTTCAGGTACAGCGCGGGTTCACCGGCAAGTCACTTCCCGTCCGTCCAGCCACCCACCCTTTAAAAGAAAAAATGGGGGTGGGGGACGTGTTCCGTGGCGCACTCCTGTAGTCCCAGCCACTGGAGAGGCAGAAGCAGGAGGATCGCAAGTTTAAGGCCAACCTGGGCAGTTTAGACCAAGTCTCAAAATAGATGAGAAAACTGGGGGCGGGGTAGAGTTGGGGAATGAATCTAGGGCTTCACGCTTGCTGACACGCAGGCGCTATTCCATTGAGATACATACCCAGTTCCCCTCCTACCCAATAAATATGAATTTGGAGATTGTTTTTTCTTTTTTAAAATTTATTTATACATTACCAGGGATAAATAAAACTCAGGGCGCTTAACCACTGATCCACGTCCCCAGCCCGTTTTTAAATTTTTTTGTTTTGAGTCAAGGTCTCGCTGAATTGCTGAGATTGACTTTGAACTTTCGATCCTTCTCCTCCATCCTTCCGAGCCGCTGGGATTATAGGTTTGTGTCACCATGCCCAGCTGAAATTTATTTTGTATTAGGCACTGCCATAGCTACTAGGTACTAGCAAAATAATAATAGATGTCCCCACCGTCCTTACCTGGGGAGACCTGGATACAATATTTATGTTGGAATTTCCTTCATGGTTGCTATGCTGTAAAGAAGTGCAGGGGAACCTAGCCTAAGGCTTCCAAAAGGCAGCCACGTTTAATCTGAAACCCAAGCATGAGTAGAACTTGTCTAGGAGAAGAGGTAAAGAGGAATGCATAGAGAACAGGGAGTTAAAGAATGTGGTGATTTTTAAGGAACTGAAAGGTCAGGTGGTTAAAGGAAGGATGACCCATATGAACCCAGCCTGGCCTGCAGCAGGGAATGGTGGGCATAGGAGGGCACTCCATCGGGCCCTCAAAGGGCAGCAACAGCAGACACAGTGGCACACATCTGTAATCCCAGCTACTCCGGTGGCTGAGGCAGGAGAATTGCAATTTAGTGAGTCCCTGTCTCAAAACATTAGAAAGGCTGGGGATGTAGCTCTGTGGTAAGTCACCCTTGGGTTTGATCCCCAGGACTGGAAAAAAAAAAAAATTAGAAAGTGGCAGCAGCACAGACTTGCCTTCTTCATACAGATGGGAAACTGAAGGCCAAGGAAGTGACTTGAGCAAGATCCATAAGCAGTAGTAACAGGGAACAGACGGACATGAGTTGTGGGAACATGAGGTTAAGGGAATAGTTTTTAAAATGGGCCCCATCAGCCAGGCATGGTAGTGCACAGCGATTTGGAAGACAGAGGCAGGAGGATCACAAGTTCAAAACTAGCCCCAGCAACTTAGCGAGACCCTGTTTCAAAATAAAAAGGGCTGGGGCTGGGGCTCAGTGGTTAAGTGCCCCTGGGTTCAGTCTCTGGTTCAGGGTAGCGGGGAAAGGCCAACTGTGCTGACCTCCAAGTGATTTCACTTTTAAAAAACAATTTAGCTGGGTGTGGTGCTACCTGTTTTCTGCAGGAGAAATGTAAGCCCGGAATAATGCTGTTAAGAGGAACACAAGTTACCCTCAAGTGGGGGACTTTTGTGACTTACACAGACAGGATTCCAGAATTTAGGGGAGATAAGGATAATTCCCTCAACCATAGAATCTGTTACGAACAGGTTCCAATTAGAATTTGTCAGCATGGGCCAAAGTGGGGACTTGAAAGTCAAGTGGGGACTTGAAAGTCAAGAGGTAGCTAGGTGCAGTGGTACACGCCTGTAATCCCAGCAGCTGGGGAGGCTGAAGCAGGAGGATCACAAATTCAAAGCAAGTTCAGCAAAGGTGAGGTGCTAAACAATTCACTGAGACCCTGTCTCTAAATAAAATACAAAATAGGGCTGGGGATGTGGCTCAGTGGCCAAGTGCCCTTGGGTTCAATCCATAGTACCCCCGCCCCCCAGAAAAAAAAATCAAGAAGTGTATCTAAACCTGGTGTGGTGGACCATACCTAATCCCAGCATCTTTGGAGGCAGAGGTAGGAGGATCACAAATTCAAGGCCAGCCTCAGCAATTTAGCAAGGCCCTAAGCAACTTAGACCCTATCACAAAATAAAAATAAAAAGGGCTGGGGATATGGCTAGTGATAAAGCCCCTCTGGGTTCAATCCCCAGTACCAAAAAAAAAAGTGTGTCTAGGCAGGAGTCTTTGAAACTTTCCTGGGACCCCAATAAAACTAGAGGGCAGGAGGAACACAGTATCCCTTTCCTCTCTGAGAGGACCCACTCTCTCCCTTGAGAGTGTCCCTTTTTCCCCTCTCCTGTTCCTTCTAATGAATTCATTCCTGTTACTTTGAATGACATGTCTGAAAACTTTCTGAACTGATTGCAAGAATCAGGGTTTGAAGTGTGGGGGGGGTCTCTGCTGCCTCAGTTTCCCAGCAGACCCCAGCCCTGTAACAGTAGCAGAACAGCTCTGGGACTAGAATTATTTGGAATTCCTGGTTCCTTGAGCAGGGTTCTGGCCACTACTCCCCAGACAGTGCCGTTTCTCAGACTGCCTGTCTGGACAGGGAGGGTTTAATGGCTGTGTGAGGCAGAGCGTGGTGGGCTCTTGGGAAAGGCTTCTGAATCCTTTGGAGGCATAGTTGATTTGGGGGGATTGTCATCATATGAGTGGAGGAGTTTAGGGACAGGGAAGGGGTTTGAGCGGGGTTATATAGTGCAGAGGAACCTGAAAGAGGACATAAGAGCCCACTGAGTGTCTACTCCTCGCTGCAAACAAAGCTGCAATGCCCTACTCAGTCTGGCTCAGCAAGCAGCTGAGGTGTGGCCCCTCCTCCTACTCAGTTGCCAGAATATGGAAGTTTCTCAGTCTTCCCCAGGAAGAAGTTCCAAGACTACCCCTGAGCCTTCTCCCTGGGCCACCTTCTATTCCCCCCCTCAAACCCCCCTTGGCTGCAGGTGAGATCTGTTAGACTCTCCTCCTCCGGGTTCTGTTTCACCAGCATTTCTGGATCTTAGGGAACATGTAGATGGTGGGGTGAGGATTGGGCTGCTGGTCTCCTGTCAGACTAGTGCCTCTGTGTCAGGTCTGGATTCAGCCAGGTGATTAGGGGGTTGGCTGGCAGGGACAGCAAATTGGGATCACCATCCAGGGGGCCTAAGTCCATGGTTGCTGGATCAGGAGTGCCTCTTGTCACCACACCCACCACCTCCAGAATGACACACACACACTCTTAGAGGCTGAGAACTCTTTTTTAGTAGAGGGCTGACTGCACAAATTAAGATACATCTCCAGGATAAAATATTAAGCATTCTCTTGGAAAAAAAGGAATATGTTGCTGAGTCTCAGAAAATGATACCCCCAAATATGATGCTTTGGCGCACTGAGTGCTTTGATCTAAAGAACATTGGAAGGGCCTCAGAAGCACAGGCTCTTTTTCTTGTCTGTTTTTGCAGTGCACAAAGTCTTTTTTCCTGATCTTCTGCCCTTCTCTCTCCTCCCCTTTCTCCACCAAGGCAGGGGAAACTCTTCCCCAAGGTGGGTTACAGAAACTGAAACCCATTGCCCCGGAAGCCAGCCATAAAACCTGGAACTATTACTCTTTCCCTTGACTTAATTTTTTCTTTCTTCCTCTTTTTTTTTTTTTTTTTTTTTGTGTGTGTGGTACTAGGGATTGAACCCAGGGGCACATTATCATTGAGCTACATCCAACCCTTTTTTTAAAAAAAATTGAGACAGGTTCTTGGTAAGTTGCTCAGGCTGACCTCAAACTTGTGATCCTCCTGCCTCAACTTTCAGAATCCCTGGGATTACAGGCAGGCACCACCATACCTGGTGGTCTTCCCTTGTTTTTCTTTATAAGAGCTAGCCATAGAAAAATTATCTACATACAATGTCTGCTAATAAGTCATAAGACTCTTCTTCCAGAAAGGGTGTTGCTCCGTACTAAAGGAGAAAGGAATGCTACACAGAGGCCAAGAAACTAGACAGATCTTGCTGGGTTTTCCTTTCCAGTCTTACCATTAGGTCAGACTCTTTTGTTCAGTCACATTTCTACTTGGTCATCCACTCTTCAGCAAATCTAAGCATAAAAATGAGCCACTTATTTCTGAAGGCTCCTATGTCACATAAACAACTTCTTTTTTTTTTTTGTGGTACTGGGGTTGAACTCAGGGGCACTTGACCACTGAGCCACACCCCCAGCCCTATTTTATATTTTATTTAGAGAGGATCTCACTGAGTTTTTAGCCCCTCGTTTTTGCTGAGGCATGATCCTCTGCTTCAGCCTCCTAAGCCACTGAAATTACCACCATGCCCAGCTTGTCACACAAAACTAAATCAAAAATAAAAGAAAAGCATAAATCAATTACGCTTTTCTTTTATTAATCAGTCTTTTGTTATATATAGGACTGTTGGCTATGGTTTTTTTTTTTTTTTTTTTTTTTTTTTTTTTGTGTGTGTGTGTGTGTGTGTGTGTGTGTGTGTGGTGCTGGGGCTTGAACCCAGGGCCTTGTGCATGCAAGGCAAGCACTTTACCAGCTGAGCTATACCCCCAGCCCTTGGCTATGATCTTTCTGATGGTCTAGGAAAGATATCACATCTTTCTTCCCCTACAACATGTGCTAGTTCAGAATGTTCTACAGAATATATTTTTAAAAGATTGGGTATGGTGACCCACATCTGTAATTCTAGCAACTTAGGAGCAGGATCACAAGTTCCAGGCCAGCTTTAGCCATTTAGCCAGACCCTGTCTCAAAATTAAAAAAAATAAAAAGGACTAGGGATATAGCTCAGTGGTAAAGCACCCCTGGGTTCAAACCCTAGTACCAAATATATAAATGAATGTGTGTGTGTGTGTGTGTGTGTGTGTGTACATATTAATTCAAGCTGGGTGTGGTGCACCCCTATAGTCACATCTACTTGGGAGGCAGAGGCAGGAGGATCCCTTGAGCCCAGGAGTCCCAGACCAGCCTGGGTATCAGTGAGATGCACCCCCACTCTGAAAAAAATAAAAACAAAAAATATCAAGCTAATGAGTATAGTACACTACAATTGTGTTACAAATAAACAAACAAGGGCTGGGGCTGTAGCTTTGCAGCAGAGCACTTGCCCACGTGAGACACTGGGTTTGATCCTGAGCACCGTATAAAAATAAACAAAGGCCGGCTAGGGATGTGGCTCAAGCGGTAGCGCGCTCACCTGGCATGCGTGCGGCCCGGGTTCAATCCTCAGCACCACATACAAAGATGTTGTGTCCGCCGAAAACTAAAAAATAATATAAAATAAACAAAGGCAATCTGTCCATCTATAACTCTAACAAACAAACAAACAAACAAGCTGGGCACGGTGGCACATGCCTGTAATCCCAGCAGCTCGGGAGGTTGAGGCAGAAGGATCATGAATTTAAAGCCAGTCTCAGCAAACACAAGACAGTAAGCCACTCAGTGAGACCCTGTCTCTAAATAAAATACAAAATAGGGTTAGAGATGTGGCTCAGTGGTTGAGTGCCCCTGAGTTCAATCCAGGTGCCAAAATAAATAAATAAACAAAAAACTACTGTGAAAGTGCTGGAGTACTTGATCACTGAGAGTGGAAGACTTGCTTATTTATAATAGGACCCTTTTTACTGTTTGATTCTTTTACCATGTGACACATTTTATTACTCTTTCAGTTAATGTGTGAAACAAGCTGCCTAGGGGCCCTGCTTGCTCTCCATCTCATCTGTCTTTTGTCCCTGGCCAGCCTGTTGTTCTGCCCATACATCCCAGAATAGTCTCAGGAGTGCTTCTTCCTGTGCCCTACCAATCCAGTTACTTGCCCATCAAGTCCAGCTAGGAGCCCAGCCCACTTGGCCTGAAGAATGAGTTCTCCCCTGTCTGGCCATTAGGGGGCAGCCTAAACCCAGGACCTGCCTTGTGGTCGCTGGAAGCTGTTGGGGGAGCAGGGGGCACTCCCTGAATTGAAGGGCAGAGACTGCCAGAAAGCTTTGCATACCCATGCCATATGCCTTATACCCAGAGCTCCTGGAAAGTAAAATGTGCAGTCCCATCCAGTGAAGGTGGTGATGGAATTGTCCCTTATCTATGATGGCTGAGACTCCCCAAGACCAGGAGGCCCATGTGACCCTACCCTACACTGATTCTAAGGCCTCAGATGGAGGGTATTTCCTGAACAAAAGTACAGACCAACTCATACGTCTGGGGTTTGGGGATTCTACAGGAAAAGGTGTATCCTTAAAAACAGGAGCAGTGGGGGCTGGGTTTAGCGGTTGAGGGCTTGCATAGCATCCATGAGGCTCTGGGTTCAGTCCCCAGTTCCACAAAAAAATTCAGGAGCAATAGAACCATCCTGTTCCTTACCCCCACCCAGTATTCTGGGACTTTCTGCAGACTCCAGCTCAGCCCATGGTCAGTCCATCTTTAGCTGGCTGTGCTGCAAACAGTCCAAGGCCACTATATTCTAAGAACTCATACCAAGGACCAATGGGGTATGCTTTCCTAAGTTCTTATCAGCCAGACAAGAGAGGAATTTCTTTCCAGGGAAATGCTGGGCCTCTCTATCTTCCACTTTGTTAAGATTACATGCAAAAAACTTTACCAATTTAAAATATACAGTGAAGTGGTTTTAGAATTGTGCAACCATCATCTTAAGGCTAACTATATTTTCCTCATCCTCCAGAAGAGACTCCTCCCTGAATTGCAGTCTCCCCATCGCTTTTTTTTTTTTTTTTGGAGGGTGGCACTAGGGATTGAACCATGAGTGTTCTACCATTGAGCTATATCCATGGTCTTTTATTTTTTTATTATTAATTTTTTAGTTGTAAATTGACACAATACCTTTATTTATTCATTTTTATGAGGTGCTGAGGATCCAACTCAGTGCCTCACACATGCTAGGCAGTGCTTTACCACTGAGCTACAACCCAGCTCTCGTTCCTTTATTTTCTAAGACAGGATCTTGCTAAATTGCCCAAGCAATTCTCTTGCCTCATCCTCCGGAGTTGCTGGGATTACAGGTGTATGCTACAGGTCTGTTTAGCATTTAACTGCCAGACTGCTTTCCAAAGTAGCTGTTCCATTCAGCAGTGAGCTAGGGTTTCAACTTCTCACAAACACTTGGAATTGTCTCTCTTCAGTGGATGTGCTATGGTATCTCATTTTGATTTGCAATAAACCTGTGAAAAGATGTTGAGCATCTTTTGACCATTGAAACAGCTTATTTGGGGGGCTGGGGATGTGGCTCAAGTGTTAGCATGCTCACTTAGCATGCGTGAGGCACTTAGTTCGATTCTCAGCACCACATAAATGTAAAATAAAGATATTGTGTCCACCTTAAAAAAAACTAAACAAAAAATATTAAAAAAAAGAAACAGCTTATTTGAAGAAATGTCTAATGCTTTGCCTGTTTTAAAAAATTGTCTTTAAACTGAGCACAGTGGCACATGATTGTAATCCCATCTAATTGGGTGGGTGAGACAGGAAGATCACCAAGTTTGAAATTTGAGGCCAGCCTGGGCATGACCCTGTCTCAAAAATAAATAAGGGCTGGGGTTGTAGCTCAGAAGCAGAGCACTTGCGTGAGGCATGTGTGAGGCATTGGGTTCGATCCTCAGCACCACATAAAAGTAAATAAATAAAATAAAGGTATTGTGCCCATCTACAACTAAATTTTTTTTTTAAATAAGTAGAGAAAAATTTAAAAAGTAATAAAAAGGGCTGAGGATATAGCTCAGTTGATAGACTGTTGGCTCACATGTACAAGGGCCTGGGTTCAACCCCCAGCACCACAAAAAATAAAAAGTAAAAAGGGGTAGAGATGTAACTCAGTGGTAAAGCTCCCTTGGATTCAATCCCCCTACAGCCAGGGAGTGAAAAGTGTTTCTTCTTGGTTTGGAGAGTTGTTTATCTTTATTTATTTTTATGTGGTGCTGAGGATTGAGGAAGAGTTATTTATATATTCTAAGTTCCTTACCATATGTATGATTTGCTGCAAATACTTTCTTTTCTCATACAAGTGGTTGAACCCAGGCCCTTGCACAATGCCCCCTCTCTACCCCCTTTTAAAAAAGTGTGTCTTTATTTTTGAGAAAGTTTTTTTTTTTTTAATCTTTATTTTTTAGTTTTCGGTGGGCACAACATCTTTGTCTGTATGTGGTGCTGAGAATCGAACCTGGGCCGCACGCATGCCAGGCGAGCGCGCTACCACTTGAGCCACATCCCCAGCCCTTGAGAAAGGTTTTGCTAAACTGCCGAGGCTGGCCTCAAACTTGGAATCCTGCCTCAGCCTCCTGGAATTATTAGAGGTGTTTACCACCATACCCAGTGTTCTTTCCATTTTCTTGATTTCTGACCTTTAAAGCACATCTTATCTACATTTTTATCTTGTTACTTGTGCTTTGGGTGTCATATCTAAAAATCAGTGCCTAACTCAGGGTCACCAAGATGTGCTCCTATGATTTCCTCTCAGGGCATTTTGGTTTTAACTCTTACATTTACTGTATTTTGAGTTCATTTTTGTACAGTATGAGGTAGCAGTGCAATTTGTTCCTTTGTATGTGGATACCCAGTATTAGCACCATTTGTTAAAAAAAAAAAAAAAAAAGTTCGTTCTTCACCAAAATACCTCGGTCCCTCTGTCAAGTCACCTGACCATAAACATTGAGATTTATTCCTGGACTCTCAATTCTATTTCATTGATTTTAAATGTCTATTCTGATTAGGCCTTTTTGAGGCAGTAACAGAGCACAGGTGAAAAGAGCTCATTGACCAGAATTTTCATCCTAACCCTTTTATCTGAGGAGCCTGGGGTGGGTGTACTTCAGAGGCAGATGCACTGCTATTGGGGAGTAAAGGTTGAGGCTAGAGTGAGATAAGGACCAAAAAGTGAACAGGGTGTCCTGGTTCCTCCCACCAATCCCTGAGCAGCAGATGTCAGACTGCACTTTTTGTGCAGCTCCAGCCCTGGAGGAATGAGAGAGAATGTGTAAACCTCACAGGACAAGTTAGGAGGGGAGAAGGGCCCTTCTTGCGCAGCGGGCTCCCTGCAAGGTCCTGCTGGCTCTTTGGCCTGCTGCCTGCCTACCTCAGCATTTCACATTCCCCAGCTTCCCTGAGGAACCCACACAGAACCTCCACTTACACCAAGACCAGTTACTCCAGAGCTCAAAACAGCCAAGCCCCTGAGCCCAGAGAGCACACTTGGAGAAGGGAGAGGTCAGATGCCCAAACCCCCTCCTCCCCTTCCTGTTAGAATATACAGTGAGGGAAGAAAAATTGAAGCCGGGCTTCCCTGTCCCCTTCATGCCACTTGCAGTGTTTGCAAAGCTGCCTTGGCTCATTTGAGCAAGCAGGCACCTGGGAAACTTGAGATAAGGTCAAAATTTCACAAACTGCCCAGTCAGGGCCATGGCAGCTGTGGCCTCTGATCGGAAATAAAAGCAGAAAAGCTGACAGGATGCAGAGTGTGTGGGGCACCAAATGGACTCAAGGGCTGAACCCAGAGCGACACAGGGGCTGTGAGCACAGACACAGGCAGCCTCAATGGAGAGTCAAACACATTTTATTCAGCACAGGAATATCTAAAGAGAGGGGCCTTGGGTAGGGTTCCTGACCAAGAACTCTGCTTCAAATCCCACTGTACACAGAATAAAGATCACCACGTGAACCAGGGCACAAGAGATGTGGGGCTCTGTACAAGATCTGTGTCAGGTCAGAATAGGCCAGCACACAGTGAAGCAGGGGCAGGGTGGTCCATGTCCAGGGCCAGCCCAGCCTAGAAGAGTGTGTGAACAGCTCTCTGTAGCTCACTCAGAAACACCAGGGTGGGAGGAGGGCATGGGTATGGCTGCTTCAGGGTATTACCTCCACCTCGAAGGTTGTGGGGATGAATTTAGCTAGAGCAGCTAGGGATGCTGCGCCAGCACATGATTTGAAGGCCCCAGCCCAAGGGCATGCAGAGGTGATGGGTATGGTTCCTTGGCAGGGCTATGCAACTCTTACTGGAAGCTCTGCCAGTCACCTCCAATCAGCAAACCTTAAATGATGCTGACCTTCCCTGCCTAGGCCTCCCCTCCTGAGACCAGAGGTCAGTGTGGAAGTGGGAGAGCACTACTGGACAGAGCAAAGTGGCCTGAAGGCAGAACCAGCCTTGATGACTGTAGTCCTGTACTCAAGACATCATGATCAAGGGGTTGGGAAGGTCTCAGGTTCTCCACCAGGAAAGAGCTTGAATCTGAGCTCTCTGCCCTGAGGGTGTGCTACGGGCAGGGCCTGAGCAAGGCCTGGGCAGTAGCCAATCCAAGGGAGGGAAGCCTGTTGGTGCGCCAACCAGGACCTCTGTTCTGTGCACTCCCAGCTGTCCTATGTTGTACTGGGTGCAAATGGGGGTGGGGTGGGAGTGTAGCATGGAGGTTAGGAAGATGCGGCTGGGTATCTTGAGACCCTTGAGGATAACAAAGAGAAGTCACTCAAAATGGCCAGTTAGGTCTAGCTGAATTCCTGATTAAAAAGCATTGGAGGGGGGGAGGCAAAGAACAAAACATTTTCCTGGATCCATCCCTGCTAATCTGAGTAGGTCTTCTTAGAGCATTCCCCCTGGAAGAGAGCTATCTGCTCCCCTCCAGTACCCAGCCAGTAACTCCAGTAGAAGGAGTGGAGGACTCAAAAGTATAGATGCCAGTGGCATGGCTGCTCCTTCCTTCCATCAGGAAGCCCAGGGCTCAGAGCATGGCATTCCTGCACAAATCAATTCACCACCAGGGGGTGAGGAGAGCCATCTCTGGCTGGATGGAGGCTGGGAGGTAAATGCTGGTGCCCAGTTGGTATAAGTGCCAGCCAGAGTCCAACTTCTCTAAAAAATTCATTCCCAACACACAAAGCTGGATGGTGACAGAGCCGGGGAAGCCAGCTCCTAATGATTTGGCTGGAGAAGGGGGTGTGGGTGACACAAATGCCCTGGTGTCCAGGAATCACAACCAACAGTCAAAAGGAACACAGCTAATCAGTGTGGAAGGAGGCGGGGAGAGGACCTGGGTGCATGGCCCCACCAGGGGCTTACTCATCAAACTTCCCTTCCCGAATGTGTTCAAAGGAGAAGGGTAGGAACTTGAAACCGGTCCCACTGTAGAATTTATTCTGGAACTCGATCCTGGAAAGAGGGAAAAGAACAGATGTCATTCCACAGAAACTTCTGTTTGTTTTTGAGAAAATATCTTGCTATAGTGCCCAGGTTGGCCTCCAGCTCCTGGGCTCAAGCAGTCCTTTTACCTCAGCCTCCCCAGTAACTGGGATAACAGGGATACGTCATAATGCCTGGCCCATAGAAACCTCTTGAAGCTTTTTGGGACTTCCCAGTAGACCCAAAAAGATGTGCTGTGCCTACCTTCCTCCAGGCCTCACATTCGTGGGTGCACTTGTGAAAACTCTGTTCTCAGTCCACTTCCCATAGTGCGGAAACCACTTTTAAAGCCCAGATCTGCCCTCAACAAGAACTCAATATAGGATGAGTGGACAGGGAGTTCCTCAGTTCCTGTTCTTGCGTTTTCCAGAGGGTGTTTATGCAGAACTCTTTGTAGAGAGCCACATGCAAAAAGCATCAAGTTGGCTTGAGTCTCTAACAGCAATGAAGTTCATGAAGAAGGGTCCCCCATGGGCCTTCCTGGAAAGGGCTTACATAAACCACCTCTAAGGGAAGCCCCTTCAAGGGTCCCTGGGCCAACACCACTGTTCTTGTTTGTTCCTTTTCTTCAGAGGAGGAAAGAGAAGGGGGGCTTGCGAGTGAATGCTGAAGGCTTTCAGTTTGAGGGCGGAAATTCCCAGGAAAGAGGGGAAGTTAGGAGGGGAAGTCTTCTCAAAGCAATGGCAAAAATATTCTCCAACCACAAAAACATCTGAGAAAAAATTCTTCTCTGGGGACCAAAAGGAAAGACAGGGTCTTAACTCCCTTCCCAGGCAGTGAGGCAACCATTCCTGCAGCTCTCCTTGGGGCCCTTTCTAACTCAGAGGGGCAGGAAGAAGTGGGAGCAGGGCTGCCTGGATCGCTTCCTCCCCCACTCGCCCTGGAGGGCTGCCCAGCAGCCAAAGCACCACCAAATATGGGCAGAAAAATGCATGATTCAGATGATAAAAAAGCCAAGGAGAGCTGCCCTGAGGCACAGTTTCCACTTGGTACTTTGTGACTCTTGGGGCACCACAACCCTGCAAGAACAGGCAGGCGTGGGGACTGTGAGGAGACAGGTGACGGGAGGGTACAGGGCAAAGGCTTCAGGAAACTTTAAGACTTCAAAAGTTCCCTAGCTTATCCTCTGGCCTCAGCTAAAAGGCGGCAAGAATTAAACAGGGAGTGGGAAATGGCCAGTGACACTGGGGGTTCCCAGAGGTCCTTTGGCTTGGGTTACTGGCTGAGGACACCAAGTGGCAGCTGTCAACTCCACCCCCTGGGAGAAGAGTAAAGCAGGATTTTCTGTGTGGGAGTGACAGTACTGCTTTGTCCCTCCACTCCCACATTCCGCAGGAGCTGGGCCAAGGTCCCAAAGCCTCCCTGGCCCTGGACACTTCCCATTTGAGATAGCCCACTCCTCCTGGGAAATAGGATCCAGGAGGGAATGGAATGGTCCTTCAAAGTGAAGTCAGTCACAGGGTTGCTCCAAGAGCAGTTCCAAACCAGGACCTGGGGTTCAATGCCCTAAAAATTCCTCCTTCAGGTTCCAGCTACTGAGGCTGCCTCTGCAGCCACATGGTGGGGAACAGGGGTAGCTTCTGCTTCTCTTCTGTTGGGTCTAAATGCTTTGTGTGTGTGTGTGTGTGTGTGTGTGTATGTGTGTGTGTGTGTGTGTGTTGCTGGGAATGGAACCCAGGGGTTCCTCACCTCTGAACTACATCCCCTGCACTTTTTAATTTATTTTGAGCCGGGCGCAGTGGTGCACATCTATAATTTCAGCAGCTAGGGAGGCTGAGGCAGGAGGAATACGAGTTCAAAGCCAGCCTCAGCAAAAGCTAGGTGCTAAGCAACTCAGTGAGACTCTGTCTCTAAATAAAATACAAAATAGGGCTGGGGATGTGGCTCAGTGGTAGAGCCCCAGAGTTCAATCCCCGGTATCCCCCAAAAAAGAAAAAAATTTATTTTGAGACAGTCTGGTCTCAAACTTGCCATCCTCCTGCCTCAGTCTCCAGAGTCACTGACTTAGCAACAGATTTATATATACTCTCTTCATTCTACAATTGATAGCCAGACAGTGAACAAGCCACACTACAGGGTCCAGCTCAAGACCACATTGGTGGAGTATACTGCCCCTGAATTCTAGTGAGGCAGTCAGAATTTTGACCCCCTGGCTGGCTAATCACACAATCCTAATTTCTAAACAAGGCAAATGGAGGAGGTGCTATGCGTTCAGATGGCCATGGGGGTACCACCCTTCTCTTGGTTCCCTTCTGCTTACCATGTGGGCCCACTGGGGTCTAAAAGGGGACACATATCTGGGATGAGACAATAAATTCTGCTGTGTGGGCAGACAGAAGATCCCTTTCACACCACCTGATACTGTCCCTCCCACCAGCTAGTACTTGAGGCTGGAGACTTAGGGTGGCCACAACCACAGACATCTTTTGTTTTTTCCACATTGCTGTGGATCAAACACAAGGCCCCACACATGCTAGCCAAGCAGTCAACCACTGAACTACATTCTCAGCTCAACATCTTATGCCTACCTAGGTTCATCTGACTTAACCTGTCTCCCCAGTCAGTGCTCCTTACCCCAAGCTCCCAGCACAAAACTGGAAAGCAATTTCCCTGTCAGTCTCCCCACCCTCCTCCCCTGAACCAAGGAAACATGCACTTCCTGAAAAAGTATAGACATAAAAGTCCTCTGTGCTGGGACAAGGACGGCCTCCTGGACACTCTGAAAGCTCTTTTTCTTTATGGGTCACTGCACTGCTCTCCTCAGGGAGTCTCCCTGGCTCTGCCATGCCCAAGCCACTAAAATGCACCTCTAGAATCCAAACCGCTATGAGGAGAACCTTGTGAAGGATGACAGGTTTCTCTATCATGGCTTCCAGGTCCCACAGGTGGCAAAGGACACCCAGTGACCCATAGAGACTAAATGGGAGACCAAAAGAGATCACTCCTACCATGGACAGAAAACCATTTTTCTTGACTGGGTGAAGAAGGAAGGGGTTCTGGGACCCCTTCCTTTTCTGGAGAGGTGTGACTGAGGCAGTTTTGGAAACTCAGTCTGGATTGAACTGCTTTTCTGGCTCTTTCTTCTCTCTCTGAGCAGTTCTGATGTCCTATCTGATGGTCCAAATGTCAGTCAATGATGTGAGTCAATGATGTCAGCGTAGAGCCACATTCCAGGGGTTTTTATTTCTCCTGGGGCTGCCTTATCTCAAACACTCCATGTTGTCAGACTGTGGCAACACTGCATTCCTTATGACAAAGTGCTTCCTATTTATGCCCAATTAACCATCAACAAATTTGTGATTGCACAAGTGTGAACATTCAGATACATGTAGAATCTGCTAGATAAGAAGGAATCAGGGCCTGGGGATGTGGCTCAAGCAGTAGCGCGCTCGCCTGGCATGCGTGCAGCCCGGGTTTGATCCTCAGCACCACATACCAACAAAGATGTTGTGTCCACCAAAGATTTAAAATAAATAAATAAATATTAAAAAAAAAAAAAAAGAAGGAATCAGGTTCCTTGGAAGGGAGGCCACGGGCAATAGTCTTTCTACAAAAACATCAGCTGTAACTACAATCAGATCCCTGCCTTATTCCTTCTCTGAGGAAGAAATATCTAACTATGGTGGGCAAGAAAACCAAGCATACAATGCATGGTAGGCAGGAGGAAAAGAGAGATACAACTCAGAAGACAGACAGACTTGGCAGATTAGTACTTAACCTGTTATGTTTTAAAATATGTCACCCACCTTCTTATAACAAGTCATGATTTTAGACTATTGCTGTATATGTTATCAAGTCAAATATTTTTTCCTCTCGTTCTCACTCAAGAGACTTGAGAACTTTGTGCAATGGAGTGGCCTTGGAATCGGGAAACACCACGGATGAAATAAGAAGCATGAGGATGCCTATGTTGGATCCTGGACAACCAGCAGGGATATCCCTGTGGCCATCTTCCACGGGACCAGCTGTTCCTACTTCTGAGCAGTGACCACAACTCTGAGCTCCTCCTGCTGCTCTGGACAACTGTTAAGACCCAAGAACCCTTGGCGCACATGCACATTCAGCCAGGAGAGGGCGCACAAGCACCAATTCTATTCACTTTTTGGGAGTGGCCCCAAAAGTGCCATTGGTGACACCCCTCCAAAGAAGGGATTCTGAAAGTTCAGAAAGGAGTTTTTCACTGTTTTTTTCTCTTCTGCCAATATTAACTAGTAAACAGAAATAAAACTATGACATGCAGCAGGCGTATTCCTTGCAAACTGTATCTGAAGAGCATTCAGATGGTATCACATGCTTCCTTTGGGGATCTCTCCTTTCCAAAGAGGCCAAAAGCCCTAGCCAGATGCCCTCTCTCCCAGGCATCCCACTATTCAGCAGGATAGCCACAATCTGTACCTGAACACCTGTTTAAAGGATATGCCAGAGCACTGCGAGGGACACTTGGTGTGTGCGTTATTTCCTGTTTGCTCCCAGTAACCTTATCACATGGATATTGTCCTCTCTCTCCATGTGAGAGAAAGGCAGGTTCAGAGAGGTGGTGCTCTGCTCAGTGCAGATCCAAACTCAAGTCAGCCTGACTCGGAAGCCTGTTCTCCTGTCACTCACCCACCTCCTCCTCAGACTCCTTCTGGAGAACATGGGAAGACACTTTCACTCAAAGGCCTTGTGAGCCTGAGGAAGAAGTAATTCTTTTTTGGATACTGGTGACTGAACCCAGGGGTTCTCTACTACTGAGCTAAAACCCAAGTCCTTTTTAATTTTTATTTTGAGACAGGGTCTTACTAACTTGCCCAAGCTGACCTCAAACTTGTAATCCCCCTGCCTCTACCTCCAGAGTCACTTGGATTATAGGCATGTGCCATCACACCTTGCAAGAAGTAATTCTCCTAGCAATGAAGCATGGCATCACTCCGGAGATGAGGCCCAAGTGTAGGCAGCCTTCCTCATGACCCAGCCTGCCTGCCTTGGCCATCTTTTCAACGGCTCTGTTCCAGCGCCTTGATGGCTCCTCACCCTGCCTAGGGAGGAGGTAATGAGCCTTCATGTGGGCTGGAATCAAGGTGGGGTAGTCACTGTTCCCTCAGCTCAGGGCTCAGGAGATAGAGACATGAACAAGAAAGAAAGGAGGCCAAGAGGGCAGACAAGAAAAAATGAGTCATCACAGGCTGGTTACGCAGACGCTCCCTCACCGGGAGTGGCTGAGGAAGTGTGGTGGGGAGGTTCACTGATAAGCTGAGAACAGGGAGCCAAGCCAGCGGTCTGAAACAGGCAGACTCCTAACCTCCAGGCTCCAAGTAAACAAGGCACTGGGTAGGGAGGAGGCAGCCAGGAGGGGAAGGGCCAAGCCAGAGAAAGCATCTACTGACATGGCGGCAGTCTCTCAGAGCAGCTTTTGAGGGAAGAGTAGTCCCAGCCAAAGCTTTGCTGCTTCCCCCATAACTGAGCATAACCAACTGTGAGGAGGTTGGGCTGTAATCCAGTCAGGAGAAAAGGCAAAGAAAAAGGAGAGCGAGAAGAGCTTGCCTCTCAGCAAGTGCTGCTAGATTTCCTCAGGTCTGGAGAACATGACAGACATTCAAAATCCTCTTCTGGCCTTAAGACCACCAAGACATCACTGAGGCAGGTTCAGTGAGTTTATGACCCCTCCATGAGGGGTGAGTGTTCCTCTGTTCCTCTGGGGACAGGATCCAGGGCTTCCAGAAACTCTGGATTTTGAGACTCCAAAAAGGAGGGAGAATCATAACATAAAGAAGGAAATGGAGCCCAGTGTGGTGGCGCCTGTAATCCCAGCAACTCAGGAGGCTGAGGCAGAGGATCATGAGTTCAAAGTCAGCCTCAGCAACTAAGCAACTCAGTGAGACCCTGTCTCTAAATAAAATACAAAATAGGGCTGGGGATGTGGCTCAGGGGTGAGTACCCCTGAGTTCAATACTAGTACCCCCTGTCAACCCCCGCCCCAAAAGAAGGAAATAGAGACCTAAAGGGTTGCCCAGTGTTTAGTATTAGTATGTCCCATGCACATTGAGAAATACTCATACTAAAAATTATTCACTGTTTAAAATTCAAATTTAACTCAGTGTCCTATTTTTTTATTTGCTAAATCTGACAACTCTCATTGAGGTCACCCGTCACAACCAAGTTTTCCCACTCCTGAGCTCACTCTCTCCAGGCAGAGCCATTAAGAGTCACACAGTACCTTAAAGAGAACAAGCAAGCAAACAAGAAAACCCAAAGTTGTCTTTCCGAAGCAGCTGCTTTAGTATACCCGGCTGTATGATGTAGCCAGGAACCCCCGGGCACAATGAAGCTGTTAAGCTACTGTCCTGCCCAAACAGCACTGGCACGGGGATAAAAGGATAAACCTGGGATGCAGTATGCTCTAGCCCTTTCCTGGACCAAGACTCTATAGTGCTTTTACTGCTCTAAAGATATGAGAGAAAAAAACAAGAACAAAATAATCTCAAAAAGAACACCAACTCCAGCAATGTGTTTTTTGTTTTTTTTTTTTTTTGGGGGGGGGGGATGAGCAGGTGGTAGTACTGGGGTTTTAACCCACGGGCACTTTACCACTGAGCTATATCCCCAGCCCTTTTTATTCAGATAGATAGGGTTTTGCTAAATTGCTGAGGCTGGGGGTGTAGCTCAGGCCTAGCTGCAAGAGGCCTTGGGTTCAATCCCCAGTATTGCCACAAACTAACAGAACAATAAATTGCTGAGGCTGCTCTCAAACTTGTGATCCTTCTACCTCAGCCTCCCAAGTCACTGGGATTATAGTTAAGTGCCACCACCTAGCTTCAAGAGAATTAGAGAACGCTAAGAGCAGGGGATGGGAACCTGATGACACTTACCAGGGAACCCTCCCTGAAACCCATGAAAAGATAAGCTAGGCTTTTTTGTGGTCTGTTTCCAAAGCTCAGTGCCAACACAGGCACTAGGGTAATGCCATGACAGCCAGCAAAGGGATAGCTCCCACCTCCTAGAAGACAGACCCTTGATTTTATGCAGACGGAGAGCCGTGCACTCCCTGCAGGCAAAGAGGATCCCACCCCTATCTCCTGCTCCTCACCAGTGTAACCGCAGTGCGTGAAGGAAGGCTGAGAGGCCCTCCATGATCAGCAGGATGGCCACGGTCAGTGTGGCAAAAGCGGCAAAGATGAAAAACAGCGCCAGCCCTCCAGCTAAGCTCTTCACACTCAGGCCAATGTGGATCACCATGGTCCAAAGCACCTCGGAGAGTTCTAGGAAATGGGGAGACACAAAGTCTGATTTAGTCTAACAAGAGGTGGCTGTGGACCTTGTATTTATCTCTGGCATCCTTCCCTGGGGGGTTCCTAGCCCTGTGGATTCCCACAGTTAGGTGGGTTCACCATGCACAGCTAAACTAGCATAAGTGGTAATCAAAGAAAAAGGATAGCGAGAAGAGGCCCCTCAGCAACTGCTGCTGGATTTCCTAAGGTCTGGAGAACATGTACTCATTCTGCTTGGATTCAGGTGCCAGAATAATTCTAGAACCTTCACATGCTGGATAAACCTTCAAGCAATTGAGGGTGTGCCCAGAGAAAGGAAAACCCACGGCTCTGGGTGGGAGGGAAACATACTCACGTGCATGAGCAAGGCTGAGCGCCCAGAGCCGCAGGTAGGAGGCGGTGTTGGAGATGCAGCCCAGGCAGTACTCAATGGTGTGGATGGCCTGGTGGACCATGGTGTCCGCAAAGTCAAACTGTTGTGGGAGGTAATCAGAGAGATGGTATCAGGCCAGTAGGGAGTGCAGGAGTACTGAGTTGTTTCTTAGTACTTTTGAGCCCAGGCCAGTTCAGGGGACTACACTTCTTAAGTCTGGCACCTCACCTTTGGAGGGGCTGGGAACACCCAGTGCTGTACTCAGGTACTTAGTACAGAGATGCCTTCTCCAGAAATCCTGCCTGGCTTGACTCCCAACTGGGAAACCCTACCCCTTCAATATACTACACTGCATTGATTTCCCCGCAAGTATTGGAGAGTGAACCAGGGGTGCTTTACGACTTCAGTCCTGTTTATTATGACACAGGGTCTAAGTTGTTCAGGTTGACACTGAACTTGTGATCTTCCTGCCTCAGCCTCCCCTCCTAAGTGGCTGGTTAACGAGATTCTTCTCAACATGTTTGTTTTCTCTCCCTGCTGGGCTTTGAACTCAAATCAGGTATGTGCTGTGTCTGGCACTCAGTTGGGAGGAAGACTGGGCTTGGGATCATAAGGACTTGTCAGTGGACTGAGCCCAGCTGATTCCCACCATCTGCTGATGCCCACCAGGGAGCCCTGCTGGGAATCTGGCAGCACTCTCAAGCCTGCAGAAGACTAAGCCTCTATGACATCTTTACTTATTCTTTTATAGGCTTTTGGGATCAAAATCACCTTTTTCTTCTGTGACTTCTGAAAACATTACCAGGAAAAGTTTGACAGTCTTACCAATTCCCACATGGATAGCTGCTTAAGGCCAAACAGCTTGCCTTGGGTTTTTGTTTTCCTCATGCTCCCTTTCTTCCAGCTTTCCTTTCAACATCAAGAATTATTTCTAAAAGAAAGAGGTGGGCTAGAACAGGCTCTGAGGAGTCCACTTTAAGGACTGCTCCAAGAACAACTGGGGGAAATACAGGTTTTTGAGTAGTATATTCTAGAAGCCCCAGGTGGAATAATCAATAGCCCATAAAAGACCACAGGACATTCTCCTTCTTGGGTCTCCTCCCTAGAGCCCAGCCTAGGAGCCTCATGGACCTCAGGACTCCTGTGGCTCAGCCACTGCCTGGCCCTCAGGTCAGTGTCTGTATTTCACCCCAGTTTCTAAACTGTATTTAGGGACTAGGCTGGTAAAGCCAAAGTGCAGTGGGACCAGTTCCAGCACGCCACCTCTCACGAATACCTCACTCTGTTTCACCTCTGACTATGCCCTGCCTTATTTCTGGACTTTTCTCAAGAAAGAGGCTCTTTGAATCTCTTACCTACCCTGAAAACACAGTAACCCTAGTTTCCCTGAGGTACCTTAACCCTAGCAATGCTGTGAGCAGCTTTTCCCCACTACTGCTGTCTGTGCTGAGGGGAAGTCAAGTCCACAGCTCTAAGACGCCCAGGGGCTCCTTGAGAAGCTGCCCTTTTTAGCATTTTTATTCCCCTTAGGATTCTCCCATTGAAAAAGGAAAGGGAGAGGGGGAAGCTACCCTTCCAGGCATTATCCTCACTTTCTCCTCTCCTTCACTCCCATCTTCCTGCTTGGTCATAGTTTCTGAGGTGATGTGAGAAGTAAGTGAAAAATCTAGCCCAGCATTTGGAAGCAATGTCACTCAGCACTGGCCCCACAGAAGTCAACTTGGACGGAACCATGAGTCAAGGAGCACTCCCCATCTGCAGGCTTATCTCAGCTTTCCCTGGCTCCATTCATTCCATATCTTGGCTTCTGCCTTCTTCTGAGGAAGGTGGCCACCTCACCTCCCTATGGTTAAATACTATGTCCTTGACTATGTTTCTGTCACTTCCTCCTTCTTGAGACACTTGCTTTCCCTTGAACTTTATTATTCTAACTTTCTGAACATTCTTTATTCAATCTCCACCACAGTTCTTCCTTAAACACTGAGGTTCCCTGGAGTTCCAACCTCAGCCCTTTAGGTCTTTCCTGTGGGACTGCCACTCAGGGCCTCAACAGTCCCAAATGAACATCTCCATCTCCCTGTTGCCTATTCTCAATTAGCTGTGCTATGTGTTGCTGTGCTGCACTTTCTGGTACACCACAGGCCTTGATTCAAACAACCTGAACAAAATTAATTAGCTGCTCCCCTCTGCCTCCCAAAAGACCTATTTCCGTTCCATGTCCAATCCTGGCAGTCTATCTTACTCGCACCCTCTATATTCACTAAGGCACTGGGGCCTTAGCTTTTGAAGCCAGGGGTGCTTCACCACAGCACTATATCCCCAAACCTTTTTAGTTTTATTTATTTATTGGGTCCCAGGGATTGAACTCAGGGGCACTCAACCACTGAGCCACATCCCCAGCCCTATTTTGTATTTTATTTAGAGACAAGGTCTCACTGAGTTTCTTAGTACCTCGCCATTGCTGAGGCTGGCTTTGAATTCATGATCCTCCTGTCTCAGCCTCCTGAGCTGCTAGGATTACAGGTGCCTTTTTATTTTTTGAGACAGGATCTAAGTTGCTGAGGCTGGCCTTCAACTTCTGATCCTCCTGCGTTAGCTTTCCAAGTTGCTGGGATTATAGGTGTGCACCACCGCACCTAGATTCAGCAGCTTTTACTTTGGGTATTTTTGTTGTTATTGTTTATTTATTTTTAGTTATAGTTGGACACAATACCCTTATTTTATTTATTTATTTTTATGTGGTGCTGAGGATCGAACCCAGGGCCTCGTACATGCTAGGTGAGCAGTCTACTGCTGAGCCACAACCCCAGCCCAGCTTTTACTTTCTTAATGTCTCATATTGGCCCCTTCATTTCCAACTCCTCCTATAAATGCCTTACTTCACTTCAGGCTGCCCAATTCTTTCCTGAATCACATCAGACTAGATGGTGTCCCTGTCTTCAGACTGTGCCCCCCCCCCAACAACCCCTACAACTCTAACCCTGGAGCTAGTTCAGCAATGCACATGTGCCTGTGTTGCTCCAGCTTTTCCACTCTCTGATGGCTCCTGTTGCCCCAAGGAGGCAATAACTACTATGGCATGTTTCTGCCAAACCTCTAGTCTCATCTCCCACCAGTCCTCCAACTCCTGACTCTGCTCCAGCCAAGCTGAACACCTGCTCATCTCCACCCCCAGAAACCCCTGCTTGGCCAGGCTATGCTCAGGAATAAGTCCCTGAGGGAATCTTTTTCTGAATTCTTCCCAACCTCATCCCAGTGTTTCTCAATGCCTTATCTGTGCTCCCACAGCATCCTGAGCAGTGCCCATCATGGCATCCGCCACCCAGACTGTCTCCCCACTTTGGGAGATGCTTAAAGGCAAGAACTATGGGCTTTTTTCCCTTGGTCTCTACAGCACTAAACATATGGCTTGACACACAGAAGGTGAATGAATGACTAGATGGGTTGGTGAGTGTTTGGACAGGTGGGTGAGTGTGGGGATGAGTTGGTGAATCACCTCATGAGAAGCCAGTGGGGAGGGGGCTGCTGACCCTTGCTGAGTGGTTACAACTTTTTAAAAAATATATATTTATTTATTTATTTTTAGTTGTAATTGGACACAATACCTCTATTTCACTTATTTACTTTTATGTGGTGCTGAGGATCAAACCCAGGGTCTCAAATGTGTGGGGTGTGCTCTCTACCGCTAAGCCACAACCCCAGCCCCTAGTTACAACTTTTGAGACTATCAAGTGTCCTGGTCCTTATTTGCAACTAAAATGAGTGCCTCCCAGGGAGAGAACAATGTCCTACATGGAACACACAAGGGTTTGCATCCAAGCAAAATGGGGACATTCTAGAAGCAGGCTGGACTTTTTAAGGGAATTTTCTTTGTTTAGTATCATTATGTAACTGATATAGTTACCTAAATTTGGCTGAAGAGTATCAGTGCCTGATAAAGATACAATGTTATGACTATTAAGGAAGCACAGTGAACTAAATCTCTGAGTTGGGTGGCCAAAGACTGGGAAGGCTGAATTAGAGTCTATCTTCTTTGACTGTCCAACCCAAAGGACATGGCTACAAACAAGGACATTGATAAAAGATGGCTGGCTGACCCATTCTGACTAAGACCATGCATTGTGTACTCGATGAGGACAACATTTAGAATGCAATACTGTGGGAGGTGGTGATACCGGGAGAAGGTTGGGTTCCTTGCTAACGTGGAACACAGTCTCCCCAATCATGCCAGGCAGCTCAGCCAATGACTGCACAGAACAAAGAAAATCCTTGATGCCAGCAAAGGAGCCTCTCCAAATGTCAGGAAGACAAGCACTGCCTGTTTTACACAGGACAGTGAGGTTTTCCATTCCCATTCCACTGCCCTTAGAGAGGACCAGGAGAGCCAGGAAAGGAAGGGTCTAGGCATTTTAAAGAAGTTTTGTTTTGTTTTTCGGGGGTGGGAGGGTAGGGGAAAGATGTAAACAGTGCAGCAAGGCCTTTTAAACACCCAATTCAGAACATGTGTTGCCAAATGAAGTATTGCTGAGCTAGAAGGCCTTCCACTCTAGATGTGGCCTGCATATTTAGCCAAACTTCTTTTCATTCTGTTGCTCTTAACATTTGTCTGATATATAAATTCTTCACCAGACAGATTACTCTTCCTGGGATGCATCCGAGAGGCAAAGCCTCCTAAAAGTTGTCTCCCTCTCCACTGGGTCACATGGAGGTAGAGCTGACCCCAAGCAAGTGTCTAGTGATTCTAAGGGGAAGCATCAAGCTGATGAGGGCAGCAGGATGTGGCTGGCTGCATCTCAGACAGGGAGGAAGGGTAAGCTATGCTCATAGGCACTCAGAGGAGCAGGGCGCACAGCTACCCCCAGTGGGAGAGCAACGACATCACAGGAGAGGAACATGAAGACCCAATGGGACTTAGCCCCCAAGGGAAGTCACTTCAAGAATGCCAGTGCAGACATTGCTTGCAGCTCCTTCAAAGCCACTCTTAGAGGTATTAGATCTGCAAAGTCAATGACACAAAGACAGAGGTGATCAACATGAGATGCAGTTAATGGAGATGAGCTTTTTCAGAACACAGGCTCACAAACTGGTTAGAAATGGCCAGTGAGATGCAGGATGCACAGTGTCATGTGTGTGGCCCCAGGGTGTTGCAGGGTCAGAGTGATCACAAGGATGGGAAAAGAGAAGCCCCCAAATAAACATGAAGGCTTTTGTCTTACCACTTCGTCCTCGGTAGGCTTGAAAACACAAATTTACACTTAGTGGGAATGCACGCCACACGCAGGGTCATAGGTTATGAGCACATACTACTGCCTGCTTCTTGGGGAGGACTGGCAATGAACGTTACATGGACTAATAAATTAGTCTACACACGCAAAATGAGAATAGCAGGAACTGAGAGCAGTAAGATAAATATTTTTAAAGGCACCCCAATGCTTGCAATTAAAAAAAAAAATCATATACACGGTTGAAAGCAGTCAGACAGACTGAAAAGTTCAATCTAGGTCCTCTACTCATTTATACTTTAAAAATGAACATTTTGCCAAGGGAAGAGGAGCCCAAGTTCGGGACCAGACTTGGAAATATAGCAAAACTCTGTCTCAAAAAAACAAAAGCACACAAAACAATGGGGGAAAAAAAACCCAAAACAAACAAACAAAAAAGAACATTCTGTTTTAATAAATAAAATGAATAGTTAATATTTAATAGTTCAATTCAGAGACTTTATGCTATGAATGGTCAGGTAATGACCTATAAAAAAAAAAAGAGGCAAATAAAAAGTAATAATAAAGGGGCTGGGGCTCAGAGCTAGAGTGCTTGCCTAGCATGTGCAAGGCCCTGGGTTCGATCCTCAGCACCTAATAAAAATAAATAAATAAAATAAAGATATTGTGTCCAACTACAACTAAAAAAATATTTAAATAATAATAATAACAAAAACAAAATATCTACAACAAGAACACATCAGTAGCATAGGACTTAAAAAGTACCACTGATTGATTATACTCTTGTTAACAATGTAAACAGAACAACCGTCAGAAGGATCAAGGGACAAAGAAGCCATCCTGAGTAGTCTGTTTCGGGTAACAAGAACTGGGATGCTGGGTGCTGCTTGGGCTGAGGAGAGCAGTTAGCAGCTGAGACTGTGTGCAGAGTACTGCATGCGCCATGGAATTCAAGAAGAGCAGAGCAAAGCTGCTGTGGGCTCTATAGGCAACACTGGAGTTAGAGCAAGGGCCCACAGAAAAAGCTGTGGTACCCTAAGCAGCCCAGAGGGCAAGTTGACTGTTAGTATTTTTACTTTTCAAGAAGACTGGAGTGAGCTTCTTAGGAAAACAAGACTAGGACTGACCCAAGGTGGAAGGAGAGGAAGCCCACACCACTGGATCTTACCTCTTCTGCGTCCTCTGAATGGGTGGAGAGCTGGTCATGCTGAATAATCTCAGCATCCTCCTCTGTCGGTCCGTTGCCCACCCTGATCCCACCAAAGTTGAGAGTTCCCTACACAGATGAACAGAAAGAGTAGAATTTGCCTGGGCTTTAATGTGACATTCTGTGAGGTGAGGAAGGGCGATGGTTAGTACATACAAACCTCAGAAGAGCATATATCCTAACAACAAGGGCAAAACTCACTAATTGAACAGCTAAGTAAAAATGAACAACTGTTCCCACCCCAACCACCACTGCCCCAGACCCTACAGGTGGTAACCTGAATTTACCACCTCAGCCAGCTGCACCAAGAGGCATCAACCTAGCCTTGATCGATGCCGAGAACCGTGCTTGAATGAAAACTGAATACAAACACACTCTCTTAACAAGTGCACCTCTATCAGTAAAGGCTGCAAGGGCTTAAATTTTGTTGGAAATAAAGATTAGGCTTTCTAAGAGGGAGAGAAGCCAAGAGACATAGTGAGTGCATGCTAGTCTGATAAGCTTTCAACAGGAGCCCAGGAGTTCCAGCAATCTCTCCCAGAAATGTGCAGGATCTCTGCCCAGGACCAAAGGACTGCCTAGATTAGGGAAGTAAAAAAATTTAATGTACATTCACTTAATGTACATTTATTTGTGGCTAGAGAATACTGAGTTAAAAAATAACAACAGATCAAAGAGGTGCTTCGGAGAGTTTTGGAGTGTTAAAATGACTGTTACAGGGCAGAAACTGACTTGGCGTTTGTTCCTTCTGTCTTCATAAGTACAGTCTTCAGCAGAAGGGTGTACAAGTTTGATAGAATTTTAAAGTCAACTTGAGAAGCAGCCCTAGAACCACTTCATAAGTCTCTTTCCAGGAAAGAGGTGGAGGGCTATCCTCCTGCAAAATGGCCTATGGGGCAGCAGCACAATGTGCAAGAAGGTTTGGCCAACTACCCTGTGGTTCTTCTCCTTAGCTTCACCTTTTGGGGTACCCCTTTTACCACAATTCACTGGCTAGCTCAGACCCCAATGTTTTCACAGATTCTCCCTTTTTTTTTCTTCTGAGTGGGGGTACTTGGGATTAAACTCAAGTATTTAAACCGTGTTCAAATACTTAGGCCTTACCCCTAAGCCATATCCCTAGCTCTCTTTTTTTTTTGAAATGGGTCCTTGCTAAGTTACTGAGACTGGCCTCAAACTCACAATCCTCCTGCCTCAGCCTCCCAAGTTGTTGAGATTATAGGCATGTGGTTCCATACTCAATTAGAGTCTCCCTCTTTTTCTAACAGTGGTCCTCATATGCTGGTCAAAAAAACAGCAGCATTATAATCATCTTAGAAGCTATACTTTTAAAAAAACTTTCAAATACTATCTCCAGAAATTATAAATATGGTAGGTCTAAGGTGGGGCACAGTAAATCCATATTTAAAAAATATTCCCCCACGTAGAAATTACCTAATCATTGTGAAGAGTCTATAAAAATGTATAACACATGTACCATTTGGGATAGCGCAATCCCATTGTGTGACATGCTTGCAAAAAGCTATACAAAGATATTCCCCAAATTGTTTATAATGGCAAAAAATTGGGAATAACCAACACATCCATCAATGAGAAAGTGATTATGTAATTTTGGCATATCCAACAATATTCTCTGGAATGCCAAGCTACTTAGAGAGTAGGCATCACTGTGAAATAACTAATAATACACATTCAATCTTAAATAAATAAATAAATAAATAATAAGGGGCAGAAGAGCCACAGTTTAAAACCCAACTCTTAATGTGTTTCCCTGCACCCACATACACACACACACACACACACACACACACACAAATTGTATCCAAAGATGACAGATATATGCTAGAGGCAAAGCCCCTCCCTATTAATAATACCCTGGAGGAGGAGGAAAACTGCAGTGGGAACCAATGTTTTCTTCTTAGTTATTACTATGCACACTCTCCAGCCAAGTGTACCTACTATTTTATTTTTCAAAGTGTCAACAGGGGATTGTCTGGACCATAGATAACTTTTATTTCTTCTTCCATTTATCTATTTTGTTTTAATACCCTAAGAAACCAACCCAAAGTTTATGGGTGATTCTGATATGTAGTCATATTTGGGAACCACTGAAACCTGTGTACCTCCAGATAAGGCACAAAAGATACCTGACCACTCTCAAAACAGGGACTAAAAGTGTTTAAAAAAAAAAAAAAAAAAAAGCACAAAAGTTGGGAGCAGTGGTACAGCCCTGTAATCTCAGTGACTGGGAGACTCAGGTAGGAGAATTGCAAACTTGAGGCCAGCCTCCACAAATTAGTGTGACCATGTCTCAAAATTAAAAATAGGCATAGTGGCGCATGCCTGTAATCCCAGTGGCTCCTGAGGCTGAGGCAGGAGGATCGCAAGTTCCAAACCAGCCTCAGCAACTTGGCAAGGCGCTAAGCAATTCAGTGAGTCCCTGTCTCTAAATAAAAATACAAACAGGGCTGGGGATATGGCTTAGTGGTCAAGTGCCCCTGAGTTCAATCCCCAATACCCCCCACCAAAAAAAAAAAAAAAAAAAAAAAAAACAAACAACAACAAAAGGCTGGGTATGTCTGTAGCTCAGTGATAGAGCATCCCTGGGTTATATCCTCAGTGTCCCCTCCCAAAATAGGGGCACAAGAGGGAACTCCAGTGTGTCCTGAGCTGGGTTATAGGCTTCAGGATGGTTTCAGGATTCAAAGCTACCAAAGCAAAAGGCTTTTCTGCTTTTTCAACCAGCAGATAAAGTGAGGGCAGACAGGTTAAACCTCCCAGCCAGACAATAACAAGTACCTCCTCAGAATGCAGAGAATAAGAGTTATGGATAGGGGGATGAAAGACACACATCAGCACAAAAACGGAAATTAAAACTGTGATACACCACTCACAGACAACTAAGAGGACAAAAACCAAATCCGTGTTCAAATACTCAGCCCTCTGACATTAAGAATCTAGAGCCCTTCTTGTAGAGTGGTCATCCTGAAGCCATTGAATGGGCTGCTCCCCAGAAGCAGATGTTTGGTTAAAGAACCACTGAGATAAGAAGACACTAAGAATGTGAAGGGCTCCAGACTGGGATTTTTGACTTGGAATTTGTCGTAGAAGTCACTGCCAGGTTTAAAAGCATCAAGACCTTCTCAGAAGTACTTTATGATGCTAAGACTAGCAGAAATAAAAGTGCACGGAAAGAACATTAATAATGGGCTGTATGTGTTTTAAGGGTTTTATTTCTTACAGGAAAAAGAAAGTAAGCCCCTACACTTGATTAAAATTTCTTTTGACCCAAAATACCAGCCCCTTTAGAGTAGTTCTAATAGGAGGGCTAAGCATTTTTCCAAAAGGATCAGGAACACCTATTGGAGGAAATGGTTATCCATCTAAGTACTTCATTTTCTTTAAAGGAGTATATGCTACTAGAACATGCAAGTACATGAGTAATCACCATAATCACCACTAGGGAGATTCTTTTTTAAATCTTGTAGATTCATAATCTAGAATATAGTGAGCTAATTTGATATTAGTGCATTATGAGATTGTGGTTAAAAGATGTTTTTTTAAGGACAAATACTCAAATGCTAACATTCAAAGTATTATTACTGAATCACAACTTAGTATCAGAAGAGGGGAAAATCAAGACAGAAGATGACTTTGGTTACTACACTGGATATACAGTAGGCACAAGACACATGGGAAAGTGGAGGTCTCACTGAAACAGCTGAGGACATAAGGGTTTCTGAGTCTTTCACAAAAAGGAAACATGTACACATTCTCACTTTAAAGAGCATTAAATAATTTTGCTAAAAAGGACCCAAAGTCTAAGAATCATTCTGAAGCAGAACTCTAAAGTACAGGAAAACCAATTTAAGAATCACAGAGATGTTTTTGCCTCCCTGTTGAAAAATCATCCAATACATGGTCACAAAATACAGACACAAAAGTAGATGAGTCCAAGAGCTGCCATTTTGGTTTAAGATGATGGGACTCAGAGAGGGTACAACAGCCACTTCACTCCCATGGATAGAACTATACTTACATATTTGAATAGAAACTTAGTAGATCAAGTAAAGATGATACCAGAATCTATTCTTAAGAGATGGAAAGCTCTTCTGTCATCATCTCAATGAGGAACAGGACATACTTCCCAAGAGTGCACATGTCCCATGCTCTCAACCATGTTTAAAAAAAAAAAAAAATTCTGCTGCACTGTTTGCCACCTCCTTAACAAAATGTTTGGTTTGCTGGATTTAATTCACTCACTGTTGCAGCCGCTGCTGCCTCTAGTCCCTGTTGGCTCGGGGTTGGGCTGACTGGGGCCTCCACAGGTTGCCCTTCCTGATAGTGAATGGAAGAAAAGAAGAAGGGAGAAGAAAACACAAGAGGGAGAAAGGGAAAGGGGAGACGAATGGAGGGTACATGGAAGGATGAAGATGGTCAGAAAAGGGAGAAGGGTCTTGTAATTCAACTGCTCTCCAATAGGAGGGAAAATCTCACAGCTACATGAGAGTCATGCAACAAGATCTTTTGGGTTTTCTCAGGCAGTGCAATATGTAAGCATTACTGGATAGCCAGAAATTACACACAACACTGAATGTTTGGCAATTCTAACTTTGTGTGTGTGTGTGTGTGTGGAATTCATATGCACATATACATTAAGCAAACATACATATATGTTGCTTTGGGGGGGAAAACATGCTTTAAACCAAACCTTTTGACCAGATGTGTTGGTTGGTTGAAGTATAATTAAAAAAAAAAAAAAAGTCTCAGTGTCATTCCTGTGGTCACCCAGGCAAATCACATGAGTGGGTTCACCTGTCTGTAGCTTTTGCAACCTTGTTTTGGCTGATGCTGCATCTAGACAGGTTCAGGCCTGGATTCTGATGAGCACAGCATGAATAAAGCATGACCAGGAAAGGTAAAACTTATGATTTGTTCTAACCCAGCTACTAAAGCTGAATCCGTATGTTTGAGCAGCAAGTAAATAATTCTGACTTTGGCAGGCCTAGTTCTCATGCTGGGATATAACATGAATGTGTTTTAAGAGTGTACAGATTTGTGCACAGCTAATTATATCATCTGAGAAATCATCTTGTTATTTACTTACTTATTTGTTTATTTCTTTTTGCAGTACTGGGGATTGGACTTATGGCCTCACATATGCTAGGCAAGTACTCTACAACTGAGCTACATCCCCAGTCTTATTACCTAGATCTTAAAAAAAAAAAAAAGTCTAGTAATTTTTAATAGTAGATATACACTTACCAAATGCTTCCTCCTCAAATATTGATGGCGAAGAACCAGTGGCTTAAACAGTAGCATCCAAGGTACACACAGTAGAGCAACCACTACCAGGAAACACTGAATTCCTTTCTGCAAAATAAGGACAGGGCACGTCACTTTAAAGTACATTAATCAGATGTACAGTTTCTAAATCCAGCACAAATTTCCTCCAAACAGTTCTTTCTTACTGATATATTAATAACACTGTCTAGTGTCTCATATTACTTCACAGATGCTGTGGCAAACTCAAGAATTGTTCCATAAGAGGATAGTTCTAAATTTCATCTTTTCTAGATATAGAAATGACAGTGAACCCTCCAAGATAAGACAAATGGTGTCAATTTACATCTGGGTGTATGGGCCTAAAACTAAATATTACAGAAGGGTATTTTAGGTTTTTTTTAGGGTCAGAGAAACATGTGGCTTCCTGACGACCAATGAGAGCCACCCTCTGGGTTGACACACCTGTCCAGAATACAGCATTGAAATACCAGAATCCGGATAGGAAAAGAGGAACATGTTGATGAAATGGATCAGAAGGCTAGGTGCGTTCTCAGAAGAATGAGCATCATAGGCTGTCCATTTGTAAAAAATTAGGATAACCAAGTAGCCGAACAAAGAGGACATGAAGATCACTTCAGGAATAAATCCAAAGTAAATATTCAGGGGCTTCTTGAAATAGCTAAAAAGGGAAAGAGGAAAAAAAAATGAAGATTATGGCTCAATAGACCAGGGCCACTCCTTCACTGAATATAATATTCACTACATTTTTCACCCAGGAGCACTTTTATGTTATGGGGGACTGAACCCAGAGCTTCCCTCATGCCAGGCAAGCAATGAGTTACTTCCCTGCCCTTTTTGAGAGAGGGTCTTGCTAAGTCGCCCAGTCTGGCTCCCTCAATTCTGTCTGTATCACTTTAAACAACAGCAGCACCCAGAAGCACTGGAAGCAACAGAGACAATGTAGAATTAACTACCACTTTCAAATTTCTGGGTCTTGAATGGCTTCAGAACCATGCCTACCATTCTCTCCATGAGAAAGAGACTAAAAAATTTAGTGTACTTTGGGACTACAGTTTATAACTTTAAGTGAGTTTCACATTAAGGAAGAAAAATAATTCACTCAATTTGATGAAAATTGTCTACTAATTTGCTTTCAAAGATTTTTACTGCTGGGCTGGGGTTGTGGCTCAGTGGTAGAGCACTTGCCTAGCATGTGTGAGACAATGGGTTCGATTCTCAGCACTGCATATAAATAAAGCCCATTAACAACTAAAAAACCTTAAAAAAAAATTTACTGCTGTGCAAACTGCTAAGGGACTACAATTTAGCTTCATTTAAGACCATAAGATTTCTGAAAAATTACTTCTCTAATATAGTCAGGTTCTGAGTTATTAATGCCTCCCCAAATATGATATGATGTCTTTAGGCAAAAGCATTATCTGAATAATTCATTCTTTTTTTTTTTTTGGTACTGGGGATGGAATCCAGGGGTTGCTTAACCAATAAGCCACATCCCCAGCACTTTTTATTTTGAGACAGGGTCTCGCTAAGTTGCTTAGAGCCTTGCTAAGTTGCTAAAGCTGGTTTTAAACTTGTAATCCTTGGATAGGTGCAGTGGCAAATGCCTGTAATCCCAGCAGCTCAGGAGGCTGAGACAGGAGGATCTCAAGTTCAAAGCCAACCTCAGCAATGGCAAGGCACTAAGCAACTCAGTGAGACCCTGCCTTAAGTAAAATACAAAAATAAAAAAATAAAAAAAATAGGGCTCAGGATGTGGCTCAATGGTTGAGTGGCCCTGAATTCAATTCTCAGTAAACCACCCCTTCTCCCCACCCCCAACCCCCCCCCCAAATCCTCCTGCCTTGGCTTCCCAAATCTCTGTGATTACAGGTGTGTGTCACGACATCCCAGTGACTATGCCCACTCTTATGAATATAGGAACAGAGCAACTCACATATGGTTGAAAAGGCTCAGACTGACTCCAAATATCATATGGATGATACCAAGAATAACAGACATCTTCATCTTAAAGGAGTTGAGGAAGGTCAGCTTATTGGTAGCAATGTTCCAAATCTGTCACGACCCAATAAAACAAAAAGGTATTACACAAAGAATTCTCAAATAGGAAAATATTATTCATCTGATTAAAACATTTTTTTGTTTGTTTTGTTTATTGAACCCGGGGCTTTCCTCATGTTAGGCAAGCAATGGACTACATCCCCAGCCCTTTATATTTTTACTTTGAGATAGAATCTTGGTAAATTGCCCAGTCTGGCTTTGAATTTGCAAGCCTACTGATTTAGCTTCCTAAGTATCTGGGATTATAAGCATGCATTACCATATTCAACTAAGGGTCGTTTGTTTGTTTTTTAAATGGAACATTCTAAACCTATATTTAAACAGAATAATAAACTGCTGTATCAGTCAACTTCAACAATTCTATCAATTTATGGATTCATACCAATATATTTCATCATGCCCACTTCCCACTTTTATATTATTTTGAAGCAAAGTCTAGATATCAGATCATTTTACCTGTAAATATTTTAATATGGATCTCTAAAAGGTAAGAAGTTTTGTGTGGTGCTGGTGACCTCACACATGCTAGGAAAGTAAGCTACATCCCCATCCCTTTAAATTTTGATACTTGGAATTGAATCTGGGGGTGCTTTATCATTGAGTCATATCCCCAGTGTTGTGTTTTTTTTTTTAAGTTATTTATTTATTTATTTTTAAAGACAGAGAAAGAGAGAGAGAGAGAGAGAGAGAGAATTTTTAGTTTTCGGAAGACACATCTTTGTTTGTATGTGGTGCTGAGGATCGAACCTGGGCTGCACGCATGCCAGGCGAGCGCGCTACCGCTTGAGCCACATCCCTAGCCCTCCCCAGTGCTTTTTTGTTTTTGTTTTTGATACTAGGAATTGAACCCAGAGTACTTTATCACTAAGCTATATCCCTCGTCCTTTTTATTTTTTATTTTAAGGCAGGGTCTCACTAAGTTGTTTAGGGCCTCACTAAATTGCTGAGACTGACTTTTAACTTGTAATCCTCCTGCCTCAGCCTCCCGAATCACTAGGATTACAAGTGTGTTCCACTGTACCCAGCCCCAGCCCTTTTAATTTTTACAGACAAGGTCTTGCTAAGTTGCTAAAGCTGGCCTCAAACATGTACCCTCTTCCTGCCTCAGCCACTCTACTTGTTGGTTGGGATCATAGGCATATGTCATCATGCCCAGATAAGGATTCCTTTTTTTAAAAATATCCATAATACAGTCACCACACCAAAAAGCATTATCCTTTTTGTGTGTGTGTGTGTGCTGGGGATTGAACTAAGGGCTCTGCTAAGCATATGTTCTATCAATGAGCTAGCACCCAACCCTAATAATGATTCTTTAATATCATAAAACATTCAACAATCAAATTTCTCTGATTTTGTCCAGACTATTTTTTGGAGTTCATTTATTTAACGCAAAGTCCAATTAAGGTCTTTCACTGTGATAGCTAATTTAGTTTTTAAGTCTCTAATCTATAGGTTCTCCTTCTATTTTTCCTTTTTTGTTCCCTATAAAATATAAATATTTTTTTAAGAAACTGGGTTATTTATCTTGCAAGATTACCCCACACCTGTTTTGCTGATCATATTCCTTGATGATGTTGTTCCATCTATCTGTGTGTGCACACGCCAGCAGTGCTGGAGACAAAACACAGGCCTGGAACATTTTAGGCAAGTACTCTACGACTGAGCTACACCTCCAGATCTCATATATCTTTTTTTTTTCTTCAGTAATGAGGATTGAATCCAGAGGTGTTCTACCACTGAACTATTCTCCCCTTTTTATTTATTTTTAAATTTTGAAACAGGTTCTTTCCAAATTGCCTTAATTGGCCTTGAACTTGCAATTCTCCTGCTTCAGCCTCCCAAGTAGCTAGAATTACAGGTTGTAGAAGTGGGTGCTACCATGCCCAGCCTCCTTTATCTTTCACTATCAACTTCTGCAGCTCCTATTACCTAAGGCTTGAATGCTTGTTAGTACTGTCTGACAGTTTTATCTGCCTCCATTGGGCCATCTGTTCACGCTGCCTAAACCATGGCTCTCATCTAATCACCCTCCCGTGCCAAAACCTTCCCTGAATCCCCACGGTCATCTTAAGGCAAAAGTGCAAGCTCTGCAACCTAAGACAGAGCTTGTACCTCCTAGCTCAGCATCTTTTCTATTTGACCTGTCCTATCCAAAAAGAGTTCATCTGCCGGGTGCGGTGGTACATTCCTGTAATACTAGCAGCTCAGAGGTTGAGGCAGGATGATTGCAAATTCAAAGCCAGCCTCAGCAAAAGTGAGACACTAAGCAATTCAGTGAGACCCTGCCTCTAAATAAAATACAAAATAGGGCTGGGGATGTGGCTCAGTGGTTGAGTGCCCCTGAGTTCAATCTCTGGTACCTGCCCACCCCCCAAATTGATTGATCATATTTTATTTGCCAAAGTATTTGAAAAAAAAAACTCTAAGATAATTTTTTTTTTAAGTTTACAACTTTAGCAAAGAAAAAAAAAGTCTGAAATCCATAGGAAAGAACTATTTCAGCTTTGCTAAATCTTCTGCTAAAAATACTGGGAAGGGATCTTGAAAAATCAGCCTCCCCAGAGTCAATATTAGCCACCTCAGAAATAAGTAATCTGGGCATGGTAGCATACTCCTGTAATTTCAATGACTTGGGAGGCTGAGGGAGGAGGATTGCAAGTTTGAGGCCAGGCTCAGTAACTTAGCAAGAACCTGTCTCAAAATAAAAAAAATAAAAAGAACTGGGGATATAACTCCATTGTTAAGTGCTCCTGGGTTAAATAACCAGTACCGCAAAAAAGAAAAGAAATAAACAAGAAGTGTGAGTCTCTCCTGACTTTGAAGTACTCTGAACAAATAAATCAAGGTTTTCTAAAAATGTGTCAATTAAAAAGCAAGTAACTACCTTCACTTTAATTCTCTCATTTCAGGGTTACAAGTGAAAATAGCATATGAGAAAGAATACTCTTACCGGATCAATACCAAAAGGGTATGGCCCACCAAAAACTCCAGGGACAGTTGGGTTCAGCTGAAGAACAGGGTTTCCCCGAAGAGTCTCCTCCCTGTGGTGTTAGGAGAAAAACCTATTTATTTTTGATCAAGAAGGGAAACTACTAGGGTTCATAAAATAACCCCAAAAGAAATTACCACAGCAATCTTGTCTCTTTAATGAAAGATGGACTAGTAGTCAAGAATAACACACACAAAAATTAAAAAACATATAACTAAGTAGGGAATTTTTTTTTAATATTTATTTTTTAGGTGTAGATGGACACAACATAATGCCTTTATTTTTATGTGGTGCTGGGGATCGAACCCGGGTCCCACCTGTGCGAGGCGAGCGCTCTACCACTGAGCCACAATCCCAGCCCCTAAGTAGGGAATTTGAGGAATCTGCTTTTTAATTCTGCCTCCACCTCCTCAAAATGCACTTAATTTATAGTCTTGGTTCCTTGATACTTGGAGAACAAATCATAAAGCGCTTCACAAGTTGGAGTATAAACAAGACAAAATACTGCATTCTTCTGAAATAGGGATATCGTGAACCACTTCCTAACAGGGTATTAATTTATTCCTTGTCTTACAAATCAGAGCTGAACATGAAAGGATTATGTTTTGACTTTTAGCTTCTTCCGTAACTTACGTCCAATTATATTTGGTGAACATTGGTCGCACACTCCAGGATGACCCAAAGATATTAAGAGACTTGGAAAAGCAGTCATTGTAGATGAGGCCAGTATAAATGGAGAAAACTCCCATCAACAGAATAATGTATCGACCACTGAACACAGTGCTAAACATCTGGGAATCAGAAGAAAGAAGTAATGAGAATGCACTCACTGCAGCTCATGCAGTGACAGTGTTATTTAGAATACACTAGCTTCTGGTGCTACTTTACTCCATCCTGGTTCAGAGAGCTTGAAGTATAGATCAAATACAATGTTAAGAGAAATTTGCTTCTACAGCACATGGTCTCTCTAGTAAAAAATGAACTTATTTTATCCCCTTTTGATAAATTTATGCATAAAAGACTTTTTGACCATAATTTCATAATGAATGCCTAAGAAATCATAAACACTTCAGTCAAATACAGATATAACTTAAACATTACCTCATTCTCATTCTTCTGGGAGAGGATCCGGCTCTCCCTTAACACCATCCACACAGCAAAAAGGGTCATCAAAATGCCATGGCCAAAATCTCCAAACATCACAGCAAATAGAAAAGGGAAAGTGATGATGTTATATGGAGCTACAAAGAAACCAAAGAAAGAAAATCACCAAGTACATTAAAGAAAGCACAAGCTAGGCATGGTGGTGCCTGCCTATTGTTCCAGCAGTTTGGGAGGCTGAGGAAGGAAGATCACTCATTCAAAGCCAGCCTCAGCAACTTAGTGAGACCCTAAGCAACTCAGTGAGACCCTGTCTCTAAATACAAAAGAAGGACTGGAGACATGGCTCAGTGGTTGAGTGCCTCTGGGTTCAATCTCTAGCACCATAAATAAATAAATAAATAAATAAATAAATAAATAAATAAATAAATAATAAAAGAAAGCACAATTCCCAAAATATCACATTCTTCTCCATGTTTTAAAAAATCTTTCATGGCAGGAACTCTACATCCTCACAAAGCAGCTAATGAAATAATGTGCTACTGTTAACATTTTAAACTAAGAACACAGGAAATGAAAAGGAAGCTTTGGTAGCACTGTGATTTGTCCCATTACCTTCTTTCAACCCCTAGGACACTATTCCTAGAACATGCCAGCTGTCTTCTCTTTGTAAGCAACCAATTTCTGAGCAGAATGAAGCTACCTACCATCTAAGCAATGAGGAAAGAGCCTAGAAGCCGAACAAAGATCCTGCAGAAGGCTACATCTGAAACAAACCCTCAAACTTTTTTTTTTTTTTTTTTTTTAGCAGTGCTGAAGATTGAATCTAGGGCCTCATATATGCTAGAAAAGCACTTTGAGCCACATCCCCTGCTCCTCAGACTCTTGATTAATAATTACCTCTCCAAACAGAGGAGAGAAATGATTTTTGCTGATAATGGTCAATAACTGCTATATTTTGTTTTTCCAACCTTGGAAAAGGGAAGACAGGAGGAAGCCATTTTTTAATATAAGACATCTTAGAGAAATATTTTTCTTTTGTGTGTGTCTTTTTTTTTTTTTTTTCTGTACTGGAAATTGAACCCAGGGTGTTTTATCACCAAGTTACAACCCCAGTCCTTTTTAAATTTTTTTGAGGAAAAAGTCTCACTAAGTTGTCCTTTAACTTGCAATCTTCCTGCCTCAGCCTCCAAAGTCACTGGGATTATAGGCATGTGCCACCATGCCTGGCTAAGAAAAAAACATTTTTTTTTTAGGCAGCTGCTATAAATGGGTATTTTATGGCTGTGAAGGCACGTGCAAGAGTCCAATCCATGCTGGGCATGGTGGCACATGCCTATAATTCCAGTGGCTTAGGAGGCTTAGGCAGGAAAATCACAAGTTCAAAGCCCACCTCAGCAACTAAGCGAGGTTCTAAGCAACTTAGTGAGACTTTCAAAATAAAACATAAAAAGGGCTGGAGGGCTGGGGATGTGGCTCAGTGGTTGATCAACCCTAGATTCAATCCTGGTTCAAAAAAAAAAAAAATTCAATCCAATAAGCTCTTAAAGAAGTACCACCTGGCTGGGTACATTGGTGCATTCCTGTAATCTCATCGAGGCAGGAGGATCACAAATTCAAAGCCAGCCTTAGCAAGGCCCTAGGGAACTGAGATCCTGTCTCAAAATAAAAAGGGTTGGGGATGTGGCTCATTGGTTAAGTGCCCCTGGGTTCAATCCCTTGTACCAAAATAACAACAAAAAAAACCCAAAACAATAAAAAAGAGCCATGAGATGATAAAAGATGTCTTATATTTAAAATGGCTTCCTTCTGTCTTCCCTTTTCCAAGGTTAGAAAAAGAAAATATAGCAGTTATTGACCATTATCAGCACAAACTGCTTATGTCAAATGGGCACCCCTTCACAGGTATTACACACGAGCTGAGGTCTTAACAGCATCTTTAGTTTTAAGCCAGTTGTTCAAAAGTGTTTAAAGTGAAGTGTTAAAAGACTCCAACAAACAAAAACTTCTAGAGGAAAACGATTCAGACATTTTACCTTTCAGACATTTTACCTGGGTTTATCTCTCGGTAAGTCCCAATTCCATAAGCATCTACTATGTTTTGAAAGCCGTATGTGAACTTGTTGGTTTTGTTGTAGGTTGGAGGAGTCTGGTTTGTCTGCATCCTGTTCAGAATGGAGGGCACAGTGGAACCACTGTGTTCCTGGGAAACATCAGCACAGGTATCAAAATTAGATTATACGCCTACTTGTAGTGGCTATATGGGTGTAGATATATATATATATCAAAACTCAAGTTGTACGCATAAAATCTATGTATTATCTCTTGTGTAAATTATATATCAATAAACTAATGAATAAATAAGACTATAGGCTATTTTTCCCAATCCTTGGAGAAACTGGAACTAAGTGTAAATTTATAATGAAAGTTCAACTAAGTATGGGGATGTATATCCTTCTTGTGAAAAAAAATTTTAACTTTAAGTGGAATACAATGGCATGTATCTGTAGTCTAAGCATTTGGTAAGCTGAGGCAGGTGAAACACTTGAACACAGAAGTTGAGATTGGCCTGGGCAATATAGAGGAACATAAATAAACTCTAAAATGTGTAACCAATGAAAACACGGAACCTCCTTCACATCCGCCTTTCTATGAGTACTGCTGTTTTCTCCTCCTTCTCTGAAGAAAGCAATGCACTCTGCCTCTCGTCCACTACCTTCTCCTCCCTCCCTTACCCCTGTAGTCTGGCCCAGCAGGCTCCTTCAAGGTGCTTGGCTCATCAGCAGACGCAAAGGCCCTCTCTGCCATGTGCAGGCCCAACACTGAAACTCTTCCTCTTCTCTCCAGTACAAATTTCTTTTCCTTAGCAGTCCCCTCCTGCTCACTAACCACTACTCCCTTTTTTGCTGGCTTTCTAGCTTCACTTTACTTACTGACCTGCAATTTCCATATTTCTAAAACAATAGTATTCTAGGCTACATATAACATGTATTGTCAGGATCCAAAAAGAATATGTTAAAGAACTCTGAAAGTTAAAATGCCATAAAAATGAAATCAGTTAGTGTTACTAGTGATGGGACCCTCTCTTCCTGGGTGCAAGCTTCATGCTAGCTTTGGGAACTCACCGTGCCCCTTCTAAGTGCAAACTGGATGGAATCGAGGTCAGTGACTGGGCACCAGACCTCTGCAATCAGGCACTTCTGGGTCACATCTATGTTGCACAGGTTTAAGGTATGGTAGATGGCCTTCATCTTCCGCACTTTGATGAACCAGACCCGGATATTCTTAGCAGCTGCCTGCAGAACCCTCTGGCGGTGATCCTCTGTTTGATTCAGAACCTTTTAGCAGAGACAGGAACAGAAGAGGGATCCTTCATACACCAGCCTTAGATCTCAGGATATGAATGGCAAAGAAGCACGGTCTCCAAAAACAGGTTTCCAGGAACTATTTTATTCTTCCTCTAGCTAATTTTTTTGGTGGGGGGAGGGTAGGGGGAGAGGTAATCAAATTATAAAAAATATTAGGTGTAGTTACTAATATTCATTTTCACTTAGCATAAAACTGAAGAGATACCTGAGGAAATGTCGGATAGCTTTTCTCTCAATATTCAATCTTACCACCAGTCCAGGGCATAATAAACGCAGGTTTCTGGTCTTGACTCATTTTTGCATGTTAAAGAACAGTGACTTTCCACATAGAGCCTGAACTCAAAGTGGGCAGCACAGGTACAAATTAAAAACCAGACATTTAAGAACAGCAAGCTGCAGACTGCCCTACGCATGCAACAGCATCAGGGAACATGGGAAAGAGGCAGTGCTGACCACATGCCTATGTTGGAAATGTTAGCCAGAAGGCACTGTAACATCAGGAGCACCCACAGTCCCCAGATGGGTTTGAGCTGCCATACACCATTGCCATCGAGGGGCCACTGCCATCAAGGGGCCAAGAGGTTTTATTTATCTTTTAGATAGGATTCTGGGAGGAAAATAGTTTCTGTGTTGATCCTTTAGAAACTAGTAGATTTCTCTCAGAGGAAAATGCAGGGACATTTTAAATTCCATTGCCTTCAAATATTTAAGATTTCAGTAACAGAAGAGAGGCTAAGCCCACTGCTACTACTAGAAGGAACTGAGTAAACAATCCACTCTCCACACTTCTGTATGAGAATCCATACTAAGTCTCCACATTTCTTTGAAGAGGGAATAGCTCCATACAAACCATGTTAAGGCTCTTCAAATTAATTCAGAACAAAGCAGCAACTATTCCTTGAAAAACTATCTTGCACAGAGGAAGGTGACTTCCACAGAGAGGTTTCAAAAAAAAAAAAAAAAAAAAAAAAAAAGAACAACCACGTATGCTCAGGAAACTTATGTTACTTTAGGATAGTCATTATCTTTCCTTGTTGTTGACTATTTCACAAATACTACTCAAACTTCTGAAAGGATACTAAATAAACTTACAATCAATGTTCTATTGACTTTATTTTCCCCATCCTACTCCTTGGTGTTCAATTTCTTTCCAAGGTTTCAGTTCCTACAGCTGGATGTTTTTTGAGGGGGCAGGGGTACAGGGCATTAAACATAGGAGCTCTTCACCACTGAGCCACATCCCCATCCCTTTTTATTTTTTATTTAGAGACAGGGTCTCACTAAGTTGCTAAGGCTGGCTTTGAATTTGTAATCCTTTTGCCTCAGCCTTCCAAGTTATTGGGATTTCAGGAATGTGCCACCATACCTGGCTACAACTAAATTTTTTAAAAATCAAATTTTAGGGCTGGAAATGTAGCTAAGTTGTAGAAAATTTGTCTGGCATTTTTCAAAGCCCTGGGTTTAACCCCCAGTATGGGGGAAAAAAAAAAGTCAAATTCTAGTAATTTAGGGAAGGGAACAGTGGCTCACACCTGTAATCCCAGCAGCTGGAGAGGCTGAGACAGGAGGATCGGCAAGTTCAAAGCAAAGCCAGCCTCAGCAAAAGCAAGGTGCTAAGCAACTCAGTGAGATTTTGTCTCTAAATAAAATACAAAATGGGGCTGGGATGTGGCTCAGTGGCCAAGTGTCCCTGAGTTCAATCCCTGGTACAAAAAAAAAAAAATTCTAGTAATTTATAATAACTACTGTACATGCTCTTAATTTACCTACAAACCTTGAAAGAGATAAAAAAAAAAAAGCCCCAGAATGTGTTAACACTGACTATCATCAACCAGCAATTCTAAAAACACTGTTCCTCTAGTTGTAGAGACAAGTTTAACTCAAAAGAGCTCATTAATGCTAAGTTACTGACAAGATGGTGGGTCATATAAAATGGGGTTGAAGGGGAAGATCAGAAAGGGAATTATTATATATCTTTGATAATTTTGTCATTGCTAAAAGGAACTGCCTTTGGGATGAGACATGAGTCAAAGGAAGCAATCATCACATTTCTTCTTTCAAGAGGGAAGCCCCAGTGCCTTGTTCTTTCCTTCTATAAACTACTATACATAAACTGCTCCCTTGGAGCACTGTAATGACCATGATGTCCATAAACCACCCACACTGTGATTTGGTAAAAATCTAACCCAATCACTTCTTGGTTTAAGAGGCACACTAGGGGTCTTTAGATGAATGGACTGTGTAATTAGATTAAAGGTGACCAGAGGATAGCCATGCTGTTCAGAGTAGCTGCCAGAGGAGTAGAGAGTGAGGGCAAAACTGGCTTTATGTGTACTTCTGGAGCATTGCATGTTTTGTTTTTCTTAAGTAAGCATACTTTTTATTACAAAAAAATATCTCAGACTCATGAGGGAGAAAGGAATTGAATAAGTAACAAGGATTCCAGATATACAGCATTCCTGTCTTGTTTGCAGATCACTAATGCTATTTTTAACAGTCATTCCCAGAGACTTTTCCCAGCCTCCAAAGGGATTAGTACCCAAAGACATTTCTTTTTTTGGTATCCAGAACTGCTATAGGTATCTAATAAACTGTCAGTTTTGAAGAAAGAGAATGGTCCTCTACTGAAGTTAATTCATATGAACAAATTCCCTCTGACCCTCTGTGTACCATTTGGAGATCGTCAATCCTGGTATTGACTCCAGAAGCCATTTCTTTCCTTTCCTGTGGCGTCTCAGGACAGGGATAGAGTGAGGCTCGGAATCTGGAATGTACAGACACAGCCTTAGAAACACCAAATTTCTAAACATATTCAGTTTAAATAATCTCAGAAAGTAATCCTAAATTACTAGTAGGCTCAACACAGGATTAAAACAGACTGATGAGTTAACCAACACTAATTATTTCTATTAAGTGGCCAGTAGGTAGAACAATATCATTTGAACTCTTTGTGTGTGGTGAGGATGGGGCAGGTACAGGGGATTGAACCCAGGGGTACCCTATCATTTTGGCACATCCCTGGCCCTTTTTTTCCCCCTTTCTTTGAGACTGGGTCTTGCTAAATTTCCCAGTCTGGCCTCAAACGTGATCCTCCTGCCTCAGCCTCATGTAGCTGGGATTACAGGTGTGTACCACCATACCCAGTAACATTTGAATTATTTTGACATTCTCTGCAGCTATGAAATTTCCCTAAGACTTAAAAAAAAATTAAATACTATATTGTAAATTACTGGAGAAAAATGGAATGGAAAAAAATTCTGCTTATAAGGCAAAATTTTAGAAAACCTAAGGGCACAAACATCTGTAGTACTATAGAGGTCTGTAGATCCACTGTATGCCCAAAAAAGAAAACTGGTTTTTGTTTTGTGGTGCTGGGGATTAAACCCAAGGCCTTGTGCTTCCACTCTACATTCTACCACTGAGCCATACAACCAAAGAAATCATGGGGTTTTGTTAAGTACTGGGGATTGAACCCAGAGGTATTTTATCACTAAGCTGTATCCCTAGCCCTATTTATTTTGAGACAGGATCTTTGCTAAGTTGCTAAGGCTGGTCCCCAGCTTGCGATCCTGTGGCCTCAGCCTCCCAAACTGCTGGGATTACAGGCATATACCACTGTACCCAGCTGAAATTGTGGTTTTGGTGGTACTTCAATAAATTTAAGCTTTTTTTTTTTTTGGCAGTTCTAGGGATTAAACCCAGGGTCTTGCACATAGCTATACAACTATCAGCTCTTTTTTTGTGTGTGTGGTGCTGGGGATTGAACCCAGGGCCTTGTGCATGCAAGGCAAACTCTCTACCAACTGAGCTATATCCCCAGCCCACAAATGATCAGCTCTTTTTATTTTGAGACAAGTATTACTAAACTACTAAGGCTGGCCTCAAATTTGTGATCCTCCCACCTCAGCTTCCTGAGCAGGTAGGATTACAGGCATGAACCACCTCTCCCAGTTTGAACTACTCCTAATGGTTTAAAATACAATCCGCGGGGCTGGGGATGTGGCTCAAGCGGTAGCACGCTTGCCTGGCATGCGTGCAGCCCGGGTTCGATCCTCAGCACCATATACAAACAAAGATGTTGTGTCGGCGGAGAACTAAAATAAATAAATAAATTCTCTCTCTCTCTCTCTCTCCCCCCCCCTTAAAAAAAAAAGAAGAAACCCTGCATCTTCTAGTCCTCTAGTCTTCACTTTACCTCATTAAAAAAAATAAAAAATAAAATAAAATAAAAATAAAATACAATCCGCACTTCACTACTTTGAATACTAAGACTCAACAGTTAAGTAACACTGCTGTGATATCTTGGGTGGAGGCAAGTATTTCTTACCCTTCACAGATTTTCTTGACTCTGTTTTTCAGCTGATCGCCTTGGAAGAAAATGATAAACACAGACTTGTGCACGTAGTCACCCTAGGCTCCAGAAGCAAAAACCAAGAGTTCAGACCTCTAAATCTAGATGAAAATATTTTAAACAAGTAACTTTCTGTATGATAAAGGAACAATAGGAATCCTTTAAGGATGTGGTCAGCCTGTATTTTAACCAATACCCTCACTCCATTTCTTAAGCTTCATTAAGAGAATAGCTGTCTTATAATCTCTTAATTCACAAAAATCTTCTCTATTTGTTTTTAAACATAACCAGAAACTTGATAGAAAAGCTAAGGTGATATTTCTCTTAGTACAACTTAGTTTATTTTCCAGTGCAACTTTAAATCTTATATGGCCTGAATGACAAAAGTGTAGAGGGAAGGAAAGAGAAGGAAGCCAGAGGTGTTTGGGGGCTTATCTGTTCTGGGGCTTGGAAAGGGAGCTGAATAACTATAAGGAACTGAGTCACCAGGGAGAATGTTGATGAAGAATCTCATGATTGATTCATGTTAATTTATACCTAGTGGGAAAGGGAGATAAGCAATCAATTCCAAATACCAAGTTTACACCTAGAATATGATGCAAGGACTAGAAGGAAAGATTAGAAAAAATAAAGTATATGGGACTGTCTAGTTGGCTCTAGTTTCTCATACTCAGAGTATGTACTGCTTTTACAATAACAAAACTTTAGAAGGATAAAAGAAAAACCAAAGAAAGTTAGGCTCAAGAGCCTTAAATTCAGGGTTGAGGATATAGCTCAGTGTGATTGAACCCAAGGCCTCTCCTAGCATGCGTGAGGCCTTGGGTTCAATTCCTAGCACTGTAGAAGAAAAAAAGTCTTATTCTCCAGGCTACTCTGGGGTCAATTCTTTGTACAGCTGCTCTATTATACATATTAGCCCCCCCCTTTCCTGAATTTGTTGATAATCTTTCTATTGCCAAAAGGAAACTTGACTGAATACTGCAGAGAACAGCTCCATATCAGTTGTGACTGCAGACTATAATGTTTCCACAAGAGTCTTTAGTAAGATCAAACCTTACCCCAAGGTAAAGTGATTCACTTTAAATATCACCACATTCCTACTTAGTACAGAGGATAAAAGTCACAATATAGCTATACCATCAACCCAATCTGAGAAGATTCACAATTCAGTCTCTCTTCTTAGAATAAAGAATACTAATTTAAGAAATTCCTAAGATAATCTAGAACAGAAAAACCAACTCTAGATTTCTAAATAAAATGAAATAAAATTTTTGCAATAAATTTAGCCTTTGCTTGTAATCCCTGAAATCAGGACCCATGTGCTCATATAGATTTAGGTTATAAACTCTGTCCCGTATGTCAAAATGCCAGGATGTTAGGCTGTTCCTACTTCCCAAAGCACTAGATGGGAAAGATCATCCTACCTTATACTATATAGATATTTACACATATATATGTGTGTGTGTGTAATTTTTTTTTTTTTTAAGAGACAGGTCTCCCTAAATTGCTTAGAACCTCACTAAGTTGCTGAGATTGGCTTTGAACTTGCAATCCTCCTGCCTCAGCCTCCCTAGCTGCTGGGATTACAGGTGTATGCCACCATGCCAGGCCATTATATATATATAATGTAAGTATGTGTATATACACACACACACACACACACACACACATATATATACATATATATGTATATGTATATATTTTTTTTCGGTACTGGGGATTGATCTCAGGGGCACTCAACCACTGGGCCACATCCCCAGTCCTTTTTTGAATTTTATTTAGAGGCAGGGTCTCACTGAGTTGTTTATTGCCTCGACATTGCAGAGGCTGGCTTTGAACTTGCAATCCTCCCGCCTCAGCCTCCCGAGTCGCTGGGATTACAGAAATGCGCACGCAGCTATAATAAATATTTTTGAACTAAGTTTCTGATTTTCCTAACAAACAATAATAAAATCATACCAAGTAAAATTTCATAAGATTTACAAAGATCATATTTATGCATAAATATGACCAAATTTGTAACCAGATGACTTGCTTTAATTTTAATATAAGGCAAATTTTCTTTCAGTCCCAGACCAGTAACAGGAAATACGTAAAACTAAAGTTTAAAGTGATTGGAAAAAAGCATATTTCCAATCAAAATAATACCTATGTGGGTAAAGGTTGAAAATAATGTGTATGTCATGTGTATATCAGATACACATATGGTGAGAGTTACATCAGAGGAAAGGAGCAGTCCTTCAAGTTCTCAGATCAAAGTCAGGGTAAACAAGGGATGCTCTGTGGAAAGGTGGGATTCAGATGACAGACACCATGTTATACTACGGCTCTGGGTGCCCTTTACAAGACCTATTCCACAGGATGCAATTTCCTTGTCTTACAGTCACAGGATCCTCCAGGGGGTTCTCGATTTCAGCCTGTCTCAGGAACACATTCCCTCGGCATACTCGCCAAAGCATGCGTTCAAAAGTAGGGATACGCTCCCGGTTAATTACACCAGCCACAAATCTGTGGGCAGGAAAAAAAAAAAAAAAACAGATTAGGAATTCTGTTTCATGTCACGGGATGGAAGGTTTTAAGACAAAGAAGGAAAGTGGGAGAAAGGCAAAGGTTAAACACGGGAGACTATCTTTTGTCATGTCAAATGGGCTGCCAGAGTCTTATTCCTGACTACTTCCAGCACCAGAAGAGGTTTGACAGATGACTCAGGAACTGAATCCAAAAACACTCAGAAACACCTCTGAACAGGATCAGGAGAGAACACACCCTTGTAGCAAATGAATCCCCAGCCTCACTGCTTTTTTGAACAGCAAAGATGAACATGATCCCACTGAGAGGGTAAGGCTGAGGTGGTACTTACCCAAGTCTTAAAGGCGTGCCTCTTCCCATCTCACTTGGCTCCAACAGGGACGAAGACTCTTCCAACAGGTCTGGATCCGCCATCTGCTGATGATGCAATTCAGCCTGAATTCACAAATCAATTAATATCTAATGAAAATAGTTAGTGGCATGCAGGGAAGAGGAACCAGGAGACTTTTAGAAAATAAAGATGGGAGAAGGGACATCAAAGATAAGACATACCCAAAAAAAAAAAAAAAAGAGAGAGAGAGAGAGAGAGAGAGAGAACAAGGGAAGAAAATAAACATGAGGTAAAGAAAGCATAATTGCCCCAGGAAAGCATCCGGGCAAATGGTTTCAGAAATAAGGAATAAAAGAAAAACATTAAGTGATGGTGACATGTATAAATCTGTTACTTGGTGGAAACCATTTTCTCTCTGATATTTCCCTGAATGAACCATGAAAGCTCCAGGAAATAGCTTTACATGTAGACAAAAAGCTGAGATCTCTCTCCTTTTTGAACAAAAGTGTGGCACACACTACTAAATATTTAATTTCTAGGCAGCTACAAATTAGAACTTGCCCCATGTGACAAAGTGGAAGGTGAAGAGTCTCTTTCCAAGTGAGAAACAAGGTACTGTCACTGTCTTGAATATGGTGCGATCTGGAGAAAGAAAGAAGGAGCATCTCCAAGACGTCTAAGCTTTCCAGACTCTTAGAAATTCAGAATATGAAAACTTTCAGCACAGCCACATATGGAATGCCCCAAAGCATGGGACTTAAACCCGGGCAGGCCGGTGCCTTCATTGCATATTTCAAGGTCCTGTTTTCTGACTAGGAATCCAGCAATATTTTTAAGGTTCATATAGGCTTTACAGTGGAAGGATTCTTGGAGAACATAGCTCAAGAATCAAGTGAAATGATGGCACACACCTGTAAACCCAACTACTCAGGAGGCTGAGGCAGAAGGATCACAAGTTCCAGCCTAGCTTTGGCAACTCAGCAAGACCATGTTTCAAAAATAAAAAGGGGTGGGGATGCAGCTCAGTGGTAGAGCAACCCTGGGTTCAATCACTAGTACCATTAAAAAAATAAATAAGTAAAATTCAGAAAAAGTAACAGGTAATAACCTAATCTAGAGCTCCTGGGCTGGTTTAATTGGTTAGATTTAAAATGAGTTCCACCATGACAGTTTATACAATGCAATGAAAGAGGAGAAGGATCTACCCACACAAAGGTCTCTATCTCCTTACCTCTCTATCTCATCCTGACAGCCCCTTTACTCCCATCAGAAAGGAGAAGCTGCCCCCCAAAATAAAGTCCAATCAACTTCTCCACTGCTTAATCTCCCCAACTTTAACTTCCATATTGCTTGACCAAAGGACTAGAAGGAGCCAGAACAATCTTTCAAAAGCAAAACAAAACAAAAAGGAAAATTTTTCTCTATCATTTTAATTCCAAATTTCAATTTGACTCTACTCCTTCAACATTATCAAAAAATGTCATATGCCACTTTATCACTTAATAAAGTCATATGACCACAAATACAACAAGGAGGGAGATATATTAAGTATAAACCAGATAAGACTAAAAGTCTGAAAAAGTGAAAGCAACTGTTTTGGGAAGTAAGGATCAAGGCTAATCCACAAAAAAGGAAAAAAAAGAAGAAAAAAAAAAAGGTGGACACCAGAGATTAGAAACTAAGATGAGACAGTAGGAACAACTGGTTTCATCACAAGGAAGTAGAGGGGATTCTTTTGTTTCTATTCCAAATAGGCTGACTACAGCTTTTTTAAAGGATCAGATGACAACATTTCAACTTGTTCTTGGTCTATCCTTTGGCAAAAAACAGTGAAACAGACTGCAACTCTCAAGACTCCCTCCTATGTGCCTGTGTGGTTCACAGGACCTGATTTAAGTAAACCCTAAACATCAGACACAGTACAAACACATGTACCCTAAAGATGACAAATGAGGGAATAGCAAATAGCATTTAGCAGCCAGACTACCTCAAAGACTATATCTGAGGCTCCAAGAATAAAAACAACAAAATTAAAATTAAGCAGAAACTTCAATATTCTAAACACTAATTTCACTACTTCATATTTAAGAATACCGAGCCTCAGAAAGTTTAAAATTCATAAATAAAATTATGCCTGATGGGAAACTAGGATAATGAGACCACTAACTAATGGCATTTTAAATAATATCTGAAAGCATGTTGTTAGGCATCAAAACTTAAATCATAGAGAACCTAATGACAATAATAATATTACCAATGTTTCTCTAAATTATTTGCTATGTTCTACTGAGTAACTCTTTCCCCATTTAGAATGCTGAAAACCATGTCTTAAAACAAGTAGCAGAACAAACTTTAGTTCTGTTTCTATAGCATTTAAGCATAAGCAGCACATCCAGACAAGCTACATCAATTACTAAGAGCAAACACTTTTACCTTCCATCACCCAAGCCCCAAAGGAGATGGCAGATGGTTAAGGAAAATAAAGAAAGCAGATGGATGGAAAACTCAGAAGGAAAGGAAGACGGGGATCTGCATGCCATTAACCATTACTTTTCCAGTCTTCTTTACGTTCTCATATGTTATGGTGCTTATGGTAAAAGATGCAGAGAAATCTCTCCAGCTCTTACAGCTCTTCATAAGCAAGAAGACTGAGAAAAGGATAATCATTAACAAGTCATTTTAAATGCTCTGGATAAGAAATGGCTAAGTTGAATTTGTAATCAACTTAAATAATAAGACTATTCAATATATATTTACTTTTCCTCTCTAAACACCTTGCCAATTATAACCCACATGTCTAAATATGAAAAGAATCACTCTGATTTAGCCATTTTCTGCTAACTCAATATGGTAAATTATTAATTCCACATTCACCAAATTATTAAAAAGAAGAGGAGTATATAATTAGTAGTGTTTTAGGCCATTTGCAAACACTGCAATTTCAGGCACGGAAGAAAATCTCATGAAATCTCAGTTTTCAATATTTGAGGATCCCAAGTTTGCTCACCTTTTGCATTTTTTAATGTGCACTTGCATGCACAGATGTAACACCATGTGAGGCCTGGCAGCAGCAGGGCAAAGTCTATGGAAAGGGATCTGACTGAGGCTGCAAAATAGTAGTAAGAATGGGCAAGGTGCTGATGGTGCACTGGGAGAGAAAAGGCAGATTTTTGCCAAAAGCCTTCCTGCATTGCTTCGAGGGTGCTCGGAATGAAAGGGGAACCGATGGCAAAGTTGGGGGAGAAGCTCTCATGGCCAAGGCCTTGGGCTCAAAGTACTTTCAGAGATGGGAGAGAAAGAATTTTATATATACAGGAAAGAGAAACAAACTCACCATGGAAAGGAAAGGTCAAGAAGGTCATGAGGGTCAATAAATCTGCTTTCTCAGGATGGGCATTTAATGTTCAGATTTAGTAAGCACAAAATAAATTCCTAAACCCCTAACTTAGAATTTTTAAATTGTGTGTCATCTTTCCTAGTGGTTCTCTTGGTTTATTTTTATTTTTTTAAAAAATGAGTCATTTAGCCAGGTATGACACACATTTGTAATCTCAGCTATTCCAAAGGCTAGGGCAGGAGGATCACAAGTTCAAGCCAGCCTCAGCAACTTTGTGAGACCATATCTCAAAATTAAAAAATAAAAAGGGCTGAGGATGTGACTCAGTGGTTAAGCACCCTTGGGTTCAATTCCTGGCCCCAAAAAATAAATAATTAAGTTAAATTAAAAAAAAGAAAAAAGGCTGGGGATGTAACTCAGTGCTACAGTGCTTGTCTAGAATGTGTGAGGCCCTGGGTTCAATTCCCAGTAGTGAAAAACAATTAATAGTTTAAATAACTACTTCCCTTAAGGGAGCTCATTTGTCCAGTTGTGAGTTTTTACTCAGAATTTCTCTCAAAAAGAACCAGAATGAGCTGGGGATATAGCTCAGTTGGTAGAGCGCTTGCCTCACATGCACAAGTCCCTGGGTTCAATCCTCAGCACCACAAAAAATTAAAAAACTAAAAAAAAAAAAAAAAAAAAATAACCAGAATAAGAAGCTTCCTTCAATCCTTAAACTCTGGAGGTCATGAAAGATATTTTCATACATCACAACAATATCCCAAAAGTGAAGTAAAGGTCCTACAAGAAGGGGTAAATAACCTGAAGGTAAAAGAAATAAGCTCAAAATGATGCTCAAAGTAGTTGAGGTTTGACCTCGAGGCTAGATATACACTGGATTTGTGGACAGCCACTTGGACATGTTTAGAAAAGCACCCATCTGTGAGCATAGTGAGCACTAGCTCAGGGATGTTTCATAAAATGACTAATTATACTTCACAAAGATTAATTAAATGCTCATTATAGGCTCAGAGATTTAATGAATAAGAATATAATAATGTTTAGGTGGTGAGCATACTGGAATTCCACATAATTTGTTCATTAATACACATGCCTGTTGCAAAAGATCTTAAACACTTGAAAAGAGTAAATCACACAGTCCCACACCCTCTAATTCAATGATATTGGGGACTAGGGGAAGACATTACACGAGTCTCAAAATTCTCAACATGGTGAGCAGACTGAAAATTCTCACAAAACCTCTATTGATATATAGCCAGATTCTGATTCTTGAAGGACCAGGCAATTAAATTCACATGAGCTTTTCCACCATTCTTTGCCTCCACAGATCTTTTCAATTAGAATAGCTTCTCTGAGTCAAATTCTTGGTTACTGAGGAATTTATCACATCCTTGGCATATTTGCTCTAGACTAATGGTTTTCAAACTAGTATGCTTCAGAATCACCTTATTAAAAAGGATGGCTAGGCCCCACCCCAAGGTTTCTAACTCTACAGGTCTGGGTTTGACTGATCATTTATGTTTTTGTTTTCTTTCTTTCTTTTGTACTGGGATTTAACCAGAAGCACTTTACCATGAGCTACATCTTCCCAGCCCATTTTATTTTTTGAGACAAAGCCTTGCTAAATTGCTGAGGTTGGTCTTGAATCTGCAATTGTCCAGCCTCAGCCACCTGCATTGCTGGGATTACAGTGTATTTCTGACAAAATCCCAGGTAAGGCTATTACTGCTGGTTGGAGAACCCTTGCTTCAATCTAGAGAACTACAGAGAATTGTCCCTCCTCAAAAGACAGAAATTAAAAATAAAGCTGAGCACTTTGGTGCACACCTATAATCCCAGCTACTCAAGAGTCTGGGGCATGAGGATCCAAGTTTGAGGCCAGCCTTGGCAATTTAAGAGACCCTGTCTGAATATTAAAAATAAAAATGGTTGAGGATTTAACTTAGTATTACAAAACTCCTGTGTTCAATCCCCTGCAAAAAACAATTTAAAGTAAAGCTGAGGGGCTGGAGTTGTGGCTCAGTGGTAAGAGCACTTGCCTAGCATGTGTGAGGCCCTGGGTTCAATTCTCAGCACTGCATATAAATAAATGAATAAAATAAAGGTCCATCAACATCTAACAATCTTATGGCAAAGACACTTGTCAAAAAGAGAGTTACCAATATTTTGGTCTATCAAAAAAAAAAAAAAAATACTCAGGTTGAGAGCAACTAAGACTCCTCCCTAGGTTTAATTGAAGAAGGAAACTTTCTACAAGCCTGACTTCAAGTGCTTTCATGGGAGTCCCCTTGTCAAGCTGTCATCTGGCAATTTAGTCATTTACATATTTAAAAAAAAATTTTTTTTTTAGTTGTAGATGGACACAATACCTTTATTTACTTATTTTTATGTGGCGTGGAGGATCGAACCCAGTGCCTCAAACATGCTAAGCAGGTGCTCTATTGCTGAGCTACAACCCCAGACCTGTCATCTACATATTTAACCCAGGAACTTATTTTTTTTTCCTCATAATATAATGAAATTGCATTTATATGAAAAGCCAAACAAGCATCCTACCAATATTTTCATATATCACATGAAAAATTTGAAAAGTCAGTGTGACATGTTACCTAAAGCACTAAAAACCTGTGCCAAACAGTTGATAAATGAACAGAGAAATTAAAAAAAAAAAAAAAAATTTTTTTTTGCTGACAAAAGATTTAGAGATTAAACTTTTGTTATCATTTTGTCTGTAACCAAATATTTATTTCTTCAAGTTAAATCTTAAGCATATACTTACCTTATGATATATAAATATAATGCCAAATTTCAATTATGTGTATACATGATTTTAGAGTTCCTTTCCCCATCTTGAAGATGAAAAATTGCAAAAATATGAAAATATACAAAACCATGGTTGGCTGTGTACTGCATGAAAAATGGAACATAATCTGACATTTCTTCAACTAAAACAGGATGCAAAAATGATATTGCTTCCAAACTAGCAAATTAAAATAATTATTGGAATAAAAATATGGCCCACTTGTGCAGGTATATAATATCAGCTTCTCAAATACTAAAAGAAACAATAGTCTGACCTCATCAAAAAACTGCTGAGTTTTTCGAAGTATAAATTTTAATTCAGTCAGTTCCAGGAAGTTTCTCTTCAGAGCTTCCTGGTTTGTGTTGATTTCCTTTAGTTCATTTTCAATCTTCTCAAAATTGGCCTAGAGGGAAAAAAGAAAACTATTAACCCAAACTAAGTTTAATATACTACTCTAAAAGACATTAAATGAATTTATCTCAAAGAACTATTGCCACACCAATAAGTCAAAGATACATTATACTGGACTGGGATTGTGGCTCAGTGATAGAGCGCTCACCTAGCATGTGCAAGGCCCTGGGTTTGATCCTCAGCACTACATAAAAATAAATAAGGTAAAGAAAGGTATTGTGTCCAATTACAACTAAAAAATAAATATTTTTTTAAAAAGATGTATTATACCTACCAAGCAAATGCTGATTTACATTTTCTTTTTGCAAATTTTTGCTTACAAGTCTTTCTTTATCTATATAGTCTATGGTACACTCAGTAAATTTCTTGGTTAATTGAGATGGATAATATATTACAAAAAAAACCCAGTGGCAATTCATTTAGTCTATGAGGTTAATAAGCCACAAGACAAGTTGACATTAATCCAATAAGTGTTCAAGAAACCAATGAACATTTCATTAGTAGCATATGATGCTGTCTGAAATACTATTTGATACCATAAAAAAGAGAATTCACTTCAATCCCATCTTCAGGAAACTTAAAATCCATAGACAATGCTCACAAGGTTAGCAAGAATTACCAACTCAGGAAATTAATTTTGGCATTTAAGTAGAAAGAAACTTATCTGGCTTTCTTAGAATTGTTTACCTCTAAGTCAATCATGTCCCGGGGAAAGGGCACTTCTGGATTTTCGCCAGTGTCCATAATTGGGATGTTAGCTTTTCTTATCTCTTTTTCAACAAATCCTAAAATGATAGTGTCAAAAAAAAAAAAAAATTCATGTCCAGCTGCATGCCTGGAATTGCCACTACTGGGGGTGGGAGGGCCAAAACTTGGTTACAAAGAATTTCATTCTAAGAAGAAGGAACCTTCATATAAAGAAGCACCTTTTTTCTCCATATCCCTCTACTGTACTTCACATTCTCCAACACCACCCCAAAAAGGATGGTTAGTTCACAACTGCTTTCTTTCCCCCTTTGAATCTTAAAAACTGGAATTAACCAACTTTTACTCTCCACACTATGCAACTGTATCTCCAAGTATGGTGGTTCTGTTTCAGATACTATAATAGGCCAAGGAGAGCTCCAGAAGAAGAGTACAACTAAGTATTTGATAACACACTACAGTGAAATAACTCTAGATCAAAAGGGTTTTTTAAAGGGCTGGGGCTGTAGTTCAAAGGTGGAGCACTTACCTGGCACATGTGAGGCACTGGGTTCAATCCTCAGCACCACATAAAAATAAATAATAAAAATGAAGGTATTGTGTCCATCTACAACTAAAATAAATAAATAAGTGTGTGTGTGTGTGTGTGTGTGTGTGTGTGTGTGTGTATGATTTGTTTAAAATAATCAGGCCAGTTTTAAGCATAAAAATAAAAATAAAACGTAAAAGACTTAAAACACCAAAAGAGGGCTGGGGTTGTAGCTCAGTGGTAGAGCACTTGCCTAGCATGTGTGAGGCCCTGGATTCAATCCTTGGCACCACATAAAAATAAATAATATAAAGGTATGTGTCCAACTACAACTAAAAACTAAATATTTAAAAACAAAACAAAAAGCACCATAAGAGAAAAGAATATTTCAGGGAATAATTACCAACTTTTTTTTTTTTTTAAGTGGGGACCAAATTCCCCCTATCAGCTAACTATAATCTGACTTGGTAAAATGGCAAGAACCTGGGTAACAACCTGGTTTAAAATACTGATTCCATCACAACTACTTATGTTCTTGGGCAAGTCACTAAACCACTCTGATCTTTAGTCTCCTCAATTATTAAATGAGGTAACACCTATATTGAAGGAATGTAGTTGGAAATGAATGAAACAAAGTATTCATTCATTCATTCATTAGTACCCTAGCCCTCAACAGGAACTTAATGTTAGTTTCCTTTCTCATAAATAGTTTACCTTAAAAGGTAGCTCTTCTGATACCTAAAATTGATGATGCTCAGAATACTGTAATGTAGTTATGTTATTAAAATCCCACAATAGGGGCTGGAGTTGTGGCTCAGTGGTAGAGCACCTGCCTGGCATGTGTGAGGCCCTGGGTTCAATCCTCAGCCCCACATATAAATAAATAAATAAAATAAAAGGGCTGGAGTTGTAGCTCAGTGGTAGAGCACTTGTCTTGCAAGTATGAGGCACTGAGTTCAATCCTAGCACCACATTAAATAAATAAATAAATAAATAAATAAATAAATAAAATTAAAAGTTCAATTTACAACTAAAAAAATGTTTAAAAAAAAAATCCCACAATAATTACAGTGTTTTGGCTTGCAGCCTGTCATTAGAACAGGTTTCCAGTAAGCACTACCTAGCCCAAACTCCACATAATCTGTATGTATAAAAGATATTCATCTTAAAACATGATCACAATTTTTCTCTTATTTTTCTCCCATAGTATTTTCATTCTTTTATTCAGAGGACTAATATCTCTAATTTAAGATAAATGATTCATTAGAAGAACATCATACAAGACCAATAGGTACATACGAAGTTTTCGATCCATTTCTTCACATCTTCTAACTTCATTCACAAATTTCCGCTGGAAAACATTCACATCTGGATTCAACTGAGAAATAAGAACAAAATACCAAACATTCAAATACTGCATCTATTTCCTCTGTTCACAAGTAACATACTACAAATTGAGAACCTAACTTTGTGTCACTGTATAACACAACACTAATCAAAACTATCCATATTCACACACAAAAAAAACTGCCTTGTGATCAGTCACACCAGCTAAAGCTGGAATGGAGGTAAAATGGGCAAAGAAGCCAGGCACAGTGACACACGTCTATAATCCCAATAACTCCAGAGGCTGAAAGCAGGAGGATCACAGGTTTGAAGTCAGCCTCAGCAACTTAGTGAGACCCTGTCTCAAAATAAAAAATAAAGAGGGCTAGGGATGTTGAACAAGTTCCCCTGAGTTCAATCCCCAGGGGGAAAAAAAAATTATACGTGTGTGTGTTGTGTGTGTATATATATATATATGTATATGTGTGTATATATGTATATATATATGTATATGTGTGTATATATGTATATATATGTATATGCACATATACACATATATACATATATACACATGCATATATACATACTTAGATAGATAGATAGATGTAGGTAGATAGATAATCCCCTTAAATTCGAGAATAAGATAGGAATGACACATGGCATTTTGCCCTACTTTCTTATGAACAAAAATCTCAGAAGCCAGGTGTAGTGGCACACACCTGTAATCCCAGTGGCTTGGGAGGCTGAAACAGGAGGACTACAAATTCAAGGCTAGCCTCAGCAATTTGGCAAGGCCTTAAGCAACTTAGAAAGACCCTGTCCCAAAATAAAAAATTAAAAATTAAAAAATTAAAAGGACTGGTGATGTGTCTCAGTGGTTAAGCACACCTAGTTTCAATCCTCAGTACCAAAAATAAATAAAATTGTTATGGAAGAGCACAGGGGCCAGAATAGCCAAGAAAATTATGATAGATAAGGTAGGAAAACTTGTATCCTATACAATATCAAACTTTAGTATTAAGCTATGGCAATGAAATTATTGCTTTATTAGCATAGAAATAAACAAAACAAGCCAACTGACCAGAGGAAAACCCAAAACAGATGCAAATATGTATGAAACTTAATATTTTAGAGAAGAGATCACAAGTAATAAAATAACACACTATTCAAAAAGTTCTGAGATAACTGTTTTTTTACATGGGAAAATAATAAATCAGATCCCTACTTCACTTAATACAAAAAAATAATAAAGTCCAAATAGATCACTACATAAACAAATACATTTTAAATAAATTTTGCAAGAAAATATAGAAAAGTATACTGCAAAAAGAAAAAAAAAGAACAGGAAATAATAGAATTAGAAAGTCATTTTTGTTAGTACCAATATAATCACTAATACAAGACAGGTTTGGTCAAGGGATACAAAAACTATTTAAAGATTAAAAAGGTTTTGGAGAATAGTATATTCAGTCTCAAAGTATCACCCCATTTTATTTCTTAATCACAAAGGGAATAAGAAACCTTTACAATGAAGAAATCTAGCAAACAATACCTAAATCAAGTGATCAAATTTATCTTCACTAAACAGAAGGACATTGTGTGCCTTCTAACATATTGAAAAGGGCACTCGTGTATGTAGTGTTCTTGCCAAAAAATGTACACAACAGCGGAATGCATTACAATTCTTATTACACATATAGAGCACAGATTTTCATATCTTTTATATAAAGTACATTCACGCCAATTCATGTCTTATACATGTACTTTGTAGGAGTTTTTTTGCATTACAATTCTTATTACACATATATACCACAATTTTTCATATCTCTGTTTGTATATAAAGTAGGTTGACACCCAATTTGTGTGTACTTTTGGTAATGATGTCCATCACATTCCACCACCCTTGCTAATCCCCTGCCTCCTCCCTTTCCCTCCCTCCCCTCTTCCTTATCTAGAATTCATCCATTCCTCCCATGAGCCCCCTCCCTACCCAAATATGAGTCAGCCTCCTTATATCAGAGAAAACATTGTCATTTGTTTTGGGGGAATTGGCTAACTTCACTTGGCATTATCTTCTCAAACACCATCCATTTACCTGCAAATGCCATGATTTTATTCTCTTTTATTGCTGAGTAATATTCCATTGTGTATATATGCCACATTTTTTTTTATCCATTCATCCACTGAAGGGCATCTAGGTTGGCTCCACAGTTTAGCTAGTGTGAACTGTGCTGTTATAAACATTGATGTGGTTGTGTCCCTGTAAGTGGTTCTTTACTGATAATTCCACCCTTTGTTTCTCACTCCTTCCTCATTCCACCAACACAGGTCTAAAAACAAAAATCACAACAAGCACCTTGAACCTCGCTTCACAGGGCATTATTTGGAACAACTGGGGCAATCAGAATGACTGCACATTAGGAAACTGCATTAACATTAAATTTCTTTAATGTGATCATTGGACTGTGGCTATCAAAAAAATGTAGAGCCAGGCATAGTGGCACACTCCTGTAAATCCCAGTGACTTGGGAGACTAAGGCAGGAGGATCACAAGTTTGAGGCCAGTCTCACAACTTAGAAAGGACCTAAGCAATTTAGCAAGTAACTGTCTCAAAAAAAAAAAAAAAAAGGACTAGGGATGAGGCTCAGTGAAAAACCACCCCTGGGTTAAATTCCTGGTATAAAAAAAAAAATCTCTGAATGTCCAAAGCCAAAGTCAGTGCATCTGTAAGCCCAACAACTCAGGAGGTTTGAGGCAGGAGGATTTTAAAATCGAGGCCAGCCTTGGCAACTTAGTGTGACCCTGTCCCAAAATTAAAAATTAAAAAGGGCTAGGAATGTAGTTCAGTAGTAAAGTTCCCCTGGGTTCAGTCCCCAGTACCAAAATATAAAAAATAAACAAATAAATAAAGGAAAAAGAAAAGTAAAGTCACAGCCTGGAAGAAATTAGGAGTAAAGAATTCAGAATACATGAAAAACTTGTTTTTACAAATCCCAAAAGTCAATAAGCAAAAGTCAAGCAATTCAACTAAAAAACAAGCAGACGAAGCCAGACACAGTAGTGCACACCTATAATCCCAGCGACGTCAAGAGGACTGCGAATACAAACTCAGCCTCAGCTATTTAGCAAAGCACTTAGCAACTCAGTAAAATCCTGTCTCTAAAAAAGAACTGGGGATGTGTGTGGCTCAGTGGTTAACCATCCCTGGGTTCAATTTGTGGTACCAATAAAATACAAAAACAGGGCTAACAGGGAGCTGGAGTTGTGACTCAGTGGTAGTGCACTTGCCTTGCATGTGTGAGGCACTGGGTTTGATCCTCAGCACCACATAAAAAAATAAATAAATAAACAAAATAAATTTATTAAAAAAAAAAAAAAAAAAGGGCTAAGAGCCAAGCGCAGGGCTGGGGATGTGGCTCAAGTGGTAGCGCGCTCACCTGGCATGCGTGCAGCCCGGGTTCGATCCTCAGAACACATACAAACAAAGATGTGTCCACCAAGAACTAAAAAAAATAAATATTATCTCTCTCTCTCTAAAAAAAAAGAGCCAAGCACAGTGGTACTCAGCTGTAACCCCAGCTCAGGAGGCTGAGGCAGGAGGATTGAAGAGTTCAAAGCCAGCCTCAGCAAAAAGCGAGGTGCTAATAAGTAACTCAGTAAGACTGTCTAAATAAAATACAAAATAGGGCTGAGGATGTGGCTCAGTGGTCGAGTGCCCTTGAGTTCAATCCCCAGTACCAAAAATAAAAAATAAATAAATAAATAAGTGCTAAGGATGTGGCTCAGTGGTAAAGCGCCCGTGGGGGCTCAATCCCTGGTATATATACACATACACACACAAAACCCAAACAGATGATATGAACACATATTTCATGCAAGAGGAAGCCCATATGTCAAACAAACAGATAAAAAGATATCAACTGTATCAATGCAGAAAATGCAAATTAAAAACTACAAGATACCATTTTATACCCATCACATTGGAAATTTTTTTTTAAGAAAGAGTGAGAGAGAGAGAGAGAGAGAGAGAGAGAGAGAGAGAGAGAGAGAGAATTTTTTTTTAATATTTATTTTTTAGTTCTCAGCGGACACAACATCTTTGTATGTGGTGCTGAGGATCGAACCCGAGCCACACGCATGCCAGGCGAGCGCGCTACCGCTTGAACCACATCCCCAGCCCCACATTGGAAAATTTAAGACTAAACATAAAAGTTTTGACATAATTGTGGAATGACAGCATAATAGGAATGTGTCCAGGAAGATACTTCCATTGGGAAATACACTATGACAACATCTAACAAAGATGCACACAATACTCAGCAATGCCCTTTCTTAATTATAAGCCCTAGAGCAGCACAAAGATAACACAAAGACATCATTCTCATTTTTTCATGAGTATTCAGTGAAATTTTCTTTTATTTATTTTGCAGTGCTGGAGATTGAACCCAGAACCTTGAGCACGCTAGGTAAGCACTACCAATGAACTACATCCCCAGCTCTTCAGTGCAGTTTTGCAGAGGCTCATGATGCACACACCACAATAGAATGAATGATGAAGTAGATATGAAATCTATACATCTTCTATTAATTCAGACAAAAAAGAAAATGTAAAAACAGGGCTGGGTGTAGCTCAGCAGCACTTGTCTAACATGAGAAAGATCCTAGGTTCCCTCCACAGAATCAAATAAAAGAAAGAAACAAAGAAAAATCCACGCCACTCTTCTTTACCACTGGGCCACATCCCCAGTCCTTTTTTATTTTTTATTTTGAGACAGGATCTCACTAAGTTGCCTAGGGTCTTGCTAATTTGCTGAGGCTGGCCTCGACTTGCAATCCTCATCTCAGCCTCCCAAGTTGCTGGGATTGCAGACATATGCCACCATGCCTGGCTCATAAAAACATTATTTGATAGTATGTAGTCAGTTTATTATTCCAATTTGCTGTTGTAGGTGCTGGAGATGAAACCCAGGGCTTCTCACACACTAGGCAAACACTCTTTCATTGAGCTATATCCCCACACTCTTTCATTGAGCTATATCCCCAGCCCTTTCATAATTTATTTGAGACAGAATTGAAGATGTAGATCTATGGTACATCTCTTGCCTAGCACACTGGGGCCTTGGGTTCACCTTCTAGTATGAAAAAAACAATGTTTCTGAAATTTGATCATGTTTGATATAAGTAGCTCTAGTTCACTCCTTTAAACTCCTGTATAGTTATTTTAAGCATATACACAGTTTATCAATAGTTTTTCCTGCTCATGAACATTTAGATTGATTCTAATTCTCAGTTTTATAGAATAGATTCTTACATATTCTTCAGGTATACCTATGTGGTAGTTTCTCTAGGACAATGGTTCTCAAACTTTTTGGTCTCAGGATCTTTTAGACTCTTAAAAATTATTAAAGGGGTCATGTATAACTAATTAGAATAAAAAAGAACTAGTAATCACAAGAAAAAAAAAAAAATATATATATATATATATATATTTAAGGGGTTGGGGTTATAGCCCAGTGGTAGAGCACTTGCCTAGAATGTGTGAGACACTGGGTTCAGTTCTCAGCACCACATATAAACAAAGGTCCACTGACAACTAGAAAAAAATATATATTAAAAAAATTATTTAAGACCCCAAAGAGGGTTGGGGTTGTGGCCCAGTGGTAGAACACTAGCCTAACATATGTGAAACACAGTGCACCACATAAAAATAAATAAATAAAATAAAGGTATCATGTCCATCTACAACTAAAAAAACAAACCTACAAATTTTTTTTTAATTTTTAAAAAATTATTGTTTAGTTGTAGTTGGATACAACACCTTTATTTCACTTGTTTATTTTTTTATGTGGTGCTGAGGATCGAACCCAGGGTCTTGCACATGCAAGGAGAGCACTCTACCGCTGAGCCACAACCCCAGCCCCAAACCTGCAAATTAAAAAAAAAAAAAAAAAAAAAAGACCCCAAAGAGCTTTTGCTTATGTCAATTATAGCTAACAAATTTTGCTGAATTGGAAATTAAAATTGAAAAATGTTTAAAATACTTATTTATTAAATAATTTTTTAAATTACAAACCAGGCACAGTGCTATATATCTGCAACCCCAACGATTTGGGAGGCTAAGGAAGGAGGATTGCAAATTCTCAATCTCAAAACAAAAAATAAAATGTGCCAGGGATGTAGCTCAGTAGTAGAGCATTTCTGGCTTCAATCTCCAGCATTGGAAAAAAGAAAGTTTTTGCTGAAGGATAGATACAGTAGGATAGCACTTGGCTAGCATGTGTGAAACTCTAGGTTCAATCCCTCATATCATAAATAAATCAAATTATACTACATGTTATTTAGTTATACATAAATATGTAGCAAAATTTAAAAAGACATGACAAAGATATAAGAAAAAATGACTGTACAGATTACCTCAGGGGAAGAAGGGAGAGAAATGGTATAGAAGAAGGATCTGTAGGAGGTTTCATTTATGCCTGAAATGTTTACCTCTTAAGTGTTCACTATATTATTACCTATACTTTTTTGTTTTAATACCAGGAATTGAACCCAGGGGGGCTTTTCCACAGAGCTACATCTCCAGTCCTTTTTATTTTGAGACAGGGTCTGACTAAATTGCCCAGATTGGCCTTAAACTTGCAATCCTCCTGTCTCAACCTCTGAAACTGTTGAGATTACAGGCATGCACCAACATGCCTGGCTCTATACTTTCTTTGTATGACTGAAATACAATTTAAGTAAAAGATAAGAAGATAATAGATAATAGAAAATAATAGAAAGGAGCCAGGCATGGCGGTGCACGCCTGTAATCCCAATGGCTCCTCAGGCTGATGCAGGAGGATCTAGAGTTCAAAGTCAGCTTAGCCAAGGTGAGTAACTAAGCTACTCAGTGAGACCCTGTCTCTAAATAAAATACAAAATAGGGCTCGAGATGTGGCTCAGTGGTTGAGTGCCCCTGAGTTCAATCCCCAGTACCACCCCTACCAAAAAATTTTTAAAAAGAAAGAAAGGAGACACAATAGAACTAGAGAAAATATGCAAATTAAGTATAAAACAGGTTTCACTTATGTTCCAAGTCTAGAAAACTTGAAGAAGGGCTGGGGTTGTGGCTCAGTGATAAAGGGCCTGCCTAGCATGTGTGAGGCATTGGGTTGGATCCTCAGCACCATATAAAAATAAATAAGTAAATAGAAGTTATTGAGTCCATCTACAACTAAAAAAAGATCTATAAAAGAAGAAATCAGAGCTGAGGATATTGCTCAGTTTGTAGAGCATTTTCTAGCATGCACAAGGCCCTGGGTTCAATCCCCAGCATAACATGCACACATATAAAATTGACAAATCTTACTGTATATTAATTGTACCTCAATAAAATTTACACAAAAATTGTTGTTAATGAATATACATTAAAAAAAGAAGAAGAAAACAAAACTTGAAAAAATACTGAACATAGAAAATCATGATACTGGGCTGGGGATGTGGCTCAAGCAGTAGCGTTCGATCCTCAGCACCACATACAAACAAAGATGTTGTGTCTGCTGAGAACTAAAAAAGAAATAAATATTTAAAAAATTCTCTCTCTCTCTCTCTTTAAAAAAAAAAATTTGTTTAAAAAAAAAAAGAAAGAAAGTCATGATACTGAAATAGTTTGTGAAAAAGTAAGATACTGAGGCTGGGGATGTGACTCAAGTGGTAGCATGCTCACCTGGCATGCGTGGGGTGCCGGGTTCAATCTTCAACACCACATAAAAATAAAATAAAGATATTGTGTCCACCTAAAACTAAAAAATAAATTTTTTTAAAAAAATTATTAAAAAAAAAAAAAGTAAGGTACTAAGAATTAGACCTAGTGATCTTGAGAAACAGAATTACAGGAGGACAATAATCTCGGAGCGTTGTAAAAGCAGGGATGGTGTCTGGGAACTAAGGGCCAGAGATGTAGATTCCGGGACTCACTGAATAAAGATGAAATATTTAAGACTAGAGAGATCACCAAAAGTAATAAAGGAAGTTTGGGGGTCAGAGACGCTTACCCAGAGACAGCAGAGATCTTGGGGAACACTGACACCTATAGTAGGGACAGGGAGGATCAAAGAAAAGCTAGAAGATAAAAAGTCCATCAGAAAAGTAAGAAAAGGAATCAATCAAGGAGAACAGTTAAAGAGAAATGATTCAAAATGCTTCAAAGAGAATGAAGAATGAATTCACTGGATTATATTTGTCCAATTTCAGCTCAGATTGAGAATTTGAAAGCTTGCTAATTCCAGGAAGTCTATATTGATTTCTTCCATCCCTTTGTGATCATTGCTCTTTCATTCATCCATTTGTCTCAACAAATATTGATTGTACCTTGGATACAGCCATCAAAGATAATAATGAGGGCTGGGGTTGTGGCTCAGTAGCAGAGCGCTTGCCTCACACAGGTGAGGCACTGGGTTCAATCCTCAGCACCACACAAAAATAAACAAAAATAAATAAATAAAGATATTGTGTCCACGTATAACTAAAAAAAATATTTTTTAAAAAAAGATAATAATGAGCTGGGCGTGGTGGTACATGCCTTTAATCCCAGCAATCTGGGAAGGTAAGGCAGGAAGGATTGCAAATGTGAGACTAACCTTAGCAATTTAGTGAAGTCATAAGCAACTTAGCAAGACCCTGTCTCAAAATAAAAAATAAAAAGTGCTGGGCATGTGGCTCAATGGTTAAGCACCCCAGTACAAAATAAAATACCCTAATGAACAAAAAGAATGCCCCTGTCTTCATGGTGCTTAGATAATAGAAGAAAAAGACTTAAATTTAAAAAAAAAAAAAAAAATTAAGACTTAAATCACCTACTCCCACTGATAAATATAAAATCATGACCACAATAAATATTATGAAAGAGAGGTACATGGAGCTTTGAGACCAGTGTAACAGGAGGACCAGAGTCTGGGAGTACTGCATTATTAACTTCTCCCTCCCTCTATGTCTTCCTTATCAGATTATAAGGCCCTTGGGGCATACATTTTTTACTCTTAGACTGTCCGTTTTGCGTGTGTTTGTTTGCTGGGGATAGAACCCAGGGCCTCACACATGCTAGGCAAGTGTTCTCTTTACTAATAAGTTATATCCCCAAGCCTGTCCATTTTCTTTTGATATCATCTCCAAGTACTCAAAATAATGGATTATCGGTATGTGCTTAGCTATACCCTTATATCTGATGCCTCCGATTTTTTTTATTTAAAGAAGTCCTATTGTATGAAGAATGACAACAATTTTTTAAAAAATATCTTGCTATGTGTATTAAAGAGCCCAAAAGCAAAGTGAAAACCTTGAAAATGCTAGAACAGGCTAGTAGGTATACTCTTCTGGCATCCCAACAATTACTTTGAGAGTGTTTAGGACACTTCTCAAAAGAGGAACTAGCAAAAGCATGGAAGGATTGGCACAAAACATTCTCATCTCTGAAAAGACAACTTGAAGCACACATTCTACCAGTAAGGCGGTTCTTTTTTTTTTTTTTTTTGGGGGGGGGAGTACTAGGAATTGAACCCAGGGTCTACCACTGAGCTATATCCACAGCCTTCTGTATTCTTTTATTTTGAGGCAGGGTCACTAAATTGCCCAGACTGGCCTCAAACTTGAAATCCTCTTGCCTCAACCTCCCAAATAGCTGGATCTGCAGACGTGCACCATTGCACCCAGCCTAAATTGATAATTTGAAAATAAAAAAACAAATCACTCATGATAATAGTTATTGGCTATGACAAGAAAAATTGAATACAGTAGTAATCAAGAAGCAGCCCCACAACTACTTACATCACGAAACTGAACCTTTCCAAGTTCTCCTAATTCACTGACACAACAATAAGCAGCTTCTGACTGTAGAAATAGCTGGGCGAGCGTCATCTCCTCACTCCGGAAAAGCTCCCCCATGGTTGCAGAAAGTAATCAACTGAGTCTCTGGCTTCTGTTCCAACCTGAGGGAAGAGAGAAAATGATATGACTTTGGAAATCACCTAAAAACAATACCCAGGAGATGCTCTTTTGTTTTGAATTTTATTTCTTTCAGCTGGTGCTGACAGGTTTTTAACAACTGTTTTGATATCTTACTCAGAAAGATGGAAAAGAGAAGCCTGGTATGGTGGCTGAGGCAGGAAGATAGAGAAAGTTTAAGACCAGCCTCAGCAACTTGCCCGAACCTATCTCAAAAAAATAAAAAGCACTGGGGAAGTATCTCAATGGAAAAACACCCTTAAATTCTAGTACTGTAAAAAAAAAAAAAAAGAATGGAAAATTGCAAAAGCAGTTACTGAATCTGACATCTGCAGTGTCAGATGTAAAGTCACATCCTCTGCAGTCAACATCAAGATTAAATGACAATATTTTGGGCAACCTAATACATAAGAATGCATTCGGATTAAAGACAGGAACTGGGAACTCCAAACAGCTCTTTAAATATCCTGGATATAGTATGAGGCAGTGACATTTCACACTGCTCAGTTTTTGTTTTGTTGAGCAGGAAACAAATAGAAGAAACTTTGATTTTTTTTTTTATTTCCTTTGTGACTAGGAATCAAACCTTGGGCCTTGCACATGCTACGCAAATACTCTACCACTGAGCCATACACCCAACCCTTGATTGCCCTCTTATAAAAGATGTCTGTATTGTGACAAGTTTTCTCCCCTCTACTGACAATGCCCATTAGGCCAAAGCTCCATCATTATCCTAAAGCTAGAGCTATATAAGGGGTTTAACCTTCCAAACTCCTCTGAAAATACCATTCCCCCACTATGGAATCCAATTAACTATTATCTAACAAAGAGAGACTGCATATTAAGCTCATCAAATCAAGCATAACAGGAACACATCTGCAATGACAAAGCAATTTTAACAAGCCACAGAGAAAAAGCTTTCCACCTCTGCAGCTTTCTATTTCTCATCTCCATCTTCGAGATAATTACATTCTTCTAGTCAAATTTTCTCACACAAAAGCCAATAAATGTTTCCTTTTGGGGAAAACACTTGCCGGGTATGAAAGACAATTGGCGCTATCAGTGGTCCTGAAAGTGAAATTATTTACTCTCAATCAGCTTACGTGAAGCACTGGACTCTACAGTATCTAACCGCAGCAAAACATACTCTATTTTTAGTACCATAAGGTCATCGGATTCCCTATTGATAAGTGAGACTGACATCAAAGGAAGATTCACTATTCTGGAAGGCTGGGAGACATTTTGAGAAACTGAAGGACAAAACCCTTTCTGCATTTGATATTCAAGGCAGCAAACTCGCACGCCCGCACGCGCACGCACACACATAAACAAACACACACACACACACACACACACACACACCAACATAAGCAAGGATTTCTCAAGAGACTATGTGGGTTGATTTTAAGACTGTGTGTACCTGAATCATCCAAATCAGCTGTTACCAGCCCCACCCCATCCCGCTTAATAAGGATATATTCCCACAACCTCGAAACACATAAAACTATGCCTGCTCAGTATATAATTCAGGGGCTGCCATTAACCATAGCCTCCAATGAGTGGCCTCCCTCTTCTTGTTCTTTAATGAATACAAGTCTCCCTAGAATCTCTATCCCTCTAGAGTCAAACAGAAAACGAATTAGGCCCAAGTGGTTTCTTTGGGTGGCAAAATGAAATATGGAGAGCAATTCTGCAAAAGATAATAAGGCGACCCTCGTGCCCTGCCTCCAAGGAACTCACGGCAGTCATCCAGTCCTGGCTTCCACCAAGGTATTATTCACCTGCTTCATTTCCTTTTCCTACCCAGTGAGAAAGGAGGAATTCTCTGGACCCAGGCACACCTATCTCCCGGGTAAGGGAGAAAAAGCGCAGGAATCCCCAA